>NC_088419.1:90224037-90580287 GCF_034236695.1 Oncorhynchus nerka | reverse complement strand
TGGTGTGGATTGGGGGAAAGGGTGTGACGATGTGGTGTGATTTCAGAGATTGGAGGCCTCTTACCCAGGCATGGCCAAAGAAGGCTAGCTCTGACAGGGCTAGCAACATGCTAACTCGTGCCCATGCCCAGCTGACAGGGCTAGCAACATGCTAACTCGTGCCCATGCCCAGCTGACAGCGCTAGCAACATGCTAACTCATGCCCATTTCCAGCTGACAGGGCTAGCAGCATGCTAACTCATGCCCAGGTCCAGCTGACAGGGCTAGCAATATGCTAACTCATGCACAGCTGATGAAAAGGGCTCCAGTGAGAGGTGATGAGGTCTTTTTTAGAATCAAACAAGGTTATTAATCCAATCACACAGCTGCCTCTCTTGGTGTCTCTGTGTCAGGGAGGTTCCCTGTTTTGTGTTTTCGTTTGAATAATGTGCTGTTCCAGGCTCTAGGGGGGGAAACTTGGCAGGGCTGTCGGTGCACCATTACTGTGGACACAATTCAAGGTTGCACCAGTATGAAGGACACAAGTTAAATGGATGATAGCATTTGTATCAGATTGTCTTTTTGTAAATCTATACTTTGGGGGATATTAAGACCAGATGAAAGAGAGAGATTCTACGAGAACATAGAACACAGAGGTGGTGTTATACCGTTAAGGGTTTGAGGAAATGGTTTGGTGTGGAGCACATATTTTGACTAAAGGTGCATAGAGTGGCATGACATGGAATGGAATAGACAGGATGTAGCAATATATAGCGCAGTATAGCGCAGTGGCTAGGCTACAGCTGCATGGTAGGATGGGGACGGGGGTGTGTTGTCAGTAGTTACAGGGTTCTTGGAATGTTGAAGGCATGCTCATTGGTGGTGAAAATCAGACTAACAAAATGGCCGCCTACTGTATCCTATCCCGGCAGTGTGGACTTCATTTATACATGATGTAACCTCGGCAAGGAGTCTGAAAATTACAGTAACATGTTTTTAAAAAATAAATAAAGAATAAAATGGCGTCAGAACCGTGGATCTTTGTGTTGTTTTTTTATTGATGCCATTTATTACAGAAGATCACCCTTGATCACTATCACAACAAGCTACAGATCACACACAACCGTATACGGAACCAAAAATGACCTACGAACATTACTCTCTAGGTAAAATAAGCTAGTATACAAAACAACATACCCCCCCCCCCCCCCTTCATGATTCCACTCCATACATTAGGGAGCCGTCCAATTACCTCCCACCAAGACCAACTTTGTCTACCCAGAGAAATGTATATAAAGTAAAAGTTTAATTCCATTTGTATTTATTTAGCTAGGATAATCCACTCAGTAACAATTGCCTCTGTTTTCCAGAGAGACCTGGGTGAATGTTCTAACGAGAATGTAAATGTTCAGGTTCTACCATCGATATATGTAAATAGGGTTGGAGAAAGCTACATTGCAGTGTGTTTTGTATAATATAGCGGAACCCACCATAAAGTCGCTGAAAACCCGACACGACAGACTCCTTAGTAACCCTGTGGCGTTACAGTAAACATGGACACAGAGGAGGGAATCTCGTCATGTCCCTCCATTAAACAGGAAAGAGAAGAATAAAGTTATAAAATGACACCCACAAGCCTTCTCCGATAAGACTCACACAGGTGTGGCCCACAGTGTACACACACTGTCATAAACCTCTATGAGGGGGGTTTTCATGTGTTTTTGAATATTGAAAATAATTTGCAATTGAAATAAGCCCAGAGACTAATATTTAATAGATGCCAAGTGTTCTGTCTTTTTAAGGTACAAACTAATATGGAATTATATTATGAAATGTTGAAAGTGCTTTCATGTTTATAACGTATTGAATAAGAAGTTTGATTTAATTACATTTAAAAAAATTAAATATAGAAATACTTAATGTGGCTCTTAAATGTCCTCTGCTGTCATAAGACCGACCACCCAAGCAAAAGGCCATCAAGCTAGGTAGGTTTGGAAATGGTCGATTTTAAAAATAAATTGTTATTATTATTATTATTATTTTTTTTTTTTACAAATATTTAACAAAATCATATGGACCTCATAGAAAGCCAGTCAGTGTCGTTGATATAAGAAGTCTTCGGTCTTCTTCTGAGGGGCTCACGGATCCTCAGACGGCATCATCGCTACTCTGAAAAACAAACACAGGACAATAACTTTCCAAAAAGATTCAAATCAAGTCAAATCAAGAAACCCCACCTCTTTAAGGAATACCTAGGATAGGATAAAGTAATCCTTCTCACCCCCCCCTTAAAAGACCTAGATGCACTATTGTAAAGTGGCTGTTCCACTGGATGTCATAAGGTGAAAGCACCAATTTGTAAGTCGCTCTGGATAAGAGCGTCTGCTAAATGACTTAAATGTAAATGTACTCAAACACAAACATATTTATACAGTGTATTGGTGTGTCAATCATGGATGAGCTAATTGTTGCTTAGTTTACTGAAGTTCATGGAGTTCATGGTCAGATAACACATGGCTGAGAGGTCAGTGACACAGGTGGAAGAATAGGGTCCCTTATTGGAGGGATGGGACTGGGGGTGGGGCTAGGGGTGGAGCTAGGTCTGGGACTGGGGGTGGAGCTAGGTCTGGGGCTGAGCAGCTCTGAGTCTCATATTTAAATACATTTAATTTAGGTGTGGTCAACTGGAAAAAAAATGTGTACTAATTGGGTTTATGGGCTAGACTAGAGGTTGTTTCAATACAACAGGGTCCTCTTACCCCCACCACAGCAGCCGCAGCAGTCTCCACAGATGGCCCCGATGAGACCGTTGATGACCTGGATGGCACAGAGCACAACCTGCAGCAGACCCATGACCAGCAGCATGGAGAACAGAGTCAGGTGCCAGGTCACGATGCCTTCAGGCTTTCTACAGCCCTCCCACAGGGTGTGGTTATTCAGGTAGTCACTGGTGGACAACAGAGAGTTCAGAAAAAGTTGAATAAGACGCAGCACACTGCACATAAATTGTCTCATGTGTAATTCATGATGAATGCGGGTGAATGAGTGATTTACATAAATTGTGTCATGTGTAATTCATGATGAATGCGGGTGAATGGGCGAGTGAGTTGAGTGATTTACATAAATTGTGTCATGTGTAATTCATGATGAATGCGGGTGAATGAGTGATTTACATACATTGTGTCATGTGTAATTTATGATGAGTTGAGTGATTTACATAAATTGTGTCATGTGTAATTCATGATGAATGCGGGTGAATGAGTGATTTACATACATTGTGTCATGTGTAATTTATGATGAATGCGGGTGAATGAGTGATTTACATAAATTGTCTCATGTGTAATTCATGATGAATGCGGGTGAATGAGTGATTTACATACATTGTGTCATGTGTAATTCATGATGAATGCGGGTGAATGAGTGATTTACATAAATTGTGTCATGTGTAATTCATGATGAATGCGGGTGAATGAGTGATTTACATACATTGTGTCATGTGTAATTCATGATGAATGCGGGTGAATGGGCGAGTGAGTTGAGTGATTTACATAAATTGTGTCATGTGTAATTCATGATGAATGCGGGTGAATGAGTGATTTACATAAATTGTGTCATGTGTAATTCATGATGAATGCGGGTGAATGGGCGAGTGAGTGAGTGATTTACATACATTGTGTCATGTGTAATTCATGATGAATGCGGGTGAATGGGCGAGTGAGTGAGTGATTTACATACATTGTGTCACAACATGAACAATGTATTACCAACAATGTGTTTGAGCTGGTAAAACGGGTTCTTACCCGTTGACAAACGGATTGGTCCACAACTCTGTTGTGCCATTCGTAAAGAGACATTTGGGTCCGTTGTGAATGGCAACAGCAGACACAATGAAGGAGTAGCCGGCCCCCAGAACCCCCACCCCAGCAAAGATGATAGAGGTGAACATCTGAGGAGAAGAAACTGATCATAGTTACAGAGGTCCAATTTAATCAATCAATCAATCAATCTGGGTATTGAAACCAGTCTATCCAAGAAAAGTGACTTAAGAAGACCATGTTAGTCCACTGAGCTAAAACCTGTGGTAGGAAGAACTAACACTAGTCTTCAGGGTTTATACTGATGGTGGGATGGACTTTAAAGCGTCTCAGAGTAGGTGAGTACTGATCCTAGGATCTGCCCATATAAATCTGATTCATTGTGATCTAAAAAGCAAAACTGATCTAGGATCTGCCCATATAAATCTGATTCATTGTGATCTAAAAAGCAAAACTGATCGTAGATCAGCCCTCCTACTCTGAGATGCTTTGTGGATACGGGCCCAGGTCTCATACCGGGATCAGTTTGAATTTTAGCAAGAGTTATTTCCTTGAACTAACCAATGCAACATTGGGCAAACAATCAATTGATCCTTTTGCCCAAAATCATTTGAAAGCAACAGCACCCTCCTACGATGCAGTATGGTACCAGTGTGAGATGGAATGATACTATTGATCAGGTGGTAAGAGCTCTTTGTTTCTCCTATCTGCTGGCCACCAATATAATGGAGGCTCTGTCCCTAGGAGGCATGGGAAATGTCAGTTGAACTCCCTGCTTTGGGGCGATCAAAATCTAGGTGTTATATCTACTGTGTGTGTGTGAGGCTGGTTAGGTCTACAAGTGTGGCGCACTGCTTTGGATGCCCTGTGCTTTAAGGGTAAATTCCCAGACCTGAGTTCAGCGTGCGTAAATGAAACATAATTCCCTTTCTATGCTCTTTTCTCTCTACATTTTGACCTTTGAACTGAACCATTTAGAATAGCATTCTAAATGGTGGAGATCAATGAGATCTCCACCTTGAAGATGAAGGTGTGGTGGAGCTGTGCCTCCACCATATTCTGACCGTGACATCATTCCCTCATAATTCCACCACCTTTTATTCACTATGAAACAATGAATAAGGTTCCAAATGGAACAACATCTATCTACTTTCTTTACCTTTATTTATCTAGGCAAGTCGGTTAAGAACAGATTCTTATTTACAATGACAGGCCTAGGAACAGTGGGTTAACTGCCTTGTTCAGGGG
The DNA here is from genome assembly GCF_034236695.1 of Oncorhynchus nerka. Taxonomy (NCBI): domain Eukaryota; kingdom Metazoa; phylum Chordata; class Actinopteri; order Salmoniformes; family Salmonidae; genus Oncorhynchus; species Oncorhynchus nerka. The sequence goes on along the minus strand of NC_088419.1, from coordinate 90,575,245 downwards.
CAGAACAACAGATTTTTTTACCTTGTCAGTTTGGGGATTCGATCTTGCAAACCTTTACGGTTACTCGTCCAGCGCTCTAACTACCACCTGCCGCCCCAACAATGAAGGTGTGGCAGAGCTGTGTCCACACCGTATTCTGACCGTGACATCATTCCCTCATAATGAAACTATGAATAAGGTTCCGAGTGGAACAACATCTACTTTCTTTTTCCTGATAAGACATAACACCAAATACACTGTCATTTACAACTTGATAAGAGCTATTGATAAGAGCTATTGATAAGAGCTGGGTAAATGAGTAAACCGATTTGATAAAGGGATTGTAAATATAAATGACAATTGTTTTAGATCTATTTTACCTTATAATTGATGGAGACAAATGTGAAACCAGTCATATGGCAGCAAAGCGAAACATATCAACATAGCACCTTTTCCACAGTAAGTTTATGAAATGCTGGCCTTGTAACGTGGGATGAAATGTGGAGACCCAAGCTATACGCTTCTGTAGCCTTTGCGCAAATTACAGTGTAGCGTCAAACCTACCGAGTTGATTTATGATTTCTACAACGTTTTAATTATAGGCCCGGATCTTTCACTGTATATTTTACAATGTGTATCCTGTTAAATATTAGCCACTATCGATAGCCACCGTCATTTATACCCACATGCATTTATAAATGTCTCTTTTAGTGTTAGTTTCCTTACATTTAGCATCGTTCCTTTGAATGGTTAGTTTCCCTTTCTTTCCTCTGTCACGTTAGTGTGGTTGTTCCTGAGGATCTCTAGCGTTAGTGGATCATATTTGGCTAACGTATTACAAGCAGTGCAATAATGTGGGACATGTAACCTATTTGGATCATTATGGAACACAGACCATACTGTAGCAGTTTATACCTGGCGCACGGTTCACGACGACGGGACCGTTGTCATCACAGTTCCATGACTAGTGAGGATTATTAGGGTAGATTTATAAAACTACTGCCCAATCCCTATTGTACACTTTTCTCAACATCCAATATTTTTTGGGATTAAACATGATTAGTCAAAGCACTGTATTTTTTGATTCACCAATATAATGAGGCGCTCCAAACCTGTTGTTTTTATTGATGCTTTTCTAACCCTAAATAATATTCAAGATCAGAGTATTTTTTTAAATCTACCAATTGGTGCTGAACAGGAGATGATATGCACGTATTTAGATAGCATTTTGTCATTCATCCCTAATATTCTGAACCGTTCTCGCCATGTATTCTAGTGAATCTGTCGTTCAAGGTAAACCACATTTCAAGAGATGGCTTTAGATAAATGTACTATTGTATGAAAAATCCCACGAGAAGATCTGTTGGCCAACAAGTGGGAGGGTTTTCAGCGGTTGAATAAAATGTATTCCGTGCACAGGGGAACCACGCCTGCAAAGCATTATGGTCCTGCATAAGATAAGTCTGAGTACCATCTACTGAGAAGTGCGTAGAAAAGGCCTGTAGGACAGGCGTCTGAATCAGGCCCTTAACATTTCCTAGTCTGAATCAGGCCCTTAACATTTCCTAGTCTGAATCAGGCCCTTAACATTTCCTAGTCTGAATCAGGCCCTTAACATTTCCTAGTCTGAATCAGGCCCTTAACATTTCCTAGTCTGAATCAGGCCCTTAACATTTCCTAGTCTGAATCAGGCCCTTAACATTTCCTAGTCTGAATCAGGCCCTTAACAGTTCCTAGTCTGAATCAGGCCCTTAACAGTTCCTAGTCTGAATCAGGCCCTTAACATGTCCTAGTCTGAATCAGGCCCTTAACTGAATAGAACACCTACAGTATATAGGAAAGTTACTATGGATATGTTTGTTCCCATGTACTCACTGCAAATCTCTTTCCACAACTCTCATTGCCACAGCAACCGCAGCAGTCATTGTTTTTAAGGCCCAGGAAGACCAGCGCTGGGAAGATCATCTGCTCAGAAAGAGATACACAGCCATTAGGTTACACAGCTATTGAACAGAAAGACATCATACTACCCACAGCCATTAGGATACACAGCCATTAGGATACACAGCCATTAGGATACACAGCCATTAGGATACACAGCCATTAGGATACACAACCATTAGGATCACAGCCATTAGGATACACAACCATTAGGATACACAACTATTAGGATACACAACTATTAGGATACACAACTATTAGGATACACAACCATTAGGATACACAACTATTAGGATACACAACTATTAGGATACACAGCCATTAGGATACACAACCATTAGGATACACAACCATTAGGATACACAATCATTAGGATACACAACTATTAGGATACACAACCATTAGGATACACAACTATTAGGATACACAACCATTAGGATACACAACTATTGGACAGAAAGACATCATACTACCCACAACCATTAGGATACACAACCATTAGGATACACAACCATTAGGATACACAACCATTAGGATACACAACCATTAGGATACACAGCCATTAGGATACACAACCATTAGGATACACAACCATTAGGATACACAACCATTAGGATACACAACCATTAGGATACACAACCATTAGGATACACAACCATTAGGATACACAACCATTAGGATACACAACTATTAGGATACACAACTATTAGGATAATACCAGGAAAACAGTTCTAAATACTCCCTATAGCCAGACAATCCTATTGGCTGGAATCAGATTAGTACGGAGTGTTTCTGTCATCAGGGACATGAAGGACAACAGCTTTAGAAGCAGAAACAAACTGGCAACATTGAACACTGTGATCATTTCCTAAACTTTTCCTAAAATTCTAACAGTGATGTAATCACACAAGCATAATGGACAAGACCCCCCCCCCCCCCCCCACACAAAGGCTTTCATTTTGATCATTTCAATTGCACCTCATATAAAGATTCTACATCAAACAATACACTAACTGGTACAAAATCTTGTCCTCAATATTATCACTTAAGTTAAAGGAAAACACTTGTCGTTCTCATACATTTGGTTTCTGATTCATACAGGGGACTTGTAGTGAAGACGTGAATGCAATATACAATATGCATGGACACAGAGCATAATAGATTACACATGATTTCCACTAATCCCACTCCTGACCTCTCAATGAATATCCTGACCTCTCAATGAATATCCTGACCTCTCAATGAATATCCTGACCTCTCAGTCAATATCCTGATCTCTCAATGAATATCCTGACCTCTCAGTCAATATCCTGACCTCTCAATGAATATCCTGACCTCTCAATGAATATCCTGAGCCTAGATTGTGTAGAAGGAAACAAAGCGTTTTAAAAGGGCCATCCATCTCACTAAAGCCCCCCTGTCATGTAGACAGAACCTCCAGGCCAGTAACTACAGCTGTATCTCTACCTAACTGTTTTCTGATAGACTCAATCAAATATTTATAACGTTCTATGTTTCACCACATGTTGAATAGAGACATTCAAATACAACCGTTGAAATGAGACATTTTGACATGAAAGAGTTACAGTATTAGAAGTTATTTAAAAGCCCCATTCCTAAAGCCCTGGCATTTTCCACTCCCCCGGTAACAGTTGACTTACCATAACACCAGATCCCATGATACCCCCAAAGTAAAACACCTCATTGGTGATGTGGTTATTGTCTTCTGCGACCAGCCCCCCAGGGAAGAAGAGCAGGATGTTGCAGAGAACACACAGGATGGCCAGGGGGATCAGGGTGATACCCAGACACTTGGCAAAACTACCCGAACACATGGTCGGTCGATGGTTCACAATCACTTCAGCTGCTAAAACAGTCACACAGCACAGGGTCAAGAGGGATTCTCTAAAAGTCCAAAGGGCTCCCACACAAACTCGTACACACCTAAACTGTACTGTACTGTAGGTTCCTATCTAGGACTATAGCCTATCTGTCCAGAACCAGCAAACGGTCTCAAGTCCTTCAGATTGGGGAGGGGTGTATATATATATGTATACACACACACACCACTGGCTGGATGATGATGTCATGATGGCACTGCAGTTGTGCCATGGCAACCATCTGGTCTGGTTAATATTCTACTACAGGATTTGTCTGCCTGGCCCTCAGCCCTGACAGAGTTATTGAACACAATGGTGACCTATTGGAGTCGTCATCTAACCACCAAGAAGTTCATCTATGTGTGTTGTATCAATTGACTCTATGTATTTATGTGGAAGCAACACTCTCTACTTTCCCCTCGGGGACAATAGATTCAATCCTATCATATCACACTGGGTTATCAACAGGAGTACGTTTGGGATAATACTAGCTTTTACCTGCTACTTTACAGTAGTCTGGGGGTGGCAGCGTAGCGTAGTGGTTACAGCGTTGGACTAGTCACCAAAATGTTTGCAAGATCAAATCCCCGAGCTGACAAGGTACAAATCTGTCATTCTGCCCCTTAACAAGGCAGTTAACCCACTGTTCCTAGGCCTGTCATTGTAAATACGAATTTGTTCCTAACTGACTTGCCTAGTTAAATAAAGGCTTAAAAAAGGATCTCTATTTGACTCAGTGAAACACCTGCGAAGCTTCTCATGATAACTTCTCATAAGGTATCATACACAGTAAAAACCATTCCCAATACATGAAAAATAACTTCTTCCTTTACAGTTTTATTCATATTTAGGCTTATATTAGGTCCACAATATTTATACAGTCTGAAAACAACATTGCAAGCAGTATTTTGCGCACTATTAGATTGATCATGTCTAGGCTACAGGGTAAATGTATGTTTAGCCAATAGAGAATTTGATAACATCACTAGACAATCGGTATAGAGACAACCCTTTTAGCCTTGTGCCAGGTCATATCTGTTGGTAAGTAGACATTCACTTTGGTCTTCTTCGTTCTGCCGTTAAACTGCTATGTAGGCCTACCACATACGGCCACTTGACATGATCGTCACACAATGAAAATAAAACCGTACAGTTGAATGCAATGCACTATTCACGGGTGTGATCTGTAATCCATCTACTATTCCCGGATCAATCGAGCACGTATTAATCAATCAGGAAGCAGTCACACAAACGTAGCAAAATATCGTGAAAGAATATCGGATTATTCATATGATGTCTAGATGATTAAATAATAATGGAAGGTGACAGTACGACACAGGGAAACATACTGTAGGCCTGATTGAGCATGCTCCCAACACATGTGACTGAACTTTACACAATGCGTTTGCATGAGGAAGCATTGTAGCACTTTTTCACGAGGAAACATTTTAGGGATATTTTCACGAGGAAACATTTGAGCGAATTTTTCACAAGGAAACATTTTAGCGAATTTTCACATGAGGAAAAATGTTAACAAAATTTCACATGAGGAAACATAGCAAATTGTATTTTGTGTGATAAAGGAGTAGTACGCTATGCAACAATCACCTCTCAATGGTCACCTGTTGTTTGTTTACATGGCTGTGTGGTTTCAAGACAACCAGGGCCGGTCCCAGGGATAAGTGACATAAGCGGTTGCTTAGGGCCTCCGGAGAATTGGAGAATACACCAGGTGCAGTTTCTAAATTTTGACATTTAGAAAGTTAATAGATGCGACAATTGTCTGCTATAGTGCGTTTCCATTTAATTATCTTGTGGCGATTAAAACGGCTAGACATAATGACATCACACTTACAAAATAAATTAAAAACTGCAGTGTATAATACGAATTTCTATTTGTTGTGTATGATCTAATGGATCTCCATTAGTTCCTGCCAAGGCAGAAGCTACTCTTCCTGGGGTTTATTATGGATCCCCATTAGTTCCTGCCAAGGCAGCAGCTACTCTTCCTGGGGTTTATTATGAATCCCCATTAGTTCCTGCCAAGGTAGCAGCTACTCTTCCTGGGGTTTATTATGAATCCCCATTAGTTCCTGCCAAGGCAGCAGCTACTCTTCCTGGGGTTTATTATGGATCCCCATTAGTTCCTGCCAAGGCAGCAGCTTCTCTTCCTGGGGTCCAGCAACATGAAGGCAGTTTATACAATTTTAAAAACACAACAATACATTCACAGATTTCACAACACACAGTGTGCCCTCGGGCCCCTACTCCACCACTGACATATATCTACAGTACAAAATCCATGTGTACGTGTGTGCATAGTGCATATGCTATCGTGTGTGTGTATGCATGTGTCTGTGCCTATGTTTGTGTTGCTTCACAGTCCCCGCTGTTCCATAAGGTGTTTTTGAATCTGTTTATTAAACCCGATTTTACTGATTGCATCAGTTACTTGATGTGGAATAGATTTCCATGTAGTCATGGCTCTCTGTAGAACTGTGGAATAGAGTTCCATGTAGTCATGGCTCTCTGTAGTACTGTGGAATAGAGTTCCATGTAGTCATGGCTCTCTGTAGTACTGTGGAATAGAGTTCCATGTAGTCATGGCTCTATGTAGTACTGTGGAATAGAGTTCCATGTAGTCATGGCTCTCTGTAGTACTGTGGAATAGAGTTCCATGTAGTCATGGCTCTATGTAGTACTGTGCGCCTTCCATAGTCTGTTCTGGACTTGGGGACTGTGAAGAGACCTCTGGTGGCATGTCTTGTGGGGTATGCAGGGGTGTCCGAGCTGTGCGCCAGTAGTTCAAACAGACAGCTGGGTGCATTCAACATGTCAATACCTCTCATTAAAACAAGTAGTGATGAAGTCAATCTTTCCTCCACTTTCAGCCATGAGAGATTGACATGCATATTATTAATGTTAGCTCTCTGTGTACATCCAAACGGCAACTCTTTGTTAAGTGTTGCAGTCATTTCAGTTGCTGTAGTAGCTGACATGAATAGTGTTGCAGTCATTTCAGTTGCTGTAGTAGCTGACATATATAGTTTTGCAGTCATTTCAGTTGCTGTAGTAGCTGACATGTATAGTTTTGCAGTCATTTCAGTTGCTGTAGTAGCTGACATGTATAGTTTTGCAGTCATTTCAGTTGCTGTAGTAGCTGACATGAATAGTGTTGCAGTCATTTCAGTTGCTGTAGTAGCTGACATATATAGTTTTGCAATCATTTCAGTTGATGTAGTAGCTGACATGTATAGTTTTGCAATCATTTCAGTTGATGTAGTGGCTGACATGTATATTTTTGCAATCATTTCAGTTACTGTAGTAGCTGACATGTATAGGGAAAGGAAAAGGAAAGGGAGATACCTAGTCAGTTGTACAACTGAATGCATTCTTCCGCATTTAACCCAACCCCTCTGAATCAGAGAGGTGCGTGGGGCTGCCTTAATCGACATTCATGTCTTCGGCATAGAGTTGAGTCATCCGCATACATAGAAACTCTGGCCTGGGGAATTCCTGATTCTACCTGGATTATGTTGTAGAGGCTTCCATTAAAGAACACCCTCTGTGTTCTGTTAGACAAGTAACTCTTAATCCACAATATAACAGGGGGTGTAAAGCCATAACACATTAGAGCAAGGTGAAACAATTCAGACATTTTTTAAAGAAACATAATTTTTTACAGTTGAAAAGGTAGATTTTGCAAGCAGTAAGCGTTTAGAATTAAATTTGTTTTATGGTGATGACATCACGTATGTTCAAAATGATTCAAAAAACTATTTTTCAATCATGAAATTTTGTAGCAATAAAGAAAGTTTGACAAGAGACAAATCCGACGCTGTTGAACTAATAAAAATGTGGTCGATCATTAGAAAATGTCTCTTCTCTCTGCCGTTTCCATTAAATATGTTGCAATCATTTTTTTTTTTGCGACATTGCTTTTGTTGAATTAACCTGGGTTAAAGGAGTATTACCTACTGACAGTCACTCAATTCACACTGTAAGCTAAAAACTTGGTCGTAGAGCAAAATAGAGAATAGTGTTGGTGAGAGTCGTCTTTCCATAGTGGTCATATTAGTATGTAAGCCATGTCACCACAGGTGGAAGGCCGACAGAGGCAGAAACAACTACAAATATTTATGGGGATTTTGTCTCCGTCTAAATAAATACATTTTAAACTGACAGGTTTGTGGGGATTTTGTCTCCGTCTAACAGCGCTCTAGCTGTCACCAGATGTGGAAGGCAGAGGCAGAAACAACTGTTTAAACTGACAGAATGGGGATTTTGTCTCCGAACAGAGGTCACCACAGATGTGGACAAGAGGCAGAAACAACTACACCTCCAGTTTAAACTGACAGAGTTTGATGGGGATTTTGTCTCCGTCTAACAGCGCTCTAGCTGTCACCACAGATGTGGAAGGCCGACAGAGGCAGAAACAACTACACCTCCAGTTTAAACTGACAGAGTTTGATGGGGATTTTGTCTCCAGTTTAAACTGTTTAAACTGACAGAGTTTGATGGGGATTTTGTCTCCGTCTAACAGCGCTCTAGCTGTCACCACAGATGTGGAAGGCCGACAGAGGCAGAAACAACTACACCTCCAGTTTAAACTGACAGAGTTTGATGGGGATTTTGTCTCCGTCTAACAGCGCTCTAGCTGTCACCACAGATGTGGAAGGCCGACAGAGGCAGAAACAACTACACCTCCAGTTTAAACTGACAGAGTTTGATGGGGATTTTGTCTCCGTCTAACAGCGCTCTAGCTGTCACCACAGATGTGGAAGGCCGACAGAGGCAGAAACAACTACACCTCCAGTTTAAACTGACAGAGTTTGATGGGGATTTTGTCTCCGTCTAACAGCGCTCTAGCTGTCACCACAGATGTGGAAGGCCGACCACTACAGTTTAAACTGACAGAGTTTGATGGGGATTTTGTCTCCGTCTAGGCCTGTCACACAGATGGCAGAAAAGAAACTACACCTCCAGTTTAAACTGACAGAGTTTGATGGGGATTTTGTCTCCGTCTCATCAGCGCTCTAGCTGTCACCACAGATGTGGGAAGGCGTCTAACAGCGCTCTAGCTGTCACCACAGATGTGGAAGGCCGACAGAGGCAGAAACAACTACACCTCCAGTTTAAACTGACAGAGTTTGATGGGGATTTTGTCTCCGTCTAACAGCGCTCTAGCTGTCACCACAGATGTGGAAGGCCGACAGAGGCAGAAACAACTACACCTCCAGTTTAAACTGACAGAGTTTGATGGGGATTTTGTCTCCGTCTAACAGCGCTCTAGCTGTCACCACAGATGTGGAAGGCCGACAGAGGCAGAAACAACTACACCTCCAGTTTAAACTGACAGAGTTTGATGGGGATTTTGTCTCCGCGCTCTGTCACCACAGATGCTCTAGCTGTCACCTCCAGTTTAAACAGATGTGGGGATTTTGTCTCCGTCTAGGCACGATGTGGAAGGCCGAGAGGCAGAAACAACTACACCTCCAGTTTAAACTGACAGAGTTTGATGGGGATTTTGTCTCCGTCTAACAGCGCTCTAGCTGTCACCACAGATGTTTAAACTGGAAGGCCGACAGAGGCAGAAAGAAACAACTACACCTCCAGTTTAAACTGACAGAGTTTGATGGGGATTTTGTCTCCGCCTAACAGCGCTCTAGCTGTCACCACAGATGTGGAAGGCCGACAGAGGCAGAAACAACTCAGTTTAAACTGACAGAGTTTGATGGGGATTTTGTCTCCGTCTAACAGCGCTCTAGCTGTCACCACAGATGTGGAAGGCCGACAGAGGCAGAAACAACTACACCTCCAGTTTAAACTGACAGAGTTTGATGGGGATTTTGTCTCCGTCTAACAGCGCTCTAGCTGTCACCACAGATGTGGAAGGCCGACAGAGGCAGAAACAACTACACCTCCAGTTTAAACTGACAGAGTTTGATGGGGATTTTGTCTCCGTAATCATGTCACCACAGATGTGGAAGGCCGACAGAGGCAGAAACAGGACACCTCCAGTTTAAACTGACAGAGTTTGATGGGGATTTTGTCTCCGTCTAGAGTCCCTGACTGTAATCATGGCTCCATTTACCCAGAGTCCCTGACCTCCAGTGGGGCCCCCATTTATTTTGTTAGTCATTCACACTCAGATATCATACTAACATGGCAGAAGTCATTATGAAATGTGTAGAATTGCAGGACATTAGCTGTAAACCTGCAAAAAAAAGATCTCTTCCCCCAAAAATATCTCTGCCCCAAAAAATATCTCTGCCCCCATGGCAATATTTGTAGAATTGCATGACATTTGTTTATAAAATTACAGTATCCTCTCCGCCACATGGCAAAATGCATAGAATTGTAGGAAATACAATTTTAAAATGTACATTTTTCTCTCCACATCGGTCTGGGTGAGTGTTAGCTCTGGTCCAAGTCATTAGTGTGTGTTGCGTGTTTCTAGACCAGAGCTGGGGAAGTGTGAGCCACTGACATTGGTGCAGGGTTGGGAGGCTTACTTTCTAAATGTAATCCATTACAGTTACTAGTTACCTGTCCAAAATTGTAATCAGTATCGTAACTTTTGTAATCCATTACTCACCAACCCTGGCTGTAGGCATATGAGGAAGCTATTCTCTTAATTTGAACATTTGTTTTACATGTTGTTCGATGTTTGCACATAACACTTAAATAACACTTAAATCACAATTTTATGCTTTAAAAGATGATCGAATCTATGACGTGTCCAGGCTGGACCTGACGTTGTATTGTAGTATCCTCACAGAAATCCCGAAGAGGAGACGGAATGCTGCTGATGCTGCTGATGATGCTGCTGATGCTGCTGATGCTGCTGATGCTGCCATGGCTGTAGCCACGCCCTGGCCGTGACACAACCACACAGCAGCAGTATCGGTGGGGACAGCTTCTGTCTCTTCTATGGCACAAGCACCGGACAGGAGGGCTGCTAAAGTCTCCTTCCTCCTCAGGCAGACATGTTGGCTCCTACATAGATACCCTAGGCAGACATGTTGGCTCCTACATAGATACCCCAGGCAGACATGTTGGCTCCCACATAGATACCCCAGGCAGACATGTTGGCTCCTACATAGATACCCCAGGCAGACATGTTGGCTCCTACATAGATACCCCAGGCAGACATGTTGGCTCCTACATAGATACCCCAGGCAGACATGTTGGCTCCCACATAGATACCCCAGGCAGACATGTTGGCTCCTACATAGATACCCCAGGCAGACATGTTGGCTCCCACATAGATACCCCAGGCAGACATGTTGGCTCCTACATAATACCCCAGGCAGACATGTTGGCTCCCACATAGATACCCCAGGCAGACATGTTGGCTCCTACATAGATACCCAGACAGGCAGACATGTTGGCTCCTACATAGATACCCTAGGCAGACATGTTGGCTCCTACATAGATACCCTAGGCAGACATGTTGGCTCCTACATAGATACCCCAGGCAGACATGTTGGCTCCTACATAGATACCCCAGGCAGACATGTTGGCTCCTACATAGATACCCCAGGCAGACATGTTGGCTCCTACATAGATACCCCAGGCAGACATGTTGGCTCCTACATAGATACCCCAGGCAGACATGTTGGCTCCTACATAGATACCCTAGGCAGACATGTTGGCTCCTACATAGATACCCTAGGCAGACATGTTGGCTCCTACATAGATACCCCAGGCAGACATGTTGGCTCCTACATAGATACCCTAGGCAGACATGTTGGCTCCTACATAGATACCCTAAGCAGACATGTTGGCTCCTACATATATACCCTAGGCAGACATGTTGGCTCCTACATATATACCCTAGGCAGACATGTTGGCTCCTACATAGATACCCCAGGCAGACATGTTTGCTCCCACATAGATACCCCAGGCAGACATGTTGGCTCCTACATAGATACCCCAGGCAGACATGTTGGCTCCTACATAGATACCCCAGAGAGACATGTTGGCTCCCACATAGATACCCCAGGCAGACATGTTGGCTCCCACATAGATGCCCTAGGCAGACATGTTGGCTCCTACATAGATACCCCAGGCAGACATGTTGGCTCCCACATAGATACCCCATGCAGACATGTTGGCTCCCACATATATACCCCAGGCAGACATGTTGGCTCCTACATAGATACCCCAGGCAGACATGTTGGCTCCTACATAGATACCCCAGGTAGACATGTTGGCTCCTACATAGATACCCCAGGCAGACATGTTGGCTCCTACATAGATACCCTAGGCAGACATGTTGGCTCCTACATAGATACCCCAGGCAGACATGTTGGCTCCTACATATATACCCCAGGCAGACATGTTGGCTCCTACATAGATACCCCAGGCAGACATGTTGGCTCCTACATAGATACCCTAGGCAGACATGTTGGCTCCCACATAGATACCCTAGGCAGACATGTTGGCTCCTATATAGATACCCCAGGCAGACATGTTGGCTCCTACATAGATGCCCTAGGCAGACATGTTGGCTCCTACATAGATACCCTAGACAGACATGTTGGCTCCTACATAGATACCCTAGGCAGACATGTTGGCTCCTACATAGATACCCTAGGCAGACATGTTGGCTCCTACATAGATACCCTAGGCAGACATGTTGGCTCCTACATAGATACCATAGGCAGACATGTTGGCTCCCACATAGATACCCCAGGCAGACATGTTGGCTCCTACATAGATAACCCCAGGCAGACATGTTGGCTCCTACATAGATACCCTAGGCAGACATGTTGGCTCCTACATAGATACCCTAGGCAGACATGTTGGCTCCTACATAGATACCCCAGGCAGACATGTTGGCTCCTACATAGATACCCCAGGCAGACATGTTGGCTCCTACATAGATACCCCAGGCAGACATGTTGGCTCCTACATAGATACCCCAGGCAGACATGTTGGCTCCTACATAGATACCCCAGGCAGACATGTTGGCTCCTACATAGATACCCCTAGGCAGACATGTTGGCTCCTACATAGATACCCTAGGCAGACATGTTGGCTCCTACATAGATACCCCAGGCAGACATGTTGGCTCCTACATAGATACCCCAGGCAGACATGTTGGCTCCTACATAGATACCCCAGGCAGACATGTTGGCTCCTACATAGATACCCTAGGCAGACATGTTGGCTCCTACATAGATACCCTAGGCAGACATGTTGGCTCCTACATAGATACCCTAGGCAGACATGTTGGCTCCTACATAGATACCCTAGGCAGACATGTTGGCTCCTACATAGATACCCTAGACAGACATGTTGGCTCCTACATAGATACCCTAGGCAGACATGTTGGCTCCATGTTGGCTCCCACATAGATACCCCAGGCAGACATGTTGGCTCCTACATAGATACCCCCAGGCAGACATGTTGGCTCCTACATAGATACCCCAGGCAGACATGTTGGCTCCTACATAGATACCCCAGGCAGACATGTTGGCTCCTACATAGATACCCAGACATGTTGGCAGGCAGACATGTTGGCTCCTACATAGATACCCTAGGCAGACATGTTGGCTCCCACATAGATGCCCTAGGCAGGATGTTGGCTCCCTACATAGATACCCTAGGCAGACATGTTGGCTCCTACATAGATACCCTAGGCAGACATGTTGGCTCCTACATAGATACCCCAGGCAGACATGTTGGCTCCTACATAGATACCCCAGGCAGACATGTTGGCTCCCACATAGATACCCCAGGCAGACATGTTGGCTCCTACATAGATACCCCAGGCAGACATGTTGGCTCCCACATAGATACCCCAGGCAGACATGTTGGCTCCTACATAGATACATAGATACCCCAGGCAGACATGTTGGCTCCTACATAGATACCCCAGGCAGACATGTTGGCTCCTACATAGATACCCCAGGCAGACATGTTGGCTCCTACATAGATACCCTAGGCAGACATGTTGGCTCCTACATAGATACCCTAGGCAGACATGTTGGCTCCTACATAGATACCCCAGGCAGACATGTTGGCTCCTACATAGATACCCCAGGCAGACATGTTGGCTCCTACATAGATACCCCAGGCAGACATGTTGGCTCCTACATAGATACCCCAGGCAGACATGTTGGCTCCTACATAGATACCCTAGGCAGACATGTTTGGCTCCTACATAGATACCCTAGGCAGACATGTTGGCTCCTACATAGATACCCTAGGCAGAAATGTTGGCTCCTACATAGATACCCCAGGCAGACATGTTGGCTCCTACATATATACCCCAGGCAGACATGTTGGCTCCTACATAGATACCCCAGGCAGACATGTTGGCTCCTACATAGATACCCTAGGCAGACATGTTGGCTCCTACATAGATACCCTAGGCAGACATGTTGGCTCCCACATAGATACCCTAGGCAGACATGTTGGCTCCCACATAGATACCCCAGGCAGACATGTTGGCTCCTACATAGATACCCTAGGCAGACATGTTGGCTCCTACATAGATACCCCAGGCAGACATGTTGGCTCCTACATAGATACCCCAGGCAGACATGTTGGCTCCTACATAGATACCCTAGGCAGACATGTTGGCTCCTACATAGATACCCCAGGCAGACATGTTGGCTCCTACATAGATACCCCAGGCAGACATGTTGGCTCCTACATAGATACCCTAGGCAGACATGTTGGCTCCTACATAGATACCCTAGGCAGACATGTTGGCTCCTACATAGATACCCTAGGCAGACATGTTGGCTCCTACATAGATACAGACCCAGGCAGACATGTTGGCTCCTACATAGATACCCCCAGGCAGACATGTTGGCTCCTACATAGATACCCCAGGCAGACATGTTGGCTCCTACATAGATACCCTAGGCAGACATGTTGGCTCCTACATAGATACCCCAGGCAGACATGTTGGCTCCTACATAGATACCCCAGGCAGACATGTTGGCTCCTACATAGATACCCCAGGCAGACATGTTGGCTCCTACATAGATACCCCAGGCAGACATGTTGGCTCCTACATAGATACCCCAGGCAGACATGTTGGCTCCTACATAGATACCCCAGGCAGACATGTTGGCTCCTACATAGATACCCCAGGCAGACATGTTGGCTCCTACATAGATACCCCAGGCAGACATGTTGGCTCCTACATAGATACCCTAGGCAGACATGTTGGCTCCTACATAGATACCCTAGGCAGACATGTTGGCTCCTACATAGATACCCCAGGCAGACATGTTGGCTCCTACATAGATACCCCAGGCAGACATGTTGGCTCCTACATAGATACCCTAGGCAGACATGTTGGCTCCTACATAGATACCCTAGGCAGACATGTTGGCTCCTACATAGATACCCTAGGCAGACAGACATGTTGGCTCCTACATAGATACCCTAGGCAGACATGTTGGCTCCTACATAGATACCCTAGGCAGACATGTTGGCTCCCACATAGATACCCTAGACAGACATGTTGGCTCCTACATAGATACCCTAGGTAGACATGTTGGCTCCTACATAGATACCCTAGGCAGACATGTTGGCTGTTGGCCCTACATAGATACCCTAGGCAGACATGTTGGCTCCTACATAGATACCCTAGGCAGACATGTTGGCTCCTACATAGATACCCTAGGCAGACATGTTGGCTCCTACATAGATACCCCAGGCAGACATGTTGGCTCCTACATAGATACCCCAGGCAGACATGTTGGCTCCTACATAGATACCCTAGGCAGACATGTTGGCTCCTCCTACATAGATACCCCAGGCAGACATGTTGGCTCCTACATAGATACCCCAGGCAGACATGTTGGCTCCTACATAGATACCCCAGGCAGACATGTTGGCTCCTACATAGATACCCTAGGCAGACATGTTGGCTCCCACATAGATGCCCTAGGCAGACATGTTGGCTCCTACATAGATACCCTAGGCAGACATGTTGGCTCCTACATAGATACCCTAGGCAGACATGTTGGCTCCTACATAGATACCCTAGGCAGACATGTTGGCTCCCACATAGATGCCCTAGGCAGACATGTTGGCTCCCACATAGATGCCCTAGGCAGACATGTTGGCTCCTACATAGATGCCCTAGGCAGACATGTTGGCTCCCACATAGATACCCCAGGCAGACATGTTGGCTCCCACATAGATACCCCAGGCAGACATGTTGGCTCCTACATAGATACCCTAGGCAGACATGTTGGCTCCTACATAGATACCCTAGGCAGACATGTTGGCTCCATACATAGATGTTGGCTCCCACATAGATGCCTAGGCAGACATGTTGGCTCCTACATAGATACCCTAGGCAGACATGTTGGCTCCTACATAGATACCCCAGGCAGACATGTTGGCTCCTACATAGATACCCTAGGCAGACATGTTGGCTCCTACATAGATACCCTAGGCAGACATGTTGGCTCCATACATAGATACCCTAGGCAGACATGTTGGCTCCCACATAGATGCCCTAGGCAGACATGTTGGCTCCTACATAGATACCCTAGGCAGACATGTTGGCTCCTACATAGATACCCTAGGCAGACATGTTGGCTCCTACATAGATACCCTAGGCAGACATGTTGGCTCCTACATAGATACCCTAGGCAGACATGTTGGCTCCTACATAGATACCCTAGGCAGACATGTTGGCTCCCACATAGATGCCCTAGGCAGACATGTTGGCTCCTACATAGATACCCTAGGCAGACATGTTGGCTCCTACATAGATACCCCAGGCAGACATGTTGGCTCCTACATAGATACCCTAGGCAGACATGTTGGCTCCTACATAGATACCCTAGGCAGACATGTTGGCTCCTACATAGATACCCTAGGCAGACATGTTGGCTCCTACATAGATACCCTAGGCAGACATGTTGGCTCCTACATAGATACCCCAGGCAGACATGTTGGCTCCCACATAGATACCCTAGGCAGACATGTTGGCTCCTACAGACATGTTGGCTCCTATATAGATACCCAGGCAGACATGTTGGCTCCCCACATAGATACCCCAGGCAGACATGTTGGCTCCTACATAGATACCCCAGGCAGACATGTTGGCTCCTACATAGATACCCCAGGCAGACATGTTGGCTCCTACATAGATACCCCAGGCAGACATGTTGGCTCCTACATAGATACCCTAGGCAGACATGTTGGCTCCTACATAGATACCCTAGGCAGACATGTTGGCTCCTACATAGATACCCTAGGCAGACATGTTGGCTCCCACATAGATGCCCTAGGCAGACATGTTGGCTCCTACATAGATACCCTAGGCAGACATGTTGGCTCCTACATAGATACCCTAGGCAGACATGTTGGCTCCTACATAGATACCCTAGGCAGACATGTTGGCTCCTACATAGATACCCTAGGCAGACATGTTGGCTCCTACATAGATACCCTAGGCAGACATGTTGGCTCCCACATAGATACCCTAGGCAGACATGTTGGCTCCTACATAGATACCCCAGGCAGACATGTTGGCTCCTACATAGATGCCCTAGGCAGACATGTTGGCTCCTACATAGATACCCTAGGCAGACATGTTGGCTCCTACATAGATACCCTAGGCAGACATGTTGGCTCCTACATAGATACCCTAGGCAGACATGTTGGCTCCTACATAGATACCCTAGGCAGACATGTTGGCTCCCACATAGATACCCCAGGCAGACATGTTGGCTCCCACATAGATACCCCAGGCAGACATGTTGGCTCCCACATAGATACCCTAGGCAGACATGTTGGCTCCCACATAGATACCCTAGGCAGACATGTTGGCTCCTACATAGATACCCCAGGCAGACATGTTGGCTCCCACATAGATACCCCAGGCAGACATGTTGGCTCCCACATAGATACCCCAGGCAGACATGTTGGCTCCTACATAGATACCCTAGGCAGACATGTTGGCTCCTACATAGATACCCCAGGCAGACATGTTGGCTCCTACATAGATACCCTAGGCAGACATGTTGGCTCCTACATAGATACCCTAGGCAGACATGTTGGCTCCCACATAGATGCCCTAGGCAGACATGTTGGCTCCCACATAGATACCCTAGGCAGACATGTTGGCTCCTACATAGATACCCTAGGCAGACATGTTGGCTCCTACATAGATACCCCAGGCAGACATGTTGGCTCCCACATAGATACCCTAGGCAGACATGTTGGCTCCTACACATAGATGCCCTAGGCAGACATGTTGGCTCCTACATAGATACCCTAGGCAGACATGTTGGCTCCTACATAGATACCCTAGGCAGACATGTTGGCTCCTACATAGATACCCTAGGCAGACATGTTGGCTCCTACATAGATACCCTAGGCAGACATGTTGGCTCCTACATAGATACCCTAGGCAGACATGTTGGCTCCCACATAGATACCCTAGGCAGACATGTTGGCTCCTACATAGATACCCTAGGCAGACATGTTGGCTCCTACATAGATACCCTAGGCAGACATGTTGGCTCCTACATAGATACCCTAGGCAGACATGTTGGCTCCCACATAGATACCCCAGGCAGACATGTTGGCTCCTACATAGATACCCCAGGCAGACATGTTGGCTCCTACATAGATACCCCAGGCAGACATGTTGGCTCCTACATAGATACCCCAGGCAGACATGTTGGCTCCTACATAGATACCTAGGCAGACATGTTGGCTCCCACATAGATACCCTAGGCAGACATGTTGGCTCCTACATAGATACCCCAGGCAGACATGTTGGCTCCTACATAGATACCCTAGGCAGACATGTTGGCTCCTACATAGATACCCTAGGCAGACATGTTGGCTCCCATAGATACCCCAGGCAGACATGTTGGCTCCTACATAGATACCCTAGGCAGACATGTTGGCTCCTACATAGATACCCCAGGCAGACATGTTGGCTCCCACATAGATACCCCAGGCAGACATGTTGGCTCCCACATAGATACCCCAGGCAGACATGTTGGCTCCCACATAGATACCCCAGGCAGACATGTTGGCTCCCACATAAATGCCCTAGGCAGACATGTTGGCTCCTACATAGATACCTTAGGCAGACATGTTGGCTCCCACATAGATACCCCAGGCAGACATGTTGGCTCCTACATAGATACCCCAGGCAGACATGTTGGCTCCTACATAGATACCCTAGGCAGACATGTTGGCTCCTACATAGATACCCTAGGCAGACATGTTGGCTCCCACATAGATGCCCTAGGCAGACATGTTGGCTCCCACATAGATGCCCTAGGCAGACATGTTGGCTCCTACATAGATACCCTAGGCAGACATGTTGGCTCCCACATAGATACCCTAGGCAGACATGTTGGCTCCTACATAGATACCCTAGGCAGACATGTTGGCTCCTACATAGATACCCTAGGCAGACATGTTGGCTCCTACATAGATACCCTAGGCAGACATGTTGGCTCCTACATAGATACCCTAGGCAGACATGTTGGCTCCTACATAGATACCCTAGACAGACATGTTGGCTCCTACATAGATACCCTAGGCAGACATGTTGGCTCCTACATAGATACCCTAGGCAGACATGTTGGCTCCCACATAGATACCCTAGGCAGACATGTTGGCTCCTACATAGATACCCCAGGCAGACATGTTGGCTCCCACATAGATACCCCAGGCAGACATGTTGGCTCCTACATAGATACCCTAGGCAGACATGTTGGCTCCTACATAGATACCCTAGGCAGACATGTTGGCTCCTACATAGATACCCTAGGCAGACATGTTGGCTCCTACATAGATACCCCAGGCAGACATGTTGGCTCCTACATAGATACCCTAGGCAGACATGTTGGCTCCTACATAGATACCCTAGGCAGACATGTTGGCTCCCACATAGATACCCTAGGCAGACATGTTGGCTCCTACATAGATACCCTAGGCAGACATGTTGGCTCCTACATAGATACCCTAGGCAGACATGTTGGCTCCCACATAGATATCCCAGGCAGACATGATGGCTCCCACATAGATACCCCAGGCAGACATGTTGGCTCCCACATAGATACCCCAGGCAGACATGTTGGCTCCCACATAGATACCCCAGGCAGACATGTTGGCTCCTACATAGATACCCCAGGCAGACATGTTGGCTCCCACATAGATACCCCAGGCAGACATGTTGGCTCCTACATAGATACCCCAGGCAGACATGTTGGCTCCTACATAGATACCCCAGGCAGACATGTTGGCTCCCACATAAATGCCCTAGGCAGACATGTTGGCTCCTACATAGATACCTTAGGCAGACATGTTGGCTCCCACATAGATGCCCTAGGCAGACATGTTGGCTCCCACATAGATGCCCTAGGCAGGAATGTTGGCTCCTACATAGATACCCTAGGCAGACATGTTGGCTCCTACATAGATACCCTAGGCAGACATGTTGGCTCCCACATAGATGCCCTATGCAGGAATGTTGGCTCCCACATAGATGCCCTAGGCAGACATGTTGGCTCCTACATAGATACCCTAGGCAGACATGTTGGCTCCTACATAGATACCCTAGGCAGACATGTTGGCTCCTACATAGATACCCTAGGCAGACATGTTGGCTCCCACATAGATGCCCTAGGCAGACATGTTGGCTCCTACATAGATACCCTAGGCAGACATGTTGGCTCCTACATAGATACCCTAGGCAGACATGTTGGCTCCTACATAGATACCCTAGGCAGACATGTTGGCTCCCACATAGATACCCTAGGCAGACATGTTGGCTCCTACATAGATACCCTAGGCAGACATGTTGGCTCCCACATAGATACCCTAGGCAGACATGTTGGCTCCTACATAGATACCCCAGGCAGACATGTTGGCTCCCACATAGATACCCTAGGCAGACATGTTGGCTCCTAGATACCCCAGGCAGACATGTTGGCTCCTATAGATACCCTAGGCAGACATGTTGGCTCCCACATAGATACCCTAGGCAGACATGTTGGCTCCTACATAGATACCCCAGGCAGACATGTTGGCTCCCACATAGATACCCCAGGCAGACATGTTGGCTCCTACATAGATACCCTAGGCAGACATGTTGGCTCCTACATAGATACCCTAGGCAGACATGTTGGCTCCCACATAGATACCCTAGGCAGACATGTTGGCTCCTACATAGATACCCTAGGCAGACATGTTGGCTCCTACATAGATACCCTAGGCAGACATGTTGGCTCCCACATAGATATCCCAGGCAGACATGATGGCTCCCACATAGATACCCCAGGCAGACATGTTGGCTCCCACATAGATACCCCAGGCAGACATGTTGGCTCCCACATAGATACCCCAGGCAGACATGTTGGCTCCCACATAGATACCCCAGGCAGACATGTTGGCTCCCACATAGATACCCCAGGCAGACATGTTGGCTCCCACATAAATGCCCTAGGCAGACATGTTGGCTCCTACATAGATACCTTAGGCAGACATGTTGGCTCCTACATAGATACCCCAGGCAGACATGTTGGCTCCCACATAGATGCCCTAGGCAGACATGTTGGCGCCTACATAGATACCCTAGGCAGACATGTTGGCTCCCACATAGATGCCCTAGGCAGACATGTTGGCTCCCACATAGATACCCTAGGCAGACATGTTGGCTCCTACATAGATACCCCAGGCAGACATGTTGGCTCCTACATAGATACCCTAGGCAGACATGTTGGCTCCCACATAGATGCCCTAGGCAGACATGTTGGCTCCCACATAGATGCCCTAGGCAGACATGTTGGCTCCCACATACATGCCCTAGACAGACATGTTGGCTCCCACATAGATGCCCTAGGCAGACATGTTGGCTCCCACATAGATGCCCTAGGCAGACATGTTGGCTCCTACATAGATACCCTAGGCAGACATGTTGGCTCCTACATAGATACCCTAGGCAGACATGTTGGCTCCCACATAGATGCCCTAGGCAGGAATGTTGGCTCCCACATAGATGCCCTAGGCAGACATGTTGGCTCCTACATAGATACCCTAGGCAGACATGTTGGCTCCCACATAGATGCCCTAGGCAGACATGTTGGCTCCCACATAGATGCCCTAGGCAGACATGTTGGCTCCACATAGATGCCCTAGGCAGACATGTTGGCTCCTACATAGATGCCCTAGGCAGACATGTTGGCTCCTACATAGATACCCTAGGCAGACATGTTGGCTCCTACATAGATACCCTAGGCAGACATGTTGGCTCCTACATAGATACCCTAGGCAGACATGTTGGCTCCCACATAGATGCCCTAGGCAGACATGTTGGCTCCTACATAGATACCCTAGGCAGACATGTTGGCTCCTACATAGATACCCTAGGCAGACATGTTGGCTCCCACATAGATGCCCTAGGCAGACATGTTGGCTCCCACATAGATGCCCTAGGCAGACATGTTGGCTCCTACATAGATACCCTAGGCAGACATGTTGGCTCCTACATAGATACCCTAGGCAGACATGTTGGCTCCTACATAGATACCCTAGGCAGACATGTTGGCTCCCACATAGATGCCCTAGGCAGACATGTTGGCTCCTACATAGATACCCTAGGCAGACATGTTGGCTCCTACATAGATACCCTAGGCAGACATGTTGGCTCCCACATAGATGCCCTAGGCAGACATGTTGGCTCCCACATAGATACCCTAGGCAGACATGTTGGCTCCTACATAGATACCCTAGGCAGACATGTTGGCTCCTACATAGATGCCCTAGGCAGACATGTTGGCTCCCACATAGATACCCTAGGCAGACATGTTGGCTCCTACATAGATACCCCAGGCAGACATGTTGGCTCCTAGATGCCCTAGGCAGACATGTTGGCTCCTAGATGCCCTAGGCAGACATGTACCCTAGGCAGACATGTTGGCTCCTACATAGATACCCCAGGCAGACATGTTGGCTCCTACATAGATACCCTAGGCAGACATTTTGGCTCCTACATAGATGCCCTAGGCAGACATGTTGGCTCCCACATAGATGCCCTAGGCAGACATGTTGGCTCCCACATAGATACCCTAGGCAGACATGTTGGCTCCTACATAGATACCCCAGGCAGACATGTTGGCTCCTACATAGATACCCTAGGCAGACATGTTGGCTCCTACATAGATGCCCTAGGCAGACATGTTGGCTCCCACATAGATGCCCTAGGCAGACATGTTGGCTCCCACATACATGCCCTAGACAGACATGTTGGCTCCCACATAGATGCCCTAGGCAGACATGTTGGCTCCCACATAGATGCCCTAGGCAGGAATGTTGGCTCCTACATAGATACCCTAGGCAGACATGTTGGCTCCTACATAGATACCCTAGGCAGACATGTTGGCTCCCACATAGATGCCCTAGGCAGGAATGTTGGCTCCCACATAGATGCCCTAGGCAGACATGTTGGCTCCTACATAGATACCCTAGGCAGACATGTTGGCTCCCACATAGATGCCCTAGGCAGACATGTTGGCTCCCACATATATGCCCTAGGCAGACATGTTGGCTCCCACATAGATGCCCTAGGCAGACATGTTGGCTCCTACATAGATACCCTAGGCAGACATGTTGGCTCCTACATAGATACCCTAGGCAGACATGTTGGCTCCTACATAGATACCCTAGGCAGACATGTTGGCTCCCACATAGATGCCCTAGGCAGACATGTTGGCTCCCACATAGATGCCCTAGGCAGACATGTTGGCTCCTACATAGATACCCTAGGCAGACATGTTGGCTCCTACATAGATACCCTAGGCAGACATGTTGGCTCCCACATAGATACCCTAGGCAGACATGTTGGCTCCCACATAGATGCCCTAGGCAGACATGTTGGCTCCTACACATACCTGCCCTAGGCAGACATGTTGGCCCTAGATGCCCTAGGCAGACATGTTGGCTCCTACATAGATACCCTAGGCAGACATTTTGGCTCCTACATAGATACCCTAGGCAGACATGTTGGCTCCTACATAGATACCCTAGGCAGACATGTTGGCTCCCACATAGATGCCCTAGGCAGACATGTTGGCTCCCACATAGATGCCCTAGGCAGACATGTTGGCTCCTACATAGATACCCTAGGCAGACATGTTGGCTCCTACATAGATACCCTAGGCAGACATGTTGGCTCCCACATAGATGCCCTAGGCAGACATGTTGGCTCCCACATAGATACCCTAGGCAGACATGTTGGCTCCTACATAGATACCCCAGGCAGACATGTTGGCTCCTACATAGATACCCTAGGCAGACATGTTGGCTCCTACATAGATGCCCTAGGCAGACATGTTGGCTCCCACATAGATGCCCTAGGCAGACATGTTGGCTCCCACATAGATGCCCTAGGCAGACATGTTGGCTCCCACATAGATGCCCTAGGCAGACATGTTGGCTCCCACATAGATGCCCTAGGCAGACATGTTGGCTCCTACATAGATGCCCTAGATACTCCTACATAGATACCCTAGGCAGACATGTTGGCTCCTACATAGATACCCTAGGCAGACATGTTGGCTCCCACATAGATGCCCTAGGCAGGAATGTTGGCTCCCACATAGATGCCCTAGGCAGACATGTTGGCTCCTACATAGATACCCTAGGCAGACATGTTGGCTCCCAGATGCCCTAGGCAGACATGTTGGCTCCCACATATATGCCCTAGGCAGACATGTTGGCTCCCACATAGATGCCCTAGGCAGACATGTTGGCTCCTACATAGATACCCTAGGCAGACATGTTGGCTCCTACATAGATACCCTAGGCAGACATGTTGGCTCCTACATAGATACCCTAGGCAGACATGTTGGCTCCCACATAGATGCCCTAGGCAGACATGTTGGCTCCCACATAGATGCCCTAGGCAGACATGTTGGCTCCTACATAGATACCCTAGGCAGACATGTTGGCTCCTACATAGATACCCTAGGCAGACATGTTGGCTCCCACATAGATGCCCTAGGCAGACATGTTGGCTCCCACATATATGCCCTAGGCAGACATGTTGGCTCCCACATAGATGCCCTAGGCAGACATGTTGGCTCCTACATAGATACCCTAGGCAGACATGTTGGCTCCTACATAGATACCCTAGGCAGACATGTTGGCTCCTACATAGATACCCTAGGCAGACATGTTGGCTCCCACATAGATGCCCTAGGCAGACATGTTGGCTCCCACATAGATGCCCTAGGCAGACATGTTGGCTCCTACATAGATACCCTAGGCAGACATGTTGGCTCCTACATAGATGCCCTAGGCAGACATGTTGGCTCCTACATAGATACCCTAGGCAGACATGTTGGCTCCCACATAGATGCCCTAGGCATGTTGACATGATGCCCTAGGCAGCATGTTGGCTCCTACATAGATACCCTAGGCAGACATGTTGGCCCTAGATGCCCTAGGCAGACATGTTGGCATGATGCCCTAGGCAGACATGTTGGCTCCCACATAGATGCCCTAGGCAGACATGTTGGCTCCCACATAGATGCCCTAGGCAGACATGTTGGCTCCTACATAGATACCCTAGGCAGACATGTTGGCTCCTACATAGATACCCTAGGCAGACATGTTGGCTCCCACATAGATGCCCTAGGCAGACATGTTGGCTCCCACATATATGCCCTAGGCAGACATGTTGGCTCCTACATAGATACCCTAGGAAGACATGTTGGCTCCTACATAGATACCCTAGGCAGACATGTTGGCTCCTACATAGATACCATAGGCAGACATGTTGGCTCCCACATAGATGCCCTAGGCAGACATGTTGGCTCCCACATAGATGCCCTAGGCAGACATGTTGGCTCCTACATAGATACCCTAGGCAGACATGTTGGCTCCTACATAGATACCCTAGGCAGACATGTTGGCTCCCACATAGATGCCCTAGGCAGGAATGTTCGCTCCCACATAGATGCCCTAGGCAGACATGTTGGCTCCTACATAGATACCCTAGGCAGACATGTTGGCTCCCACATAGATGCCCTAGGCAGACATGTTGGCTCCCACATAGATGCCCTAGGCAGACATGTTGGCTCCCACATATATGCCCTAGGCAGACATGTTGGCTCCATAGATGCCCTAGGCAGACATGTTGGCTCCTACATAGATGCCCTAGGCAGACATGTTGGCTCCTACATAGATGCCCTAGGCAGACATGTTGGCTCCTACATAGATGCCCTAGGCAGACATGTTGGCTCCTACATAGATGCCCTAGGCAGACATGTTGGCTCCTACATAGATACCCTAGGCAGACATGTTGGCTCCTACATAGATACCCTAGGCAGACATGTTGGCCCTAGATGCCCTAGGCAGGAATGTTGGCTCCCACATAGATGCCCTAGGCAGACATGTTGGCTCCTACATAGATACCCTAGGCAGACATGTTGGCTCCCACATAGATGCCCTAGGCAGACATGTTGGCTCCCACATAGATGCCCTAGGCAGACATGTTGGCTCCCACATAGATGCCCTAGGCAGACATGTTGGCTCCTACATAGATACCCTAGGCAGACATGTTGGCTCCTACATAGATACCCTAGGCAGACATGTTGGCTCCCACATAGATGCCCTAGGCAGGAATGTTCGCTCCCACATAGATGCCCTAGGCAGACATGTTGGCTCCTACATAGATACCCTAGGCAGACATGTTGGCTCCCACATAGATGCCCTAGGCAGACATGTTGGCTCCCACATAGATGCCCTAGGCAGACATGTTGGCTCCCACATATATGCCCTAGGCAGACATGTTGGCTCCCACATAGATGCCCTAGGCAGACATGTTGGCTCCTACATAGATACCCTAGGCAGACATGTTGGCTCCTACATAGATACCCTAGGCAGACATGTTGGCTCCTACATAGATACCCTAGGCAGACATGTTGGCTCCCACATAGATGCCCTAGGCAGACATGTTGGCTCCTACATAGATACCCTAGGCAGACATGTTGGCTCCTACATAGATACCCTAGGCAGACATGTTGGCTCCCACATAGATGCCCTAGGCAGACATGTTGGCTCCCACATATATGCCCTAGGCAGACATGTTGGCTCCCACATAGATGCCCTAGGCAGACATGTTGGCTCCTACATAGATACCCTAGGCAGACATGTTGGCTCCTACATAGATACCCTAGGCAGACATGTTGGCTCCTACATAGATACCCTAGGCAGACATGTTGGCTCCCACATAGATGCCCTAGGCAGACATGTTGGCTCCCACATAGATGCCCTAGGCAGACATGTTGGCTCCTACATAGATACCCTAGGCAGACATGTTGGCTCCTACATAGATACCCTAGGCAGACATGTTGGCTCCTACATAGATACCCTAGGCAGACATGTTGGCTCCTACATAGATACCCTAGGCAGACATGTTGGCTCCTACATAGATACCCTAGGCAGACATGTTGGCTCCTACATAGATACCCTAGGCAGACATGTTGGCTCCTACATAGATACCCTAGGCAGACATGTTGGCTCCTACATAGATACCCTAGGCAGACATGTTGGCTCCTACATAGATACCCTAGGCAGACATGTTGGCTCCTACATAGATACCCTAGGCAGACATGTTGGCTCCTACATAGATACCCTAGGCAGACATGTTGTCTCCTACATAGATACCCTAGGCAGACATGTTGGCTCCTACATAGATACCCTAGGCAGACATGTTGGCTCCTACATAGATACCCTAGGCAGACATGTTGGCTCCTACATAGATACCCTAGGCAGACATGTTGGCTCCCACATAGATACCCTAGGCAGACATGTTGGCTCCCACATAGAGGCTCCCTACAGTCAGACAAATATATGTGGTAACACTCAGCCTTTTTCTACAAGTGTTATTGTATCATGAAGGGTCAGGCTGGTGATACGCTCTAATGTCATCTCCGTGTTTGTTTTTGTTTGTTGTGAAAATAGCCAGTGTTCTGTATCGTGTACAATGACACTCTATTGACAATGGCAGTTTCCTGAATTACATCAGTACTACGTATTCTATGCAGCATAAACTGTGACCCATTTTAACCAGTAGAGAAATTATTTTGCTTGTTTTACATGTGTCATGTTTCATACGTCATGAAGCCTATTTTCCCTATTTGAACCAACCTCTAACCCTTCCTTGATTTAGCCTGATTTAGCTAGTTTTGTAAACAAACTATAAACAGAGAAATAAAATAATCTCCAACAAATCAGTCAGCCAGCAATTAATACCTGTTGTTTCTTTATGAGTGCTATAGCCAGGTAACGGGTCAGTGGTTTAAGTATGTGTGTGTCTGTGTTGATTCAGTAATAGGCAGTGTTGTTCTTGGCTTTGTGTTTTATCAAGCCACTATTGCCTTAAGCTTCCTGTTTAAGCCCAATGTGTTATACTTGACCACAGAGGAGTGGTTGCTTACTGGTTCCAGTCAATCTTACAGTAGGTTTCTTGATTTGTCCAAATCGCAAAATCCATTTGTGCGTGTTAATAACTAGTGTGGCTTGCCATTGGATCCTCAAGGCCTCTGTTTTAAAAAAAAAACTTTATTTAACTAGGCAAGTCAGTTAAGAACAAATTCTTATTTACAATGACGGCCTAGGAACAGTGGGTTAACTGCCTGTTCAGGGGCAGAGAGAGAGAGAGAGAGAGAGAGAGACTGCCCCTGAACAGGCAGTTAACCCACTGTTCTCTATCTCTCTCTCTCTCTCTCTCTGTCTGTGTGAACACAGTCAGCGGATCTCCTGGAGGGGCGTCTAAGCCAATCCCATCCTTCCACGCCCTGAACGCCGGGGGCCGTGACCTGCTGGTGTGACACTGTCCGCCTGTTTGGCAGTCAGAAGGTCATGTATAAAGTATAATGTATGGTTACATTATATTCTATTCTACTTTATTATTTTCTGTTCTACTCTATTCTATTGTACTATATTCTGTTATTTTCTATTCTATTCTACTCTACTCTATTCTGTTTTTTTCTATTCTATTCTACTCTAACTATTCTGTTATTTTCTATTCTATTCCACTCTACTCTATTCTACTCTATTCTGTGAGGCCGTGTATTCATAGTGTACATTCATCTTAAAAAAGGCCTTGCACCTGAAACATCAAAAACAACTCCTTTCTAACCCTTTGTTTTTCCGTAGCTTGTCTATAGCAACAACTGAACGAATCCTAACTCTCGCCGTCGTTTTCTGTGTAGTGATAGCGTTAAAAACATGGCCCCCACCCTCACACACAGCCTTCCTGTTATTTGTAGATCTCATTGGTTCGTTCCAGCCCTGTGTTTGGCCTGGGTCCAGCAGGTTCTTGAGCAGGCTCCTCTACTATGTTACCAGGCCTTCTTCAGAGGAGCTGTTGTTGTGAGGATCCGTATAGTTGTGTTCTATTCAGACTTCATAGTCAGTCTGTTGTTGTGATGGTCTGTATAGTTGTGTTCTATTCAGACTTCATAGTCAGTCTGTTGCTGTGATGGTCTGTATAGTTGTGTTCTATTCAGACTTCATAGTCAGTCTGTTGCTGTGATGGTCTGTATAGTTGTGTTCTATTCAGACTTCATAGTCAGTCTGTTGCTGTGATGGTCTGTATAGTTGTGTTCTATTCAGACTTCATAGTCAGTCTGTTGCTGTGATGGTCTGTATAGTTGTGTTCTATTCAGACTTCATAGTCAGTCTGTTGTTGTGATGGTCTGTATAGTTGTGTTCTATTCAGACTTCATAGTCAGTCTGTTGTTGTGATGGTCTGTATAGTTGTGTTCTATTCAGACTTCATAGTCAGTCTGTTGCTGTGATGGTCTGTATAGTTGTGTTCTATTCAGACTTCATAGTCAGTCTGTTGTTGTGATGGTCTGTATAGTTGTGTTCTATTCAGACTTCATAGTCAGTCTGTTGCTGTGAGGATCCGTATAGTTGTGTTCTATTCAGACTTCATAGTCAGTCTGTTGTTGTGATGGTCTGTATAGTTGTGTTCTATTCAGACTTCATAGTCAGTCTGTTGTTGTGATGGTCTGTATAGTTGTGTTCTATTCAGACTTCATAGTCAGTCTGTTGCCGTGATGGTCTGTATAGTACGTCGTTATATTAAGACTTCATAGTCACTCTCTCTCTCCATGGCAACCTTCTGCTTCCACTGTTATGACATCTGATATGTAAACATTAATAACCCAGAAATATTAACCAGATGTATTAACATCCCTCCCTACACCATTAATAATAGCACTTCCCAAAACATGATCTGTTAACTAATTTAAGGTGGTAGCACCTCAAAACATGATCTGTTAACTAATTTAAGGTGGTAGCAACTCAAAACATGATCTGTTAACTTCTTTAAAGTGGTAGCACCTAGGGCTGTGGTGTTCATGACATTTGATCAGCTGGTGATTGTCATGCAAATAACAGCCGGCCGATTACATAAACACCTTTAGCATCGCCTGGCTTCCACGCATAGACTACAAAGCCACTGATGTGGACCTTTGGAACATCTACATTTAATAAAAAGTTTAATAAATCAATTTAATATAGCCTACACCCCTCCGACTCAACTCTGGACCTTGAAGCCAGCCCCACTGCCTGTTGTCATTGTTCTCCTGTAATCAGGGACTGGTTGCAGGTTGCACACACATCATCAGTCTCTCATTCACAATTTGACAACCCCTTGATAATATTTTCACCCATCAGACTATTCTTAATTTAATCTGGTCTTTACATATAGTCTACTAATATATGTGTGTAATTCTTTTTTAATTTAGAATGGCCCACACAAAGAAAACGGAATCCGTAGCCTGCACTTAAATAGCAAAATGGAGGTTCTGTTCCGTTTTTAATAACATGCAAGCATAGGGAGTGCGTCCACAAGGATTGGGTAAACTTTCCCTGAAGTAAATTGATTTAAATTGCCAAAATTATATCCTAATTAGCCTACTCCTGTCTATACAGAAATAAATAAAACCATTCAAAATAGTCTACTAAAGCATGATTTGGCCTCAGAGGATTGTTAGCTTCTTTCCAAAAAATAAATTGTGGATTGTTTTAAATGACATTGCCTGCCGTTAGAAGGAAAGGCAGCGCGTGCAATTTGAGCAGATTATTGTTGATTTGTAACTGTCTGTGAAAAGCAACGAGTCCAAGCAAGGCATATCACAATATTTCAACATACAATCGCAGGAATACATCGTTTGGAAAGCAAATGATTATTGCTGTAAAGTTTGTTATCAAAATTGAGCGAACAACAGTATAGCCTACCTAATTGGCACCCGCAGAGATCATTGGTAATATCCTTGGTGGGCGTGCACTGCGCCTATTCATTATAATTGGGTCAGTGCTACTTAAATTTGCTTTTGGACAATAATTGCCTCCTCCAGTTTAATTGGACATCAAATTATATTTCTGTCTCCCCTTCTTGTAGGTCTATTATATGGACAACTTCGTTTGTATTGACCTGTTAGTCAGTGACAGCAGAGTAGGTGTACCGGATGTGAAACTGCTAGCTTAGTTAGCGGTGCGCGCTAAATAGCGTTTCAATCGTTGACGTCACTTGCTCTGAGACCTTGAAGTAGTAGTTCCCCTTGCTCTGCAAGGGCCGCGGCTTTTGTGGAGCGATGGGTAACGATGCTTCGTGGGTGACTGTTTCGTATGGGCGAGGGAACGGTCTAAAGTTATACTGTTATACTGTTACATAGGCTATCATGTTATATTCTGCTAATGTCTCCAACTCCAGTCATATAAAGTGTAGTAGAATAGCATGAAATGTGTTTATGAAAGGCCACATTTTTCCCATGCATTGAAAGAAGAAACAGAGCCTATAGGCTACTCTATGCCACACTCTCTCAACCATGAGTTGAAAGAAGAAACAGAGCCTATAGACTACTCTATGCCACACTCTCTCAGCCATGCGTTGAAAGATATTTTCTGGCAAACAGTGATTGAGTTATATTATTAGCCTAAATTATGACAATCCAATCTACTCATCACATTACGAATAGTAGGCTGTCTTTACATAACTCTGCAAATGCAATTATGTGTGGATGCTTTATTATAAAGGTGCATTTTTATGGTGAAAATTAGCTACCCACAAACTTGAAACTCACGCATCGTCTATATATGTCAGGTTGGTTACACTAGTTGGAAAGAGGATGAATGTAATTCATTGTAGGACACATCTTTTAGCCAGCGCTGGCTCTGAAGACAGATATATTGGTCCTCTAATACAGCACTATTAAAGGCCCAGTGCACCACTTTTGTGGGAAAAAATATTTTATTACATTTTTCTATTCCGATTTTTCAGGGGGTGGTGCAACAACCTCAGCACCCCTACTTCATACGCACTTAAATAGGAAATGGAGGACACTTTTCCCGTGGCTCAGTTTCATGTCAGCCAGGTAGGCTACTCCTGTTGCAATGTGCTTAATATTAGGAAAGTTAAGAAATAAGTATAGTAGGCCTAGCATATAGAAAACTGATGGGATCCTCCTCTTTTTAAGAGGACATATAAATGTTGCGCAACATGAGCTCATAGTGTCTCATAGCCCATGTTGAGGGACAATAGAGCGCTGA
Organism: Oncorhynchus nerka; assembly: GCF_034236695.1. NCBI lineage: Eukaryota > Metazoa > Chordata > Actinopteri > Salmoniformes > Salmonidae > Oncorhynchus > Oncorhynchus nerka. The sequence continues at coordinate 90,542,861 of NC_088419.1, read as the reverse complement.
GTACCAGGCCATTAGCGACTGGCCATTAGCAAGTTTGGTAGGCTACTGTATCTCAGAGCTTCCATATCTTCATCCTGGGAGTAGTCAGTGGGGCGGTTGTGTGTGTGAAATTCCGGTACACTCTTAGAAAGAAATGTGCTATCTAGAACCTAAAATGGTTCTTCGGCTGTCCCCATAGATAGGAGAACCCTTTGAAGAACTCTTTTTGGTTCCAGGTTTTGAGTTCCTTTTGAGTTCCATGTAGAACCCTTTCCACAGAGGAAACCCTTTCCCTTTCCATCTGGAACCAAAAAGGGTTCTCCTAAAGGGTTCTCCTAAAGGGTTCTCTAAAACTGCCCTCATGTAATGACTCCTTGTGTTTCCTGCTGATGATGGTGGTGTGACTCTATGTTTCCTGTTAACTTCCTGTTACCGCTGACAAACTGACAGTGCATTTCCTGTTCCTCTGTGTCTGCAGATCTCCATCCAGGACATCCTGAGGCCCTCCTCAGACCTTCCCTGTTGTTTCCGCCCACCACTGGGTCAAGTGGGTCCATAGCAGGTGGGATGCTGGGAGGGAGCTGGAAAGAGACTTCCTGATTAAGAACGAGGGGCACAAACATGGACAGATGTTTTCCAAACCCCATCTGAGGAGGGCCTAGATAGCTATAGCTAGGCTAGTAATGATGATATATTGGTTAACCTAGCTCGCTATAGCTAGGCTAGTAATGATGATATATTGGTTGACCTAGCTAGCTATAGCTAGGCTAGTAATGATGATATATTGGTTGACCTAGCTAGCTATAGCTAGGCTAGTAATGATGATATATTGGTTAACCTAGATAGCTATAGCTAGGCTAGTGATGATGATATATTGGTTAACCTAGCTAGCTATAGCTAGGCTACTCATGACGATGGATGTATTGGTTATTTGTTTTTTGCTTTGGAAGTGCTTTCAGATTTCTTTATTTTATGAAAAGTACTATAGAAGTTTAATAAATGATCATTATTATCCATTACGGAGTGCTGCCATGGATAGCATCATCCATCCACCATAATAGCCAGTTGATTATTATTTTCAGTTCATTGATAAAGAAGACATCTCATTGCGCCTTTGTAGCAAATGTATGCCATTTAGCAGACGCTTTTATCCAAATCATACAGTCATACGAGCAAACATTTATACGTATGGGTGGTCCCGGGAACCAAACCCACTATCATACCGATGCCAGCACCATGCTCTACCAACTGAGCTACAGAGGACCACATAGTTTCCATAGCAACTGCTGGTCCCAGCAGGCTGACATAGGGATCCCTGGTCCCAGTGGGCTGACATAGAGATCCCTGGTCCCAGTGGGCTGACATAGAGATCCCTGGTCCCAGTGGCTGACACAGAGATCCCTGGTCCCAGTGGGCTGACACAGAGATGCCTGGTCCCAGTGGGCTGACATAGAGATCCATGGTCCCAGTGGGCTGACAGAGATCCCTGGTCCCAGTGGGCTGACATAGAGATCCCTGGTCCCAGTGGGCTGACATAGAGATCCCTGGTCCCAGTGGCTGACACAGAGATCCCTGGTCCCAGTGGGCTGACATAGAGATCCCTGGTCCCAGTGGGCTGACACAGAGATCCCTGGTCCCAGTGGGCTGACACAGAGATCCCTGTTCCCAGTGGGCTGACACAGAGATGCCTGGTCCCAGTGGGCTGACATAGAGATCCATGGTCCCAGTGGGCTGACAGAGATCCCTGGTCCCAGTGGGCTGACATAGAGATCCCTGGTCCCAGTGGGCTGACATAGAGATCCCTGGTCCCAGTGGGCTGACAGAGATCCCTGGTCCCAGTGGGCTGACATAGAGATCCATGGTCCCAGTGGGCTGACACAGAGATCCCTGGTCCCAGTGGGCTGACATAGAGATCCATGGTCCCAGTGGGCTGACACAGAGATCCCTGGTCCCAGTGGGCTGACACAGAGATCCCTGGTCCCAGCGGGCTGACAGAGATCCCTGGTCCCAGTGGGCTGACATAGAGATCCCTGGTCCCAGTGGGCTGAGACAGAGATCCCTGGTCCCAGTGGGCTGAGACACTAAGATCGTTGGTCCCAGTGGGCTGAGACAGAGATCCCTGGTCCCAGTGGGCTGACACAGAGATCCCTGGTCCCAGCGGGCTGACAGAGATCCCTGGTCCCAGTGGGCTGACATAGAGATCCCTGGTCCCAGTGGGCTGAGACAGAGATCCCTGGTCCCAGTGGGCTGAGACACTAAGATCGTTGGTCCCAGTGGGCTGAGACAGAGATCCCTGTTCCCAGTGGGCTGAGACAGAGATCCCTGGTCCCAGTGGGCTGACACAGAGATCCCTGGTCCCAGTGGGCTGACATAGAGATCCCTGGTCCCAGTGGGCTGACATAGAGATCCCTGGTCCCAGTGGGCTGACATAGAGATCCCTGGTCCCAGTGGGCTGACAGAGATCCCTGGTCCCAGTGGGCTGACAGAGATCCCTGGTCCCAGTGGGCTGACAGAGATCCCTGGTCCCAGTGGGCTGACAGAGATCCCTGGTCCCAGTGGGCTGACAGAGATCCCTGGTCCCAGTGGGGTGACAGAGATCCCTGGTCCCAGTGGGCTGAGACACTAAGATCGTTGGTCCCAGCGGGCTGACAGAGATCCCTGGTCCCAGTGGGCTGACAGAGATCCCTGGTCCCAGTGGGCTGACAGAGATCCCTGGTCCCAGTGGGCTGAGACACTAAGATCCCTGGTCCCAGCGGGCTGACAGAGATCCCTGGTCCCAGTGGGCTGACAGAGATCCCTGGTCCCAGTGGGCTGACAGAGATCCCTGGTCCCAGTGGGCTGAGACACTAAGATCGTTGGTCCCAGCGGGCTGACACAGAGATCCCTGGTCCCAGTGGGGTGACAGAGTTCCCTGGTCCCAGTGGGCTGAGACACTAAGATCGTTGGTCCCAGCGGGCTGACATGTCATGTGTACACAGATACTGATCTCTGACTCATATTTCACTGGTGTCTATGTTCGGAGAATGTCGAATGAAATGAATGATTGACTGAATAGCTGGTGAATTGTTTTATTATGCAGTGACACTCCTATATATTGATAGATAAAATATTTCCCAACTCAATGATTGATTCAGGTATTTAAAAAAAAAATGTAATAAATAAATAAATTAGGGGGGATAGACCAGCTTTAATAGTGCAGACAATGTAATTGTCTGTATAACTTCCAATCCCCCATATATTGGTTTGTAAATATATATACAGTTCCAGTCAAAAGTTTGGACACACCTACTGTACTCATTCCAGGTTTTTATTTTATTTGATTTTTTTTACCATTTTCTACATTGTAAAATAATAGTGAAGACATCAAAACTATGAAATAACACATATGGAATCATGTAGTAACCAAAAAAGCGTTAAACAAATCAAAATCTATTTTAGATATTAGATTCTTCAAAGTAGCCACTCTTTGCCTTGATGACAGCTTTGCACTCTTGGCGCTCTCTCAACCAGCTTCATGGGGTAGTCACCTGGAATGCATTTCAAATCTTTTGTTTTTTAATCCCATCCTTCAGCTACCATCAACCCCTCCCATCTACCATTCAGAACAGAGGTGTGATGAGTCTGGAGGATCTATGTGACCATGACAACGAGGAGTTCAAACAAATCCACACTGACTACAGGGTATGTTCAAGGATACACAACACAACCAACGAAGGAGGAGTTTGATGTGATGGATCACAGTGACACAATGTTCATGTTACTATCAGTCCCTCACTGTGGAGACTTAATCTCGCTCTCCTCCCTCTGTTCTCTCTCCCACTCTCACTTTCCTGCTCGTCTCTCTCTTTCCCGCTCTTCTCTCTGTTTCTCTCTCTCCTCCTCTCTATCAGGGGGTGAAGCTATGGAACATCTCTCATGGCAGGACTCATGGCCCTCAATATACTGGAGAACTTTCCCATCAAAGGTACACTCCTCACCGTAGCTATGGCTCAACAATAAAGGACAACCCCAGCTATGTATTGATTTGTGGAGAAGAGCATGGCTACATTAAACTTCATTGAGAGAATGTGTTAATTACTTACAGCTTGATTGTTCCATTGTTGTTTTGATAGGAATCAAAAAGAAATGACCACATAAGGCCACCTGTTAGTCTCAGTGAGGATCTTGGGTTGACCCTTCTCGGCGTTCCACAACAAACAGCCAACCCTGGGTCTGCTCCAGAACCGGTGGTGAGAAACACTGGCCTGTTCAATGCAACCCAAGAAGGTGCTACCTAGAACCATAAAGGGTTCTTCAATTGTCCCCCATAGGAGATCCTTCAGAAAATAACTATTTTTGGTTCCAAGTGGAACCCTTCCACTAATGCAAGGTTCCAAATGGAACCCTTTCACTACTAAAAAGGTTCTGAGTAGAATAATGGAGACCACCAAAGGGTTCTATCTGTGGTATAAAATATTTTACTCGGAACCGTTTCTTATCCTTTTGAGGCAAACAAATAAAAAGTGTCTCTCTGTGTATCTGTGCTCTGGTTCAGAACAGTGGAGTTACCTCTGTGTGGTGACTGAGGCCCTGAGCCTGGCTGATACAGTCCATTACTGTGTCGACCCAGACCATGTTAAAATCCCTCTGGAGCATTGAAGGCTCCTCGGAGGAGGAAGGGGAGGACCATCTTCCTCAGTGAATTTGATAAAAAATATAAAAAAGTTATCATTTTTAAATAAAACTTTACTAAATATATTCACGTCACCAAACAATTGATAAAAACACACTCTGTATAGTAGCAACATGGTGTATCCGGAGGCAGAGTATGTGAGTGGAGTGGAGCAAGGAGTGGAGCTGGAGCGAGGGGTGGAGCTGGAGCGGAGCGAGGAGTGGAGCTGGAGCTGGAGCGAAGCAGGGACTGGACCTGGAGCGGAGCAGGGACTGGAGCGGAGCAGGGACTGGAGCTGGAGCGGAGCAGGGACTGGAGCGGAGCAGGGACTGGACCTGGAGCGGAGCAGGGACTGGAGCTGGAGCGGAGCAGGGACTGGAGCTGGAGCGAGGAGCGGAGCGAGGAGTGGAGCTGGAGCGGAGCAGGGATTGGAGCTGGAACAGAGCAGGGATTGGAGCTGGGAGCGGAGCAGGGACTGGAGCGGAGCAGGGACTGGAGCGAGGAGTGGAGCTGGAGCGGAGCAGGGACTGGAGCTGGAGCGGAGCAGGGACTGGAGCTGGAGCGGAGCAGGGACTGCCACTGCTCTGGAGAGTCTAGCACCGACTGCCACTGCTCTGGAGAGTCTAGCATCGACTGCCACTGCTCTGGAGAGTCTAGCATCGACTGCCACTGCTCTGGAGAGTCTAGCATCGACTGCCACTGCTCTGGAGAGTCTAGCATCGACTGCCACTGCTCTGGAGAGTCTAGCATCGACTACAGCCTGTAACAGTCTCACACAACATACACAGGTCAGACCACACAGGTGTGTGTGTGTTATGAAAGAGTAAGTAAGTAAGTGAGTAAGTAAGTGAGTAAGTGAGTGAGTGAGTGAGTGAGAGAGAGAGAGAGAGACAGAGAGAGAGAGACAGAACGTCTGTATCCATGACAGGATCAGGGCTTTGAGGTGACACCACCCTCTCTATTTCCAGTTCAGTGGAGACTGCTGAGGGGAGAACGGCTCATAATAATGGCGGGAACGAAGCAAATGGAATGGCTTCAAACACATGGAAACCATATGTTTTTGATACCGTTCTACTGATTCTAATCCATCCATTACCATGAGCCCGTCCTCCCCAATTAAGGTGCCACCAACCTCCTGTGTTACAGTTAGTGCATTCATCTGAAGGGAGCTAGGTGAGACAACCACATAGCTTAGTCATAGTAAGTTAAACAATTCCTCAATAAAGCTAGTTATCAGCCAAGCTGCCTCCTCCCTGTAACTGGTACCTGTCTCTGCCAGGTACACTCTGCGTGCTGTAGATATTGCATGGCGACAGCACCGATCGATCAATCCTACCAGACTTTGATCTCTTGATTCACTAGATGAAAGACAAACAAAACAGGCCGGTTTCCCTGTCTGAAACCGCTGCATAAATAACCCATCTGTCTGTCTTGTGGTGGACACTTCTAAATATTCAAATATGACCCATATTTTCTCTCTCTCTCTCTCTCTCTCTCTCTCTCTCTCTCTCTCTCTCTCTCTCTCTCTCTCTCTCGTGTTTACTAAACTACTGTAATACTTTCAGAATCAAATCAAAGAAACGTGTGCACACATTTTGTTCGTTAATACAAGTGGAAGTGTGTGAAAAGTCTATATTTTTTATTCTTATCGCAAAGTGTATATTCCGATAAGCATCCCAAAATTGTTTCTCCTATAAAGGGTTTTGTTGTTTGCCCTGCCTAGCCTTGACGACATCCCTTTGGAATGAACAGCAGAGCGATGTGTCATGGCCGTTGAATTCTATTGAGTGAAAGGAAAAGGGCGATGGGGGGCACATCCTGGCTGAGTCACAGCCCTCCAAGCCCCTCTTTGTCTCTGCTTCTGTGAGAGGGAGGTTAGTGGGAAAGACCAGCCCTAAAGCCCCAGACTTGAACTGAGCCACTAGGAAAATCAACTGAACACTCCTGATCCAAACAGAGAGTTGTGTTCAAACTGCACGATTCCCCCTGAACCAAACCCATATGGGACTCCACAGGGACACCTCTCTCTCACACACACACACACACACACACACACACACACACACACACACACACACACACACACACACACACACACACACACACACACACACACACACACACACACACACACACACACACACACACACACACACACACACACACACACACACACACACACACACACACACACACACACACACCAGGTTGGGGTCAACTGCATTTCCATTTCAAATATTAATTAGATGGATTTTCTATTCTCTTCCTGATTTGATTGAATAGAAATGTCAGTCACCCTGTAACCCTGTGAGAGACTTCTATTTTTATTTTTAGAGACCGGGGGAAATCCCCCAACTGCGGAAAAGAGGAACAAAGGCCGTCCTGGGGTTATGTGTGAAATGTCATTATTGTATAGGTACAAGACCAGTTTGGTTTTCTTGCATTAATCCATCCATGAGCTATAAATCTACCCACAACATCTCAAACCTGTGGCCCTCCGTCAGTGGATTGGACTCTGCCCCCTGTTGTATCCCCTTACAACAGGCTTCCCCTGGTACACAGCCTCAAATCCCCTGGAATATGTTAGTCAGCAAATGAAAGAATGAAACACTAATAGCAGCTGCGGTTCATGAACGAGTCCAGCTAACCTTGGTTATGCCAGATTAGGATTAATACATTATTAAACTACATTACACTTGATCCTATTCTTTCCATTCTAGCACATTCCTGCCTTGCTCATAACATTTTTGTCATTTAGCAGACGTTCTTACCCTGAGCGACTTACGAGTGCAAACAATTTGATACTACACGGGACACGTGTAGTATTGTATAGTCCCAGTGTGTACTTAGCTATTAAAACACGTAAACGTGGTTAACTAAGTAGCTGTCCCAAATGAAGTACCCATTGACCTTCATATATTGTGTTGGGGGGGTTTACTATGATGAGGTTGTTGTGACTGAATAAAAGAACTGACTGGTGTCCCAGATAGAATGTGTCACTGTAGGTCTGTCGGGATAGGTAGGTTGGTGTCGTCTTGTCTCATCTGTTTGGCCTATGTTTATTCTTCTCATGCCATCTTCTGTTGGTGGAGAGAATGACTGGCTCAGTTAGAGGGCTGTTCGCAGCCACCTGTCCTGTCAATAAACTCAAGGTCATATAACCTGATACCACAGAATTTCTGCCATGCCATGGGTTTACTTTGGATGAATAGTTCAGCTGTTTGTCTAAAACGTTGCTGCATCTGTCTAGGGTTAGAAATAAACATATACATGTGTATTTGTACACTGAAGCTAAAACTTTTAATTTGGCTCTATATACGCCCACATTTTGGATTTGAGACAACAAAACAAAAAAAATTAATATGAGTCGACAGTACAGAAGGGGGGTGTGCCTTATGATTAACGAGTCGTGGTGTGATCATAACAACATACAGGAACTCAAGTCCTTCTGTTCACCTGACCTAGAATTCCTTACAATCAAATGCCGACCGCATTATCTACCAAGAGAATTCTCTTTGATCATAATCTCATCCGTATATATCCCCCCCCCCCCCCATAGACAGAAACTAAAACAGGAAAAGCCCGTGCTCAGGTCTGTTCAACGCTGATCCGACCAATCTCAGTTTATTAGCAAGTGCATCGGTAATGTTGTACCCACGGCGACTATTGAAACGTTCCCAAACCAGAAACCGTGGATTGATGGCAGCATTCGCACAAAACTGAAAGCACGAACCACTGCTTTTAATCAGGGCAAGGCAACCGGAAACATGACCGAATACAAACAGTGTAGCTATTCCCTCCTCAAGGCAATAAAACAAGCTAAGCGTCAGTATAGAGACAAAGTAGAGTCGCAATTCAACGGCTCAGACACGAGAGGTATGTGGCAGGGTCTACTGTCAATCACGGACTACAAAAAGAAAACCAGCCCTGTCGCGGACCCCGATGTCTTGCTCCCAGGCAAACTAAACAACTTCTTTGCTCGCTACAACTGACTAGGTATCCCCCTTTCCCTTTACTCAGTACTTTCTTGAAGCTCCTTTGGCAGTGATTACATCCTCGAGTCTTCTTGGGTATGACGCTACAAGCTTGGCACACCAGTACTTGGTGAGTTTCTCCCATTCTTCTCCGCAGATTCTCTCAAGTTCTGTCAGGTTGGACGGGGAGCGTTGCTGCACTGCCACTTTTGCATTGTCTTGGCTGTGTGCTTAGGGTTGTTGTCTGTTGAAAGGTGAACCTTCACCCCAGTCTGAGGTCCTGAGCGCTCTGGAGCAGGTTTCATCAAGGATCTCTCTGTACATTGCTCCGTTCATCTTTCCCTCGATCCTGACTAGTCTCCCAGTCCCTGCCGCTGAAAAACATCCCCACAGCATGATGCTGCCACCACCATGCTTCACGGTAGGGATGGTGCCAGGTTTCCTCCAGATGTGACACTTGGCATTCAGGCAAAAGAGTTCAAACTTGGTTTCATCAGACCAGAGAATTTTGTTTCTCATGGTCTGAGAGTCTTTAGGTGCCTTTTGTCAAACTCTAAACAGGCTGAGGAGGCTGAGGAGTGGCTTCCGTCTGGCCACTCTACCATAAAGGCCTGATTAGTGCTGTTCTGCCGTGATGGTTGTCCTTCTGGAAGGTTCTCTCATCTCCACAGCTCTGTCAGAGTGACCATCGGGTTCTTGGTCACCTCCCTGACCAAGGCCCTTCTTCCCCGATTGCTCAGTTTGGCTGGGTGGCCAGCTCTAGGAAGAGTCTTGGTGATTCCAAACTTCTTCCATTTAAGAATGATAGAGGCCACTTCAATGCTGCAGAAATGTTTTGGTACCCTTCCCCAGATCTGTGCCTCGACACAATCCTGTCGCCGAGCTCTACGGACAATTCCTTCACCCTCATAGCTTGGTTTTTGTTCCGACAAATCAAAAATCATGTCCAATCAATTGAATTTACCACAGGTGAAACTCCAATCAACTTGTAGAAACATCTCAAGGATGATCAATGGAAACAGGATGCACCTGAGCTTATTAGGAGTCTCATAGCAAAGGGTCTGTTTTAAACTTATGTAAATAAGGTATGTTTTTTCAAACATTTGCATAAATATATATTTTTTTAACTGTTTTTGCTTTGTCATTATGGAATATTGTGTGTAGATTGGCGAGGATTATTAAAAAAGTCCATTTTAGAATAAGGCTGTAATCATTTTAGAATAAGGCTGTAATCATTTTAGAATAAGGCTGTATTCATTTTAGAATAAGGCTGTAATCATTTTAGAATAAGGCTGTATTCATTTTAGAATAAGGCTGTAATCATTTTAGAATAAGGCTGTAATCATTTTAGAATAAGGCTGTAATCATTTTAGAATAAGGCTGTAATCATTTTAGAATAAGGCTGTAATCATTTTAGAATAAGGCTGTAATCATTTTAGAATAAGGCTGTAATCATTTTAGAATAAGGCTGTAAATGTGGAACAAGTCAAGAGGTCTGAATACTTTCCAAATGCACTGTAGAATGGTAGAGGTTCTTGATGATCTTGGTCTCTCTGTGACACCAGGTGCTGTAGATGTCCTGGAGGGCAGCCATTGTTTTAGCTTCACTGTTCAAATAAATACGTAAAAGGGATTGTATCTGCTTTTACAAACCAAAATACTCTACTGTTCATACTGTATAATTCTTTGTAGTGGTCTGTTGACCCATTGGTTGACTTTGTCAGGGCGTTCACAGTTCACCGCACCCTGGAGTTTTGTGGAGTAGTGGAGGAGGTTCCAGAAATATATGTCAATTGTAATGTATTTTTAGTCATGTGTCAGACCCCAGTAAGACTAGCTGTCAATGGGGAATCACATCAAAACACATACTCCCTCTTTATCGCTCTCTGTCTCTCTTTTTCTCTCCCTCTGTCACTTTCTGTCTTACTCTCTGCCCCCCCCCGCTCGCTCTCTGTCTCTCTTTTTCTCTCCCTCTGTCACTTTCTGTCTTACTCTCTGTCCCCCCCCCCCCCCCCCCCCCCGCTCGCTCTCGGTCTCTCTTTTTCTCTCCCTCTGTCACTTTCAGTCTTACTCTCTGTCCCCCCCCTCGCTCGCTCTCTGAATTCCTAAGGGATTTTTCATAGTTTTTCGGACAGAATGCTTTCCGGCCCTGAGGGATTGGTCAGGGCTCAAGACTCTCACCCTTCTCTCTTCCTGTGGCGTCCGTTCCACTCAGCCCCTCTCCTTAAAATGGAGCTGGTTGCGTCATCAACCTCAGACTCTCAGGAGGTGGAGGATTCAGTTAAAACCCATACACACCAGGGAAACCATTCAGTTTCCTTCCTGGATTACAGCTGTGAACAGACCCCAGACCTTCCTCTCTCTCTCTCTTTCTCCATTCCTCTCTTCACGGATCCTCTAACCCTCTCTCTGCATTTTTCCACTCCTCTCTCCACTCGCTGGTCTCCTTGGTGATCCCCGCTCCACTCCTCCTCTCCATTCCTCTCCTCCTCGTCCTCCTGTGTGGTAGGGGCGATGTGCTCTACGGGTTTTGTGCGGTCGCTGGGCTTTGCCCTCCTGCCCCTGGCGGTGTGCTGTATTGTGGCCAACGTTCTGCTGTTCTTCCCTGGAGGAACGACCCAATACTTGCAAGAGGGGAAACTGTCCAGGCTGGTCTGGTTCATGATGGGCATCGGAGGGGGAGGCACATTGGTGAGTAGTTTTCAACTCTCTAGAGACAGCAGGAGCGGTAGAGATACTCTTAATGATCAGCCAACTGACATTTACTCCTGAGGTGCTGACTTGCTGCACCCTCGACAACTACTGTGATTATTATTATACGACCATGCTGGTCATTTATGAACATTTGAACATCTTGGCCATGTTCTGTTATAATCTGCACCCGGCACAGCCTGAAGAGGACTGGCCAACCCTCATAGCCTGGTTCCTCTCTAGGTTTCTTCCTAGGTTTTGGCCTTTCTAGGGAGTTTTTCCTAGCCACCGTGCTTCTACACCTGCATTGCTTGCTGTTTGGGGTTTTAGGCTCTGTTTCTGTACAGCACTTTGAGATATCAGCTGATTAAAGAAGGGCTATATAAATAAATTAGATTTGATTTGAGTAGCTGCAGTATATGTCATCTTGTTGTTACTACACCGGCTACAGTTGTAGTACTGTTGAGTTGACGGTTTATGGGTCAGGTTAACAAGCGGTTCAGGGAACAGAAGGTAGAATAAAAGATCAAGATAATTAAGAGAACTTTAGGGAAGTTATAATAGTTTCATATTTTGGTCTTGTATTTCCTTTCGGATAAAAACACATGCTAATATGAAACAGGTGCTAATCTGACAGGTGCTAATATGAAACAGGTGCTAATCTGACACGGTATTCATCTGACAGGTGCTAATCTGACACAGGTGCTAATCTGACACAGGTGCTAATCTGACACAGGTGCTAATCTGACACGGGTATTAATCTGACACAGGTGCTAATCTGACACAGGTGCTAATCTGATTTTAGTAAATCGATGTGTGCAAGGAATTTATCTTTTGCTGTTTTTTTGTAAGAGTGGGGTTGAGGCTACATGGCTGTATCCTGGATGTTTTAACCTTCGACCTTCCCTCAGCTGTTTTCCTAACTGTGGAGATACAATAGGAGACAAAGGAAAATGGTTGTCAGCTCTTCCTCCAACAAACCCTAGGAGTTTTATTTTACCAGACACCTACAATAGAGTGGGGAACTAGAACAGGTTTTATTGTTGTTGTTGTGATTAGCGACAGTTTTACAGTACAGTTCAGTACAATACAGTACTACAACAACAGAGCTCTTGAGGATACTGTCTATAGATGATGGATTGATGCGCTGAAATAATATACCGAGGCAGAACCTGAGATTTTCCCCCGTTGTGTGTCTCTGTAGATGTTCCTGAGATTTCCCCCCGTTGTGTGTGTTTGTCTGTAGATGTTCCTGAGATTTCCCCCCGTTGTGTGTGTGTCTCTGTAGATGTTCCTGAGATTTCCCCCCGTTGTGTGTGTGTCTCTGTAGATGTTCCTGAGATTTCCCCCCGTTGTGTGTGTGTCTCTGTAGATGTTCCTGAGATTTTCTCCCATCGTGTGTGTCTCTGTAGATGTTCCTGAGATTTTCTCCCATCGTGTTTTGCACTTTAAGACCTGGTCAGAGGAACAATGTGTTATCATGATATAAATTATGGTCACTCAGAACAAATAAGTGCAATTGGCATGCTGACTGCAGGAATGTCCTCCAGAGCTGTTGCCAGGTTATTGAATGGTAATTTCTCATCTGTAGATGTTCCTGAGATTTTCTCCCATCGTGTGTGTCTCTGTATATGTTCCTGAGATTTTCTCCCATCGTGTGTGTGTCTCTGTAGATGTTCCTGAGATTTTCTCCCATCGTGTGTGTCTCTGTAGATGTTCCTGAGATTTTCTCCCATCGTGTGTGTCTCTGTAGATATTCCTGAGATTTTCTCCCATCGTGTGTGTGTCTCTGTAGATGTTCCTGAGATTTTCTCCCATCGTGTGTGTCTCTGTAGATGTTCCTGAGATTTCCCCCCGTTGTGTGTGTGTCTCTGTAGATGTTCCTGAGATTTTCTCCCATCGTGTGTGTGTCTCTGTAGATGTTCCTGAGATTTCCCCCCGTTGTGTGTGTCTCTGTAGATGTTCCTGAGATTTTCTCCCATCGTGTGTGTGTCTGTAGATGTTCCTGAGATTTTCTCCCATCGTGTGTGTCTCTGTAGATGTTCCTGAGATTTTCTCCCATCGTGTGTGTCTCTGTAGATGTTCCTGAGATTTTCTCCCATCGTGTGTGTCTCTGTAGATGTTCCTGAGATTTTCTCCCATCGTGTTTTGCACTTTAAGACCTGGTCAGAGGAACAATGTGTTATCATGATATAAATTATGGTCACTCAGAACAAATAAGTGCAATTGGCATGCTGACTGCAGGAATGTCCTCCAGAGCTGTTGCCAGGTTATTGAATGGTAATTTCTCATCTGTAGATGTTCCTGAGATTTTCTCCCATCGTGTGTGTGTCTGTAGATGTTCCTGAGATTTTCGCCCATCGTGTGTGTCTCTGTAGATATTCCTGAGATTTTCTCCCATCGTGTGTGTGTCTGTAGATGTTCCTGAGATTTTCTCCCGTCGTGTGTGTCTCTGTAGATGTTCCTGAGATTTTCTCCCATCGTGTGTGTCTCTGTAGATGTTCCTGCCTGCTGGTGTGTTCATCAGCCTCGGGAAATGTACAGGCTGCTGTTGGAATGAAAGCGTCGTGGTGAGTACTGATGCTTTGGTTACGTCTCGTCATTAAGGGGCCTTGTGTTTTGTGAGATCATGTGACGTGCCTGGATTTGAAACTTTATTTCAAGCTTTTTCATCAAACTGTCCACCACTTTCCTTTTTTTATAGCTTTGATCCTATTAATATAAAATCACTGATATTACAAAAGGTCCATTTTAACACTTGTGCTAAGCTAATGCTAAAACTAGGTAGGCTATGCTTAGCTAATTATACATAGGGCCATTGTAACACTTGTGCTAAGCTAATGCTAAAACTAGGTAGGCTATGCTTAGCTAATTATACATAGGGCCATTGTAACACTTGTGCTAAGCTAATGCTAAAACTAGGTAGGCTATGCTTAGCTAATTATACATAGGGCCATTGTAACACTATTAGGGTCCACTAATGATATGAGGAGGAGGCCTCACCATCAGGGAGGACAAAGCATCTGGGCCGGGAAGAGGAGCTGAACCTTATCTGTGTACAAGATGTTTTGTAACAGCCAACATTTCTCCTCACACACCCACACACTCCTCTCATGGGGATTGTTATGCAGCTGTTCTGGGTGTAACAGGCAGGCCTGACCGCGTGCGTGAGTGAGTGAAAGACAGAGAAAGATTAAATATATACTACCGTTCGAAAGTTTGGGGTCACTTAGAAATGTCCATGTTTTCCATGAAAATCTACATGAAATTAATTGCAAAATGAATAGTAAATAGGGCCATTGTGGCCTCCCGGGTGGCGCAGTGGTCTAGGGCACTGTATAGCAGTGCTAGCTGTGCCACCAGAGACTCTGGGATCGAGCCCAGGCTCTGTCGCAGCCGGCCGTGACCGGGAGGTCCATGGGGCGACGCACAATTGGCCTAGCGTCCTCCGGGTTAGGGAGGGTTTGCCCGGTAGGGATGTCCTTGTCTCATCGCGCACTAGCGACTCCTGTGGCGGTTCGGGCGCAGTGCACGCTGACCAGGTTGCTTCCGGCTGGCTTCCGGGTTGGAAGCGCGCTGTGTTAAGAAGCAGTGCGGCTTGGTTGGGATGTGTTTCGGGGGACGCATGACTCTTCGTCTCTTCGTCTCTTCGTCTCTCCCGAGCCCGTACGGGAGTTGTAGCGATGAGACAAGATAGTAACTACTAACAATTGGATACTACGAAATTGGGGAGAAAAGGGGGTAAAATTCCAATAAATAAATAAAAATGAGGGCCATTGTAACACTATTAGTGGGTCCACTAATGATATGAGGAGGAGGCCTCACCATCAGGGAGGACAAAGCATCTGGGCTGGGAAGAGGAGCTGAACCTTATCTGTGTACAAGATGTTTTGTAACAGCCAACATTTCTCCTCACACACCCACACACTCCTCTCATGGGGATTGTTATGCAGCTGTTCTGGGTGTAGCAGGCAGGCTTGAACCGTGTGTGTGAGAAAGAGAGATTATATATATATATACAGTGCCTTGCGAAAGTATTCGGCCCCCTTGAACTTTGCGACCTTTTGCCACATTTCAGGCTTCAAACATGAAGATATAAAACTGTATTTTTTTGTGAAGAATCAACAACAAGTGGGACACAATCATGAAGTGGAACGACATTTACTGGATATTTCAAACTTTTTTAACAAATCAAAAACTGAAAAATTGGGCGTGCAAAATTATTCAGCCCCTTTACTTTCAGTGCAGCAAACTCTCTCCAGAAGTTCAGTGAGGATCTCTGAATGATCCAATGTTGACCTAAACGACTAATGATGATAAATACAATCCACCTGTGTGTAATCAAGTCTCCGTATAAATGCACCTGCACTGTGATAGTCTCAGAGGTCCGTTAAAAGCGCAGAGAGCATCATGAAGAACAAGGAACACACCAGGCAGGTCCGAGATACTGTTGTGAAGAAGTTTAAAGCCGGATTTGGATACAAAACGATTTCCCAAGCTTTAAACATCCCAAGGAGCACTGTGCAAGCGATAATATTGAAATGGAAGGAGTATCAGACCACTGCAAATCTACCAAGACCTGGCCGTCCTTCTAAACTTTCAGCTCATACAAGGAGAAGACTGATCAGAGATGCAGCCAAGAGGCCCATGATCACTCTGGATGAACTGCAGAGATCTACAGCTGAGGTGGGAGACTCTGTCCATAGGACAACAATCAGTCGTATATTGCACAAATCTGGCCTTTATGGAAGAGTGGCAAGAAGAAGGCCATTTCTTAAAGATATCCATAAAAAGTGTTGTTTAAAGTTTGCCACAAGCCACCTGGGAGACACACCAAACATGTGGAAGAAGGTGCTCTGGTCAGATGAAACCAAAATTGAACTTTTTGGCAACAATGCAAAACGTTATGTTTGGCGTAAAAGCAACACAGCTCATCACCCTGAACACACCATCCCCACTGTCAAACACGGTGGTGGCAGCATCATGGTTTGGGCCTGCTTTTCTTCAGCAGGGACAGGGAAGATGGTTAAAATTGATGGGAAGATGGATGGAGCCAAATACAGGACCATTCTGGAAGAAAACCTGATGGAGTCTGCAAAAGACCTGAGACTGGGACGGAGATTTTGTCTTCCAACAAGACAATGATCCAAAACATAAAGCTAAATCTACAATGGAATGGTTCAAAAATTAACATATCCAGGTGTTAGAATGGCCAAGTCAAAGTTCAGACCTGAATCCAATCGAGAATCTGTGGAAAGAACTGAAAACTGCTATTCACAAATGCTCTCCATCCAACCTCACTGAGCTCGAGCTGTTTTGCAAGGAGGAATGGGAAAAAATTTCAGTCTCTCGATGTGCAAAACTGATAGAGACATACCCCAAGCGACTTACAGCTGTAATCGCAGCAAAAGGTGGCGCTACAAAGTATTAACTTAATTAAAGGGGGCTGAATAATTTTGCACGCCCAATTTTTCAGTTTTTGATTTGTTAAAAAAGTTTGAAATATCCAATAAATGTCGTTCCACTTCATGATTGTGTCCCACTTGTTGTTGATTCTTCACAAAAAAAATACAGTTTTATATCTTTATGTTTGAAGCCTGAAATGTGGCAAAAAGTCGCAAAGTTCAAGGGGGCCGAATACTTTCGCAAGGCACTGTATATATATATATATATATATATATATATATATATATATATATACTACCGTTCGGAAGTTTGGGGTCACTTAGAAATGTCTGTGTTTTACATGAAAACCTACATGAAATTAATTGCAAAATGAATAGAAAATATCGTCAAAACGTTGACATGGTTATAAATAATGATTTTTAATTGAAATAATAACTGGGTCCTTCAAACTTTGCTTTCGTCAAAGAATCCTCCATTTGTAGCAATTACAGCCTTGCAGACCTTTGGCATTCTAGTTGTCAACTTGTTGAGGTAATCTGAAGAGATTTCACCACATACTTCCTGAAGCACCTCCCACCAGTTGGATTGGCTTGATGGGCACTTCTTACGTACCATACGGTCAAGCTGCTCCCACATCAGCTCAATAGGATTGAGATCCAGTGACTGTGTTGGTCACTCCAATATAGACAGAATACCAGCTGACTGCTGGCTCATTTACATTTTTACATTTAAGTCATTTAGCAGACGCTCTTATCCAGAGCTCCCTACATAGCTACCATACGGTCAAGCTGCTCCCACATCAGCTCAATAGGATTGAGATCCAGTGACTGTGTTGGTCACTCCAATATAGACAGAATACCAGCTGACTGCTGGCTCCCTACATAGCTACCATACGGTCAAGCTGCTCCCACATCAGCTCAATAGGGTTGAGATCCAGTGACTGTGTTGGTCACTCCAATATAGACAGAATACCAGCTGACTGCTGGCTCCCTACATAGCTACCATACGGTCAAGCTGCTCCCACATCAGCTCAATAGGGTTGAGATCCAGTGACTGTGTTGGTCACTCCAATATAGACAGAATACCAGCTGACTGCTGGCTCCCTACATAGCTACCATACGGTCAAGCTGCTCCCACATCAGCTCAATAGGGTTGAGATCCAGTGACTGTGTTGGCCTCTCCATTATAGACAGAATACCAGCTGACTGCTGGCTCCCTACATAGCTACCATACGGTCAAGCTGCTCCCACATCAGCTCAATAGGGTTGAGATCCAGTGACTGTGTTGGCCTCTCCATTATAGACAGAATACCAGTTGACTGCTGGCTCCCTACATAGCTACCATACGGTCAAGCTGCTCCCACATCAGCTCAATAGGGTTGAGATCCAGTGACTGTGTTGGCCTCTCCATTATAGACAGAATACCAGTTGACTGCTGGCTCCCTACATAGTTATTGCATAGTTTGGAGCTGTGCTTTGGATCACTGTCCTGTTGTAGGAGGAAATGGGCTCTAATTAAGCGCCGTCCAGAGGGTATGGCATGGTATTGCAAAATGGAGTGATAGCCTTCCTTCTTCAAGGTCCCTTTTACCCTGTACAAACCTGACCACCACCAAAGCACTCCCAGACCATCACATTGCCTCCACCATGCTTGACAGATTTTTCGGCGTCTCACAAATGTTCTTCTTTGTGATCCGATCACCTCAAACTGTCCAAATCTCTTTTTTCCAATCTTCCTCTGTCCAGTGTCTGTGTTCTTCTGCCCATCTTAATCTTTTCTTTTTATTGGCCAGTCTGAGATATGGCTTTTTCTTTTCAACTCTGCCTAGACGGCCAGCATCCCGGAGTCGCCTCTTCACTGTTGACGTTGAGACTGGTGTTTTGCAGGTACTATTTAATGAAGCTGTGAGTTGAGGACTTGTGAGGCGTCTGTTTCTCAAACTAGACACTCTAATGTACTTGTCCTCTTGCTCTTTTGTGCACCGGGGCCTCCCACTACTCTTTCTATTCTGGTTAGAGACAGTTTGCACTGTTCTGTGAAGGGAGTAGTACCCAGCGTTGTACGAAATCTTACATTTCTTGGCAATCTTGGCCTTCATTACTCAGAACAAGAATAGACTGATGAGTTTCAGAAGAAATTACTTTGTTTCTGGCCATTTTGAGCCTGTAATCGAACCCACAAATGCTGATGATCCAGATACCCAACTCGCCTAAAGAGGGCCAGTTTTATTGCTTCTTTAATCACAGTTTTCAGCTGTGCTAACATAATTGCAAAAGGGTTTTCTAATGATCAATTAACCTTTTAAAATGAACATTGATTAGCTAACACAACGTGCCATTGGAACACAGGAGTGATGGTTGCTGAAATTGGGCCTCTGTACGCCTATGTAGATATTCCATAACAAATCAGCCGTTTCCAGCTACAATAGTCATTTACAACATTAACCATGTCTACACAGTATTTCTGATCAATTTGATGTTATTTTAATGGACAAAAAAAACGTGTTTTTCTTTAAAAAAACAAGGACATTCCCAAGTGACCCCAAACTTTTGAACAGTAGTGTATGTGTGTACAGTATATACTAATGTATTATATATATGTGTATTATAGATGTGTATTACATATGTTTATTATAATGTGTATTATACATGTGTATATGTGTATTATATGTGTATATTATGATCAGTATTTTATGTTTGTTTTACAAGAATATGTGTAATAACACATGTGCATTATAGATGTATATAATACACGTATATAATACACATGTATTATATACGTGTATATTATATGTGTGTATTATGTGTATATTATGATGTGTATTATAGATGTATATTGTATATTATATATGTGTATTTGTGTATTATATATGTGTATTATATATGTGCATTATATATATAAATATGAGTGTGTGTATTGTAGATTTGTATTATATATGTGTATTACAGATGTGTGTTATTATAGATGTGTGTGTGTGTGTGTGTGTGTGTGTGTATTATAGATGTGTGTGTGTGTGTGTATTATAGATGTGTGTGTGTGTGTGTGTGTGTGTGTGTATTCTAGATGTGTGTGTGTGTATTATAGATGTGTGTGTGTGTGTATTCTAGATGTGTGTGTGTGTGTGTGTGTATTATATATGTGTGTGTGTGTATTATAGATGTGTGTGTGTGTGTGTGTATTATAGTGTGTGTGTGTGTATTATAGAGGTGTGTGTGTGTATTATAGATGTGTGTTTGTGTGTATTATAGATGTGTGTGTGTGTGTATTATAGATGTGTGTGTGTATTATAGAGGTGTGTGTGTATTATAGATGTGTGTGTGTGTGTATTATAGTGTGTGTGTGTATTATAGATGTGTGTGTGTATTATAGAGGTGTGTGTGTATTATAGATGTGTGTGTGTGTGTATTATAGATGTGTGTGTGTGTGTGTATTATAGTGTGTGTGTATTATAGATGTGTGTGTGTGTATTATAGATGTGTGTATTATAGAGGTGTGTGTGTATTATAGATGTGTGTGTGTGTATTATAGAGGTGTGTGTGTGTGTGTGTATTATAGATGTGTGTGTGTATTATAGAGGTGTGTGTGTATTATAGATGTGTGTGTGTGTGTTTATTCCAGATGTGTGGATCAGTCACGGCAGCGTTAGTTGGGTTGGCCGGGTCGGGGTACTGTTTTGTCATCTCTGCCATGGCCATGTTGGAGGGACCTCAGTGTGACACCGGTCTGGGATGGTCCTATCCCTTCGCCAACGAGGGAGGAAGGTTAGTGCTAATATATAATAATATATAACAATATATAATCATTTATAATAATATATAATAGTGTGTGGATCGAATCCCAGAGCTGACAAGGTAAAAATCTGTTCTTCTGCCCCTGAGCAAGGTAGTTAACCCACAGTTCCCCGGGCGTCGAAGACGTGGATGTTGATTAAGGCAGCCCCCCCCTCTGATTCAGAGGGGTTGGGTTAAATGCGGAAGACGCATTTCAGTTGAATAAATTCAGTTGGAATTTAGGTACTAGGTATCACCTTTCCCTCAATGAGGGTGGGTCCAGGGTGTCTACGAGTAACAATAACTTGACTACAGTGCATTTGGAAAGTATTCAGACCCCTTGACTTTTTCCACATTTTGTTAGGTCACAGCCATATTATAAAATGGATGAAATGAATATTAAAAATCCTCATCAATCTACACACAATCTTATTTCTCACTCCAAGTGGGCTGTCGTGTGCCTTTTACTGAGGAGTGGCTTGCGTCTGGCCACTCTACCATAAAGGCCTGATTGGTGGAGTGCTGCAGAGATGGTTGTTCTTCTGGAAGGTTCTTCCATCTCCACAGAAGAACTCTGGAGCTCTGTCAGAGTGACCAAGGCCCTTCTCCCCCGATTGTTCAGTTTGGCCGGGCAGCCAACTCTAGGAAGAGTCTTGGTGGTTCCAAACTTCTTCCATTTAAGTATGATGGAGGCCACTGTGTCCTTGGGGACCTTCAACACTCCAGAAATTGGAGCACTACAGACAATTCCTTCGACCTCATGGCTTGGTTTTTGCTCTCACATGCACTGTCAACTGTGGGACCTTATATAGACTGGTGTGTGCCTTTCCAAATCATGTCCAATCAATTGAATTCACCACAGGTGGACTCCAATCAAGTTTCAGAAACATCTCAAGGATGATCAATGGAAACAGAATGCACCTGACCTCAATTTTGAGTCTCGTAGCAAATGGCCTACTTATGTAAATTGGGTATTTCTGTTTTTTTATTTTAATTTTAATTTTAAACGTATACATTTGCAAAAATGCCTAAAAACCTGTTTTTGCTTTGTCTTCATGTGGTATTTTGTGTAGATCGATGAGGAACAAAAGGTCAATGGGTCTGAATACTTTCCGAATGCACTGTGTAGTGTATTTTACCATCTGTATGGCACAGCTGTCCATTTTTTATCCTTAAATGAAAGTGGTATACTTTTTTATTTATCACAATTTAACCAATTTTGGTCTTTAATGCAGGGTCAACAGACAAGTTCCTAATTTTCTCCCCATACCACTTGTCTCTTCCATTTTTGCGGTAATGCTGCAATTAGTTGGTTGTAATTTCGGATAGAGCAGATATTTCCATATACAGGTGTCCTGGCTAAATTCCCAATCTGGCCCTCAAACCATCACGGTCACCTAATAACCCCCAGTTTACAATTGGCTCATTCATCCCCCTCCTCTCCCCTGTAACTATTCCCCAGGTCGTTGCTGCAAATGAGAACGTGTTCTCAGTCAATTTACCTGGTAAAATAAATAAATGACCAACAAATACAGTGGGGAGAACAAGTATTTGATACACTGCCGATTTTGCAGGTTTTCCTACTTACAAAGCATGTAGAGGTCTGTCATTTTTATCATAGGTACACTTCAACTGTGAGAGACGGAATCTAAAACAAAAATCCAGAAAATCACATTGTATGCTGTTTACTTGTCAGCTCAGGGATTCGATCCAGCAACCTTTCGGTTACTGGCCCAACGCTCTAACCACTAGGCTACCTGCCACCCCACAATCAATTAGTATATTAATCAATCAATTAGTATATTAATCAATCAATTAGTATATTCATCAATCAATTAGTATAGTAATCAATCAATTAGTATATTCACCAATCAATTAGTATATTAATCAATCAATTAGTATATTAATCAATCAATTAGTATATTCATCAATCAATTAGTATAGTAATCAATCAATTAGTATATTCACCAATCAATTAGTA
Source organism: Oncorhynchus nerka (assembly GCF_034236695.1). NCBI lineage: Eukaryota > Metazoa > Chordata > Actinopteri > Salmoniformes > Salmonidae > Oncorhynchus > Oncorhynchus nerka. The sequence continues at coordinate 90,520,409 of NC_088419.1, read as the reverse complement.
TATTAATCAATCAATTAGTATATTCATCAATCAATTAGTATATTCATCAATCAATTAGTATATTCATCAATCAATTAGTATATTCGAGTTTAACCATAATATTTGTTGTAATATTTGTTCGGTCTTTTCTGGTGGATTAAAATGCAATTGCAACCAACTTTCTATGGCTTGTTTTTAAAAATAGTGACATTTTGGAGATGATTTCATTTTCAAATAACTGAAAGTGAAAGGTTGTAATCTGAATAAATGGGAAAATGCCGTTCTTGAACATGAGTGAGCCATTCTTCCTAATCTGTTAGAGAACCAGTTCGGATTTAAGCGTATATATTTTGTATGACTGAAGCCTTTAGTGAGCGGTCTAATGATATTAATATTAAATCATTTCTGCCCTCCAAATTCATATTCATTTTATAAATAGGCATGTTTAATTTTGTCTGGCTTGCCATTCCAAATAAAATGGAATAAAAACATCACTTTAGTAAATACTATCCACACAAAAAAAGCACTCTAGTAAATACTACAGTATTATCCACAAAAAAAGCGGTATTTGATTTACATATACCCTGTCTATTCACCTCCCACATATCGTAATTTGTGGCAACCATAAGTGAAAAACCTACATACCATGTATAGACCATATATTGTGTTCCCTGCAGGATGTAGAAAAGAACAGGATCTCTGAACTTCCTGTTCAGATCCCAGTCCTAACTCCCTACAGGTGGTAGAAAATAACAGGATCTCTGAACTACCTGTTCAGATCCCAGTCCTAACTCCCTACAGGTGGTAGAAAATAACAGGATCTCTGAACTACCTGTTCAGATCCCAGTCCTAACTCCCTGCAGGTGGTAGAAAATAACAGGATCTCTGAACTTCCTGTTCAGATCCCAGTCCTAACTCCCTACAGGATGTAGAAAATAACAGGATCTCTGAACTACCTGTTCAGATCCCAGTCCTAACTCCCTGCAGGTGGTAGAAAATAACAGGATCTCTGAACTACCTGTTCAGATCCCAGTCCTAACTCCCTGCAGGTGGTAGAAAATAACAGGATCTCTGAACTACCTGTTCAGATCCCAGTCCTAACTCCCTGCAGGTGGTAGAAAATAACAGGATCTCTGAACTACCTGTTCAGATCCCAGTCCTAACTCCCTGCAGGTGGTAGAAAATAACAGGATCTCTGAACTACCTGTTCAGATCCCAGTCCTAACTCCCTGCAGGTGGTAGAAAATAACAGGATCTCTGAACTACCTGTTCAGATCCCAGTCCTAACTCCCTGCAGGTGGTAGAAAATAACAGGATCTCTGAACTTCCTGTTCAGATCCCAGTCCTAACTCCCTGCAGGTGGTAGAAAATAACAGGATCTCTGAACTTCCTGTTCAGATCCCAGTCCTAACTCCCTGCAGGTGGTAGAAAATGTGTTATTTTAGTATTTCTCCAGTATGTTTCCTGAAGGACAAAGACTTCTATTTCAAATATAATAAAACACAAACACGTTAGTAAATACTACAGTAATGTCTGTAAAAACACTACAGCAAATACAACAGTATACTACAATCCACAATTTTTTTATTTTTAAATTACTATAGTTTATACTACAGTTCTCTTTTTACTACGGTATTTATACTATAGTTAACTTTAAATACTACAGTATACTACAGTAACTACTACAGTATTCACCGTAGTGTCTCTACAGACTTTAGTCCACAAAAACACAACAGGAAATACTACAGTAAAGTCTGCAAAAACACTACAGGAAATAGTATAGTATTTCTACCATATTATACTATAGTATTTTTCATGTGGCTATTGTCTTTTCTTTTTGCAAACAAAAAGTAGTGTGTAGTGCCAATAGTTAGTGACAATGCTACATGGCAGAGAAGTATTTAACTACTGAAAACACTACGTAGGTTTAAATGTAGTTTAACTACCAGCAAGCTACTGCAAAATGGTGTTAAATGTTCAACTACATGTAGTTTACTACTCCAACACTGGTTGAAGTAGTATGAAATAACAGCCTGTTCTTAACACCTAGCAACTTCTAAACTTAATATCAACAATACTACCCAAATCAAATCAAATCCAATTTTATTTGTCACATACACATGGTTAGCAGATGTTAGTGCGAGTGTAGCGAAATGCTTGTGCTTCTAGTTCCGACAATGCAGTAATAACCAACAAGTAATCTAGCTAACAATTCCAAAACTACTACCTTATAGACACAAGTGTAAGGGGTAAAAGAATATGTACATAAAGATATATGAATGAGTGATACCCAATGCTACCCAATAGTATAGAATATATACACAACACTACAATTTACACAATACTACAGAATATATACACAAAATTACAAGTCTCCCCCTGTGTTTGTCTACAGGTACCTGTTTGAGCAGGAGACGTGGTCTAACTGTTCATATCCCGTCAGCATTGTGGAGTGGAACGTGACTCTGCTGTCCATCCTGCTGGGTCTCAGTGGGTTGGAGTTTATCATCTGTTTCCTACAGGTCATCAACGGACTGGTGACAGCCGTCTGCAGACCCTGCTGCTACAAACAGGACTATACCCTCAACGCCTGAACACACACACACACACAAATGTGACACACACACACACAAATGTGACACACACACACACACACACAAATGTGCCACACACACACACACAAATGTGCCACACACACACACACAAATGTGCCACACACACACACACAAATGTGCCACACACAACACACACACACACACACACACACACACACACACACACACACACACACACACACACACACACACACACGTGTACATATAACATAAGATCCAGTGGCATACCCATGAAATAACACATAAAACAGGAGAGTGTAAATTACCAGCCGGGGGAACATTGCTCTCCTAGACACTCGTTGTTATCTCCTTATTGGTTTCTAATCAGGAAGTGTGATTCAGGAAGTGTGATTTTTTTTTCAAGCGAATGCTGCCTCATCTCTGTATGAGGGAGAGATACCTGTTTGAATGTTCAGTTAATTGATGGTATTCATTACAAAACACTGTATTATAAAAACACCAGATGAAGGTTTGTAGACTGCAACAATAGCCTTTTTTATGTCTGTATTTTTAATATTATGTTTAACACACTGGGCACAGATGTCAGTTCAACGTCTAGTTTTGATTTACATTTGGTTGAGTTGTCAACTAAGGTGAATTTGACATGAAATCAACAAAAAGTCATAATGGGTCATAATTAATAAACACTATTTAAAGAAGTGTTTCCCTGTCAAACAGTTTTGTTATATTTTAGTCTTCTGTGATATATCTAAAGTGTAGTATTGGGATGTAAACTCAAAATGTAATACATTTAAACTCTATATCTGACATGGTACAGGTGTCGTCTTAAACCCATAACCATGTGTTTGAGGTGTATACTTTTGTTTCAAAGTAGATTTGTTTAAGACTACCCAGAAACACCAACCTTGTGACCTTGATTTAGCCCACTGCAGTAAAATGTTCTAAGTTTGGTGGATAAAAATATTTTTTGGCAAATCCAAATCAGTTTTTCACGTAGATTTTTTGTTGTTGAAATGATGTCAATGTAGGAGAGTTTTGTCTTTTGTATTAATGTTTTCATTTGAAGTGTATTGTAAATGATTGTCTCACAGATTCTAGATGTTAAGATAAATCAATTTGATATATTTAGTGCATTTGTAATATTTTTATAACGTTTGTGCTGCCTTAAATAAAAGTATTTTTCATTTCAATTGTTCTGATTATTCCTGTTTTATAGTAAACATGCTATATTTGTCAAAGTTGTATACTTTGATATCTATTTGAGTATTTACCAAGGACAGCTATTAAAGTCATAGGCGTAATCCCAAATCAACCCCTAAATCCTTCACTCAACTTCTATTCAATATGTTGAAACTTCCACCTAGCCTATCAGAAGGAAAGGTGGAGCTGTTACAATATGCTAACCTTGTCAAATCCTCTCATATCTCCACAAGGTCATAGGGCATAGGGTTTAGGGGTCGATTTGGTATAGGACCATACTGTCACATCATTCCATAGGCTTCCATAGTTCTGATGTTATACTCCCACTATCTGGCTCAAATGTAGAACTACAATATTTTAACACCACTTGGAATACGCTGGGCTACAACCATTGGTCAAGAGCAAAAAGTAGATTTGGTTATTGTCATTGACTAGTTAGATTGCGCCGGACCCATTTTAGACTGGGGAAGTGGTTAGTCATTGACTAATTGGGATTTTTTGTTTGTTGCATGACCTTAGATTACTGAGAGGGGGGCATTGTTGTCCCCTCACGTCACTGGTTGACCCTCAGTAGCCCATGGTGAGGACATGTTGGATTTCCCATAGAGGAGATAAGTTGAGCCAAAAGGGTAAGTTGAGCCACCATTGTTCTAGGAAACACAAAATGAATCACGTGACCAAATATTTAGGAAGAGGTCATCATTTCATGGCGTCTGTGAAGGAAGAAGCCACATGGGGAAAAAGTAGTAAGCAAGTTAGGTCCAGAAAACACATTTTCACCAAGTCAAATTAATTTATTGTGTAAGAGGTTTCATGATGCTTGTATCCAAACCAAAGTAGATCATTTTAAGATTGTTCTATACATCAGTTGAGGTCTCTATAACCTTCAATATGAGGTCCTAAACCTAGCATGAAAGTGCATCCTTGTTTCCTGTGTTGGCAAATATAGTCAAATTGTTTGCCTTGGGGTAAGCTGAGCCAATGGCCTTGGGGTAAGCTGAGCCAATGGCCTTGGGGTAAGCTGAGCCAATGGCCTTGGGGTAAACTGAGCCAATGGCCTTGGGGTAAGCTGAGCCAATGGCCTTGGAGTAAGCTGAGCCAATGGCCTTGGGGTAAGCTGAGCCAATGGCCTTGGGGTAAACTGAGCCAATGGCCTTGGGGTAAACTGAGCCAATGGCCTTGGGGTAAGCTGAGCCAATGGCCTTGGGGTAAGCTGAGCCAATGGCCTTGGAGTGAGCCAATGGCCTTGAGCCAATGGCCTTGGAGTAAGCTGAGCCAATAAGCAGCCAATGGCAAGTTAAGAAGTGTTTTCTTCCCAGGCAAAACACATTATTGCTGTGAAATGAGGTAACCCCAGGGCCTGTATTAAAAGTGTTTAAAAAGTACATAGTGTTTGTTAGGTGTTAAGCCTGTGTTAAAAGATGCTTCAAATTATTAAAAGACAAAAACAGCGATTGTGATTGTGTTGAACTGTGTTTGGAAAATAAAAGATAGACATGTTTTAAAAAGGAAGTGGTCAAATTAAATTTAGTATTAGGGGTTCAGTTTAGGGTTAGGGGTTTGGGTTTAAGGTTCGGTTAGGGAAAATAGGATTTTGAATGAGAATACGTTTATTTGGTTAGGTTTAGGGGTTTGGGGTTAAGGTTCGGTTAGGGAAAATAGGATTTTGAATGAGAATACGTTTATTTGGTTAGGTTTAGGGTTAGTATTAGGGGTTCAGTTTAGGGTTAGGGGTTTGGGGTTAAGGTTCGGTTAGGGAAAATAGGATTTTGAATGAGAATACGTTTATTTGGTTAGGTTTAGAGTTAGTATTAGGGGTTCAGTTTAGGGTTAGGGGTTTGGGGTTAAGGTTCGGTTAGGGAAAATAGGATTTTGAATGAGAATACGTTTATTTGGTTAGGTTTAGAGTTAGTATTAGGGGTTCAGTTTAGGGTTAGGGGTTTGGGGTTAAGGTTCGGTTAGGGAAAATAGGATTTTGAATGAGAATATGTTTATTTGGTCCCCACTTGGAGAGTAGAACCAATGTTTGTGTGTGTACGTGTTTGTAGCAGTCAGATAGACATAAGGTACTACATACCATTTGGGGAAAATAAGCGATGGTCTTCTCCAGGTCAAAGGTCTGGAAAGTCTGCATCTGTGTGTGTTTGTGTGAGGTCACATTGCCTGTTTGTGATTGGCTGTGTGGACCCATCACCCCAGTATCTATAAAAGGCTGTGAGTTCTGTAACAAAAGTCATCTGACTGTCTGGAGCCAAAATGGGGAGTTCTACAGCGAGCCTGTTCCTTCTACTGGGCTGCTTCATCCCTGTGTTCTGTATCACACGGGAATATTTTATCGGGATTCGGGAAATTCAGTGGGATTACGCTCCCGCTGGGAAAAATATCATCCTCAACAAACTGCTGAAGGAAGATGAGTGAGTAATTCAGTACAACTGTCATGAAGAAGTAATAAAATATAATAGAATATATTTAGGGCCGACTGTATATATATACACACACACACACAGACTGTATATGTGGAAGTTTTGGGAAGTTATGATAGGAGGGTTTTAGGAATTAGTTGAACACAGTATTTCCTGTATAATATACTACAGTGAAATATACATTATACTGAGTCTTCAGTAAGTATTCACACCTCTTGACTAGTTCAACATTTTGTTGTGTGACAAAGTGAGATTAAAACTGATTTAATTGTAAAAAAAAAAATTGTCATCGATCTACACAAAATCCTGTCAACAGTGGAAGAATATTTAGATCATTATTTATACATATATATATTTTTAAGTAATATAGATTGTATACTATGTAGACTTTTTTGTTGTTGTGATGAATCCATTCAATAGTCCCTTGCGTGTGTATAAATGTTAATTATGTCTCTTCTCCTAACCCCCCTCTCCACTCCACGACAGACACGCTGCTATGTTCCTGGAGCGCGGGCCCCAGAGAATCGGCAGTGTGTACAAGAAAGCAGTTTACCTGCAGTACACGGACGCCACCTACACAAAGGAGATAACCAAGCCCAAGTGGCTGGGCTTCCTGGGCCCTGTGATGTCGGCTGAGGAAGGGGACGTGATCATGGTCCACCTGAAGAACATGGCCACTAGGGCCTACTCCATCCACTCCCATGGAGTCATGTACAACAAGACCAGTGAGGGTGAGTGGATGTGGATAGGTGTCTAGAATAGTAGAATAGAGGAAAGACTATCCTATTTAAATATCAACGCAAAACCTCCAAGACAAAATGGACATTTGCCATAACTGCAGGCAACAGAGATTATGGATTGTGTTGCCCTATTCATTATTGAGTGGGGAATCGTCTGTAGATTATGGATTGTGTTGCTCTATTCATTATTGAGTGGGGAATCGTCTGTAGATGATGGATTGTGTTGCCCTATTCATTATGGAGTGGGGAGTCGTCTGTAGATGATGGATTGTGTTGCCCTATTCATTATGGAGTGGGGAATCGTCTGTAGATGATGGATTGTGTTGCTCTATTCATTATGGAGTGGGGAGTCGTCTGTAGATTATGGATTGTGTTGCTCTATTCATTATTGAGTGGGGAATCGTCTGTAGATGATGGATTGTGTTGCTCTATTCATTATGGAGTCGCTCTGGATTTGTAAGTCGCTCTGGATAAGAGCGTCTGCTAAATGACTTAAATGTAAATGTAAATGTAATGGAGTGGGGAATCGTCTGTAGATGATGGATTGTGTTGCTCTATTCATTATGGAGTGGGGAATCGTCTGTAGATGATGGATTGTGTTGCTCTATTCATTATGGAGTGGGGAGTCGTCTGTAGATGATGGATTGTGTTGCCCTATTCATTATGGAGTGGGGAGTCGTCTGTAGATTATGGATTGTGAATCTTATGAATGCAGTGAGTGAAGTGACACCCTCTAATGTGAATCCTGTAGTGAGTGGGAGTGACACCCTCTAATGTGAATCCTGCAGTGAGTGGGGGTGACACCCTCTAATGTGAATCCTGTAAGTGAGTGTGAGTGACACCCTCTAATGTGAATCCTGTAGTGAGTGTGAGTGACACCCTCTAATGTGAATCCTGTAGTGAGTGGGGGTGACACCCTCTAATGTGAATCCTGTAGTGAGTGTGAGTGACACCCTCTAATGTGAATCCTGTAGTGAGTGGGGGTGACACCCTCTAATGTGAAACCTGTAGTGAGTGTGAGTGACACCCTCTAATGTGAATCCTGTAGTGAGTGGGAGTGACACCCTCTAATGTGAATCCTGTAGTGAGTGGGAGTGACACCCTCTAATGTGAATCCTGTAGTGAGTGGGAGTGACACCCTCTAATGTGAATCCTGTAGTGAGTGGGAGTGACACCCTCTAATGTGAATCCTGTAGTGAGTGGGGGTGACACCCTCTAATGTGAATCCTGTAGTGAGTGGGGGTGACACCCTCTAATGTGAATCCTGTAGTGAGTGGGGTGGGGTGGGTAATACTCCCGGCACAAGTCACATGATGGGGACCGGGATTCAATCCCTGCGTCCACTTTTCCCACCTGCCTGTATCCCCATCATATTTACATACTATCTCAATAAAGTGTGAAAATACACCCCCCCCCTCCTCAAGACAAATTGAAGTCACTGATCCAGATAACTCCCATATTGAAGTCAGTCACTGATCCAGATAACTCCCATATTGAAGTCAGTCACTGATCCAGATAACTCCCATATTGAAGTCAGTCACTGATCCAGATAACTCCCATATTGAAGTCAGTCACTGATCAAGATAACTCCCATATTGAAGTCAGTCACTGATCCAGATAACTCCCATAATGAAGTCAGTCACTGATCCAGATAACTCCCATATTGAAGTCAGTCACTGATCCAGATAACTCCCATAATGAAGTCAGTCACTGATCCAGATAACTCCCATATTGAAGTCAGTCACTGATCCAGATAACTCCCATATTGAAGTCAGTCACTGATCCAGATAACTCCCATAATGAAGTCAGTCACTGATCCAGATAACTCCCATAATGAAGTCAGTCACTGATCCAGATAACTCCCATAATGAAGTCAGTCACTGATCCAGATAACTCCCATATTGCCAGGTGCTCTGTACCCGGACGAGACGACGGATGCAGAGAAACATGACGACCGGGTGGATCCTGGGAAGAGCTACACTTACGTGTGGGTCCTGAGCGACAACCACGCCCCCACCAAGGATGACACCAACTGCCTGGCACGCGCCTATCACTCCCACCACCACGCACCTCAAGACATCGCCTCAGGACTTGTAGGACCCCTCATCATCTGTAAAAAAGGTACAGGCTTCTTATCGGGCACCTAAACGCTGGTTATGTACAGGAGGTCTGATCTTGTTTTGAACAACAACATTTTTTATTTATTTTTTATTTCACCTTTATTTAACCAGGTAGGCAAGTTGAGAACAAGTTCTCATTTACAATTGCGACCTGGCCAAGATAAAGCAAAGCAGTTTGACAGCTACAACGACACAGAGTTACACATGGAGTAAAACAAACATACAGTCAATAATACAGTATAAACAAGTCTATATACAACGTGAGCAAATTAGGTGAGATAAGGGAGGTAAAGGCAAAAAAGGCCATGGTGGCAAAGTAAATACAATCTAGCAAGTAAAACACTGGAATGGTAGATTTGCAATGGAAGAATGTGCAAAGAAGAAATAAAAATAATGGGGTGCAAAGGAGCAAAATTAAATAAATAAATTAAATACAGTTGGGAAAGAGGTAGTTGTTTGGGCTAAATTATAGGTGGGCTATGTACAGGTGCAGTAATCTGTGAGCTGCTCTGACAGTTGGTGCTTAAAGCTAGTGAGGGAGATAAGTGTTTCCAGTTTCAGAGATTTTTGTAGTTCGTTCCAGTCATTGGCAGCAGAGAACTGGAAGGAGAGGCGGCCAAAGAAAGAATTGGTTTTGGGGGTGACTAGAGAGATATACCTGCTGGAGTGTGTGCTACAGGTGGGAGATGCTATGGTGACCAGCGAGCTGAGATAAGGAGGGACTTTACCTAGCAGGGTCTTGTAGATGACATGGAGCCAGTGGGTTTGGCGACGAGTATGAAGCGAGGGCCAGCCAACGAGAGCGTACAGGTCGCAATGGTGGGTAGTATATGGGGCTTTGGTGACAAAACGGATTGCACTGTGATAGACTGCATCCAATTTGTTGAGTAGGGTATTGGAGGCTATTTTGTAAATGACATCGCCAAAGTCGAGGATTGGTAGGATGGTCAGTTTTACAAGGGTATGTTTGGCAGCATGAGTGAAGGATGCTTTGTTGCGAAATAGGAAGCCAATTCTAGATTTAATTTTGGATTGGAGATGTTTGATATGGGTCTGGAAGGAGAGTTTACAGTCTAACCAGACACCTAAGTATTTGTAGTTGTCCACGTATTCTAAGTCAGAGCCGTCCAGAGTAGTGATGTTGGACAGGCAGGTAGGTGCAGGTAGCGATCGGTTGAAGAGCATGCATTTAGTTTTACTTGTATTTAAGAGCAATTGGAGGCCACGGAAGGAGAGTTGTATGGCATTGAAGCTTTGAAGCTTGCCTGGAGGGTTGTTAACATAGTGTCCATGTTGCACCACTGGAGCCCCCGAGTGGCACAGCGATCTATGGCACTGTATCTCAGTGCTTGAGGCGTCACTACAGACACCCTGGGTAGATTCCAGGCTGTATCACAACCGGCCGTGATTGGAAGTCCCATAGGCCCAGCGTCGTCCAGGTTTGGCCGGCGTAGGCCGTCATTGTAAATAAGAATTTGTTCTTAACTGACTTGCCTAGTTAAATAAAGGTTAAATAAATAAATAAAAATGTTTTAAAAAGAGTTTTATGTATAGTGTTATTAGCCCATTGTGGCGACAGTGATCCTGAGATTTACAGAAGAGAGAACACACACCATCTCCCTGTGTCATAAAGGCCATAGTATGTCATCATGTACATGGATGTTTATTTCTGAGATGCGCAGGTACCCTGGATGACTATGGTGACAAGGCAGCAGACTACTCCTACGTCCTGATGTTCACAGTTACGGACGAGAACATGAGCTGGTACCTGGACGACAACATCAAGACCTACTGCACTCAGCCATCAACAGCAGCCAACAGCCCACAACAGCCATCAACAGCAGACAACAGCCCACAACAGCCATCAACAGCAGCCAATAGCCCACACCAGCCATCAACAGCAGTCAATAGCACACACCACCCATCAACAGCAGCCAATAGCCCACACCAGCCATCAACTGCAGTCAATAGCCCACACCACCCATCAACAGCAGTCAATAGCACACACCAGCCATCAACAGCAGTCAATAGCCCACACCACCCATCAACAGCAGTCAATAGCCCACACCACCCATCAACAGCAGCCAATAGCCCACACCAGCCATCAACTGCAGTCAATAGCCCACACCACCCATCAACAGCAGCCAATAGCCCACACCAGCCATCAACTGCAGTCAATAGCCCACACAACCCATCAACAGCAGTCAATAGCCCACACCACCCATCAACAGCAGCCAATAGCCCACAACAACCCACAACTAAAGTAGACAAAGATGATGAAGCCTTCCAGGAGAGCAACCTGATGCACTGTGAGATTATTAACGTAAATAACACTTACACTTACACTTACACACACACACACACACACGCTAAACAACGCACAAAGCCTATGAGATCATAGGCCACTAACACAGTGTGTCCACTGTTTTGCAGCGATCAATGGCTTTGTGTACGGCAACCTGCCTGACCTGAGCATGTGTGTCGGAAACAAGATCCACTGGCACCTGATCGGCATGGGCAATGAGGTGGACATCCATTCAGTGTTCTTTCATGGCCAGATCCTGACCAACCTTGGTCACCACACTGACGCGGTCAGCTTGTTCCCAGCCACATTCACCAATGTGGAGATGACTGCTGACAACCCTGGTCACTGGCTGCTGAGCTGCCAGGTCAACCACCACCTAATGGGTATGTATGTATTTCACAAGCCAGGGACTGTATCCAATAAGCATCTCAGAGAATAGGCTGCTGATCCATTGTAGGACCAGGTGTTCCCTTGCCATGTGCTATTAATAATAAAGATCTAGAAGGTTAAAATGAATCACCTACTCCGAGATTCTTAGGGCCCAGATAGACAGCCAATCAGAGGGTAGTACAACAACTCCCCAACAAGTTACAAGACATGCCACAGAGTGGACATTTTATTTGCCAGAGTCCGAGTTAATGTAACATCCCGCTGGACACAAACCGGTTGAATCAACGCCGTTTCCACATGACTTCAAACAAACAATTCAATGTGATGACGTTGAATCAACGAGGAAAACTGATTGGATTTGCAAAAAGTTCCTCAGTGTAAAGGAATATCCTTTCTTCGCCCAACTTTGAACCTAAATTGAACGACATGGTGACATTTTTGGTTGATTTCACATTAGTTGACAATTCAATCAAATGTAAATCAAAACTAGACGTTAAACTGACATCTGTGTCCAATAGGATAAAGTGATTGTCTTCCTCTGATTTCCTCCACCTCAGCGGGCATGCAGGCCCTCTTCGAGGTCAAGAAGTGTTACCCTGCCGTCCACAAGCCGCGGCCCAATGGGGAGGTGAGGGAGTACTTCATCGCTGCCGAGGAGGTGCTGTGGGACTATGCCCCCTCACAGGTCAACCACGGCACAGGGAAACCTCTGAACACAGACGGGTCAGTAACATCACTTGTTTTGAGTTGAAAAGGGATTTTTGAGTGCGTAACTATTGCCCATTACCAATTTAAACCTGGTCCAAAAAAATATATAGAAACGGACTGAAGGGGGTTGTTTTCTGGTCTTGTATTGGTGCTGATCTGACTGGTACCGTGTTCTTTGTCCCTCCTGAATGTCCTCAGTGATTCAGAGACGTTTTTCCAGAGAGGTAACGATCGTATTGGCGGGAAATATAAGAAGGTCCAGTACAAGGAGTACACAGACAACACCTTCACCGTGCAAAAGGAGAGAACACCTGAGGAGTTGCACCTAGGGATTCTGGGTAATGTACTACACACACCTTGCACTGTCTTCACATTATGCTGCCTTGAAATTAAATCTAAAAAGGGATTACATTTTTTAAAATTCCTATCGATCTACACAACCTACTCCACATTGACAAAGTGAAAGAAAAATTATATAAAACTGTCCAAATGAATAAAAAAACAAAATAGGATGTATTGATTGATTAATCATTCAAATCGACGGGCTGAAGTTGAGCGGGTCGAGAGCTTCAGATTCCTCAGTGTTGAAATCACTAAGAATCTATCATGGTCGACACACACCAACACAGTCGTGAAGAAGGCACGGCAATGCCTCTTTCCCCTCAGGACGCTGGAAAGATTGAGAATGGGCCCTCAGATCCTCAAAGTTCTACAGCTGCACCATTGAGAGCATCTTGACTGGCTGCATCACCGCTTGGTATGGTGACTGCTTGGCAAGGCGCTACAGAGGGTAGTGCATACGGCCCAGTACATCACTGGGGCAGAGCTCCCTGCAATCCAGGATCTATATACCAGGCGGTGTCAGAGGAAGGCCCTTAAATGGTCAAATACTCCTGTCACCCAAGTCATAGAGTGTTCTCTCTGCAACCGCACGGCAAGTGGTACCATGCAGGACCAACAAGACCCTGAACAGCTTCAAACCCCAAGCCATAAGCCTGCTAAATAGTTAGTTAAATAGTTAACCAAATAGCTAACCAGACGATCTGCATTGACCGTTTTTGCACAAACTTTTTTTAAACTCATCACATCTGCTGCTGCTTATCATCTGTCATTTTACTCCTAGTTATATGTACATACAGTATTACTCCTAGTACATACAATATTACTCCTAGTTATATGTACATACAGTATTACTCCTAGTTATATGTACATACAGTATTACTCCTAGTACATACAGTATTACTCCTAGTTATATGTACATACAGTATTACTCCTAGTACATACAGTATTACTCCTAGTACATACAGTATTACTCCTAGTTATATGTACATACAGTATTACTCCTAGTACATACAGTATTACTCCTAGTACATACAGTATTACTCCTAGTACATACAGTATTACTCCTAGTACATACAGTATTACTCCTAGTTATATGTACATACAGTATTACTCCTAGTACATACAGTATTACTCCTAGTTATATGTACATACAGTATTACTCCTAGTACATACAGTATTACTCCTAGTTATATGTACATACAGTATTACTCCTAGTACATACAGTATTACTCCTAGTTATATGTACATACAGTATTACTCCTAGTACATACAGTATTACTCCTAGTACATACAGTATTACTCCTAGTTATATGTACATACAGTATTACTCCTAGTTATATGTACATACAGTATTACTCCTAGTACATACAGTATTACTCCTAGTTATATGTACATACAGTATTACTCCTAGTACATACAGTATTACTCCTAGTTATATGTACATACAGTATTACTCCTAGTTATATGTACATACAGTATTACTCCTAGTACATACAGTATTACTCCTAGTTATATGTACATACAGTATTACTCCTAGTACATACAGTATTACTCCTAGTACATACAGTATTACTCCTAGTTATATGTACATACAGTATTACTCCTAGTACATACAGTATTACTCCTAGTTATATGTACATACAGTATTACTCCTAGTACATACAGTATTACTCCTAGTTATATGTACATACAGTATTACTCCTAGTACATACAGTATTACTCCTAGTACATACAGTATTACTCCTAGTACATACAGTATTACTCCTAGTTATATGTACATACAGTATTACTCCTAGTTATATGTACATACAGTATTACTCCTAGTACATACAGTATTACTCCTAGTTATATGTACATACAGTATTACTCCTAGTACATACAGTATTACTCCTAGTTATATGTACATACAGTATTACTCCTAGTTATATGTACATACAGTATTACTCCTAGTACATACAGTATTACTCCTAGTACATACAGTATTACTCCTAGTTATATGTACATACAGTATTACTCCTAGTTATATGTACATACAGTATTACTCCTAGTTATATGTACATACAGTATTACTCCTAGTTATATGTACATACAGTATTACTCCTAGTACATACAGTATTACTCCTAGTACATACAGTATTACTCCTAGTTATATGTACATACAGTATTACTCCTAGTACATACAGTATTACTCCTAGTTATATGTACATACAGTATTACTCCTAGTACATACAGTATTACTCCTAGTACATACAGTATTACTCCTAGTTATATGTACATACAGTATTACTCCTAGTTATATGTACATACAGTATTACTCCTAGTACATACAGTATTACTCCTAGTACATACAGTATTACTCCTAGTACATACAGTATTACTCCTAGTACATACAGTATTACTCCTAGTTATATGTACATACAGTATTACTCCTAGTTATATGTACATACAGTATTACTCCTAGTTATATGTACATACAGTATTACTCCTAGTACATACAGTATTACTCCTAGTTATATGTACATACAGTATTACTCCTAGTACATACAGTATTACTCCTAGTACATACAGTATTACTCCTAGTACATACAGTATTACTCCTAGTTATATGTACATACAGTATTACTCCTAGTACATACAGTATTACTCCTAGTTATATGTACATACAGTATTACTCCTAGTTATATGTACATACAGTATTACTCCTAGTACATACAGTATTACTCCTAGTACATACAGTATTACTCCTAGTTATATGTACATACAGTATTACTCCTAGTACATACAGTATTACTCCTAGTTATATGTACATACAGTATTACTCCTAGTTATATGTACATACAGTATTACTCCTAGTTATATGTACATACAGTATTACTCCTAGTTATATGTACATACAGTATTACTCCTAGTACATACAGTATTACTCCTAGTTATATGTACATACAGTATTACTCCTAGTACATACAGTATTACTCCTAGTACATACAGTATTACTCCTAGTTATATGTACATACAGTATTACTCCTAGTACATACAGTATTACTCCTAGTACATACAGTATTACTCCTAGTTATATGTACATACAGTATTACTCCTAGTTATATGTACATACAGTATTACTCCTAGTACATACAGTATTACTCCTAGTTATATGTACATACAGTATTACTCCTAGTACATACAGTATTACTCCTAGTACATACAGTATTACTCCTAGTTATATGTACATACAGTATTACTCCTAGTACATACAGTATTACTCCTAGTACATACAGTATTACTCCTAGTTATATGTACATACAGTATTACTCCTAGTTATATGTACATACAGTATTACTCCTAGTACATACAGTATTACTCCTAGTTATATGTACATACAGTATTACTCCTAGTACATACAGTATTACTCCTAGTTATATGTACATACAGTATTACTCCTAGTACATACAGTATTACTCCTAGTACATACAGTATTACTCCTAGTACATACAGTATTACTCCTAGTTATATGTACATACAGTATTACTCCTAGTACATACAGTATTACTCCTAGTTATATGTACATACAGTATTACTCCTAGTACATACAGTATTACTCCTAGTTATATGTACATACAGTATTACTCCTAGTACATACAGTATTACTCCTAGTTATATGTACATACAGTATTACTCCTAGTACATACAGTATTACTCCTAGTTATATGTACATACAGTATTACTCCTAGTTATATGTACATACAGTATTACTCCTAGTACATACAGTATTACTCCTAGTTATATGTACATACAGTATTACTCTTAGTACATACAGTATTACTCCTAGTACATACAGTATTACTCCTAGTTATATGTACATACAGTATTACTCCTAGTTATATGTACATACAGTATTACTCCTAGTACATACAGTATTACTCCTAGTTATATGTACATACAGTATTACTCCTAGTTATATGTACATACAGTATTACTCCTAGTTATATGTACATACAGTATTACTCCTAGTACATACAGTTTTACTCCTAGTTATATGTACATACAGTATTACTCCTAGTACATACAGTATTACTCCTAGTTATATGTACATACAGTATTACTCCTAGTACATACAGTATTACTCCTAGTTATATGTACATACAGTATTATTCCTAGTACATACAGTATTACTCCTAGTACATACAGTATTACTCCTAGTTATATGTACATACAGTATTACTCCTAGTTATATGTACATACAGTATTACTCCTAGTTATATCTACATACAGTATTACTCCTAGTACATACAGTATTACTCCTAGTTATATGAACATACAGTATTACTCCTAGTTATATGTACATACAGTATTACTCCTAGTACATACAGTATTACTCCTAGTACATACAGTATTACTCCTAGTTATATGTACATACAGTATTACTCCTAGTTATATCTACATACAGTATTACTCCTAGTACATACAGTATTACTCCTAGTACATACAGTATTACTCCTAGTTATATGTACATACAGTATTACTCCTAGTTATATCTACATACAGTATTACTCCTAGTACATACAGTATTACTCCTAGTTATATGTACATACAGTATTACTCCTAGTACATACAGTATTACTCCTAGTTATATGTACATACAGTATTACTCCTAGTTATATCTACATACAGTATTACTCCTAGTTATATGTACATACAGTATTACTCCTAGTACATACAGTATTACTCCTAGTTATATCTACATACAGTATTACTCCTAGTACATACAGTATTACTCCTAGTTATATGTACATACAGTATTACTCCTAGTACATACAGTATTACTCCTAGTTATATGTACATACAGTATTACTCCTAGTTATATCTACATACAGTATTACTCCTAGTACACACAGGGAAACATATATTCATTGATTCTTTTCTAAATCAAAAGACTGAGGCGGGTGACAACAAAAGGACAACAGTCACACAGTGGCAGAATCAATTCAACTACACATACGTTTGTTTCATCACAAAACCGGAGAGCAACATCTGTGGTGAAGTCCACAAAGCAAATATTGCATGTAACAAACAGTTATATGACCTGCAGCGTGGTCACGCAAGTTAATGTTTTCAACAGTTTACTGAACAACTACTGATTTACAACCTCAGAGTTACCCACAAGTCAGCACAAAGACAACAGGAGCCCTGACTCCACTATTTCGGCACCATTTCAACTTAAACATCATCAAATCAACAAAGTTTAGTTTAATACACTGAAAACAAATTTAAAGATACCAAAAACAATTTAGTCCAATCAATTATTATGCTCTTGTCAATTCTTATGCTCTTGTCAATTATTATGCTCTTGTTTAAGTCAGTCCTGACTTAAATCTGCTTGAAAATTTTAAATATTTCTGTCCATCAATAATTCCCAACCAAATGTATTATTATTATTATTTTTAGCCCAATTTCATGGTATCCAATTGTTAGTAGTTACTATCTTGTCTCATCGCTACAACTCCCGTATGGGCTCAGGAGAGACGAAAGGTCGAAAGCCATGCGTCCTCCGATACACAACCCAACCAAGCCAAGCCGCACTGCTTCTTAACACAGCGCGCATCCAACCCGGAAGCCATGCGTCCTCCGATACACAACCCAACCAAGCCGCACTGCTTCTTAACACAGCGCGCATCCAACCCGGAAGCCAGCTGCACCAATGTGTTGGAGGAAACACCTGGTGACCTTGGTCAGCGTGCACTGCGCCCGGCCCGCCACAGAAGTCCATGAGACAAGGATATCCTTACGGTCAAACCCTCCCTAACCCGGACGACGCTAGGCCAATTGTGCGTCGCCCCATGGACCTCCAGGTCACGGCCGGCTGCGACAGAGCCTGGGCGCAAACCCAGAGTCTCTGGTGGCCTTAGACCACTGGCCTTAGACCACTGGCCTTAGACCACTGGCTTTAGACCACTGGCCTTAGACCACTGGCCTTAGACCACTGGCCTTAGACCACTGGCCTTAGACCACTGCGCCACCCGGGAGGCCCTGAGCTTGAACAATTTTGATGAAAACAATAGACACTCCTTTAACTTCAGAGTATTTTCTTAAATATATTTTTTTGCTCTATAGAAATGAAAGCACTTTATGTCTCCCCCATTTGCAGGTGTCATTACTATTCGGACAAATTCACTAGTAGTTAAAATTGTTGTATTTGGTCCCATATTCCTAGCACGCAATGACTAAATACACATCAAGCATGTGATTCTAAAAACTTGTTGGATGCATTTGCAGTTTGTTTTGGTTGTGCTTTGGATTATGTTGTGCCTAATGCTGTGCCCTCCCAGTATTTTGTGTTAAACGCTCTACAACAAAGCTTTCTTAGTGTCCAACAAGCTTTCTCTGCCCTTAACTAAACACCTCCAAAACAACAGGTCATGTGGTCTGGTAGAAGAATGCCCCTCCTTCCACAGATGTTATTACTACCTCTGAGGGTTTAGAGATTGAGGTAGTCAACTCATACAAGTACTTGGGAGTATGGCTAGATGGTACACTGTCCTTCTCTCAGCACATATCAAAGCTGCAGGCTAAAGTTAAATCTAGACTTGGTTTCCTCTATTGTAATCGCTCCTCTTTCACCCCAGCAGCCAAACTAACCCTGGTTCAGATGATCATCCTATCCATGCTAGATTATGGCGAAGTAATTTATAGATCGGCAGGTAAGGGTGTTCTCGAGCGGCTAGATGTTCTTTACCATTCTGCCAGTCATATTCAGTTAAAAATCCCCAAAGCACACACATCCCTGGGTCGCTCGCCTTTTCAGTTCGCTACAGCTAGCGACTGGAACGAGCTGCAACAAAACACTCAACTGGACAGTTTTGTCTCAATCTCTTCATTCAAAGACTCAATCATGGACACTCTTACAGACAGTTGTGGCTGCTTTGTGTGATGTATTGTTGTCTCTACCTTCTTGCTCTTTGTGCTGTTGTCTGTGCCCAACAATGTTTGTACCCTGTTTTGTGCTGCTACCATGTTGTGTTGCTACCATGTTGTTGTCATGTTGTGTTGCTACCATGCTGTGTTGCCATGTGTTGCTGCCTTGCTATTTTGTTGTCTTTAGGTCTCTCTTGTTGTGATGTGTTGCTGCCTTGCTATTTTGTTGTCTTTAGTAGGTCTCTCTTTAGGTAATGTTGTCTCTCTTGTTGTGATGTGTGTTTTGTCCTATATTTATATTGTACTTTTTAAATATTTTTTAAATCCCAGGCCCCTGTCCCCATAGGAGGCCTTTTGCCTTTTGGTAGGCCATCATTGCAAATAAGCATTTGTTCTTAACTGACTTTATTTAACTAAGCGAGGTTCAATCCAAAAAAATAAAAAATAAAAATAGAAATTTTTGGGTAATAATGAATTGTGTCATTTTGGAGTCACTTTTTATTGTAAATAAGAACAGAATATGTTTCTGAACGCTTTCACATGAATGTGGATGCCTCCCTGACTGCAGATAATCACGAATTAATAATGAATAATGATGAGAGAGAAAGTTACAGAGGCACAAAGATCATGCCCCGAAAACATGCTAACCTCTGACCAATAACCAATGGGTGGTTAGCATTTTTGGTGATATTTATGCCTCTAACTCTGTAAATCCAATTGAATCCCTTTTTAGAGGTAATTTATAAAATGTGAAGACTATACAATGGATGTGTAGACTTCCACTAGTCACTGTAGTTCATTCATACTGCAGGTTGATTCTGTTGCTCCGGGACTAGGAGAACTATCCCCTTAGTCTTGTAGTGGGTCCTCTGTAGATTTAAGCAATGGCACCCCGGAGGTTTGTGGTATATGGCAAATATACCAGAGCTGTGGGCTGTTCTCAGCACGACGCAACGCGGAGTGCCTGGATACAGCCCTTAGCTGTGGTATATTGGCCATATACCACAAACCTCTGAGGTGCCTTACTGCTATTATAAAACTGGTTACCAATGTAATTAGAGCAGTAAAAAATATATATGTTTTGTCATACCCGTGGTGTACAGTCTGATATACTATGGCTGTCAGCTAATCAGCATTCAGGGCTTGAACCACCCAGTTTATAATACATGGTAGATCATGGCAACACTTGGATAGTGGGTTCGATACCCGGGACCACCCAATTTCTTTTAATGCATGCATACTTTTTGTTACTTTGGAATAAAGCGACTGCTAAATTGCATATTTCCACAAATGTATTAATGACTGAATGGCTGCCGTGTGTGTTGCAGGTCCTGTAATCAGGGCTGAGGAGGAAGACACCATCAAGGTGGTGTTTAAGAACAAGGCCAGCCGTCCTTTCTCCATGCAGCCACATGGAGTGCAGTACAGAGTCGAGCAGTCAGGGACTCTCTACTATAACGAACTGGAAGGTTAGAGGTTGTAATTAATAATCAGCTGAGCTCCCAGAGTGTACGACTCCCCTTTTCTTTTTCAAGACAACACCGTTTAACATTATTTTTTGTTGTAAAAAAAGTTTCCTTTCAGTGACAAACGTCTCATTACCATCAATTAACGCTCGTAATGCTTTCACAGAATCCTACACTGCCAAAAAACTCAGAGAAATCAAGAAGGAGACGAGTAAGTACGCTCATTTATGCCTTTTTTAATTTTTTTTTATAGAACTACAGTATCCAGCAAGGGTCAATTTCATTTCAATGCCAGTCAATTGGAGTACCAACTTTATTTAATGCTTTTCAACAGGCCCGATTCAATCCGTAGCACTAATGATCGGCGCTACAGCGTGATATAAATTTAAAGGCAGTGTGCCATCGTTCGCGGAGACTGCATTTGAAATTTAAAGGTGATGTTACTGCTTTATAGTAGAGACTGCATTCATTGCAAACGCTGCATATGTCAGCTCAATCGAAAATTACCTTTAAATGGAAATTATGCTACAGCACAGATCTTCAGCACTACGGGTTGAATCGAGCCCTTACTTTCTGAATTGACTGGAATTTAAATAGAATTGACCCCAAACCCTGGTATCCAGTTCCTGCAGGTGTTCAGCCACACTGAGGAAGAGGTGGGGACCCGGCCAGCTGGCCAGGGATGTTTTATGTTTGGTCACCAGGATCTTTCTCTCACCAAACTCGGTCCAAATAAAACTAAACAATGTCACTTCATTTGCTCTTGCTAGGTAGTGATGCTAGACATCCACAGTGTAAAGTCTAAGACAGTGGAACCTAGGACATTAGCTGCAGTAGTGGCTGGTTAGTTACTGAGTCCTGCTGAAAGTGTCCACACATTTATACCTGCCCAGAATAAGCACAGAACATATTATGACCGTGGGCCCAATTTTACATTTACATGTTAGTCATTTAGCAGACACTCTTATCCAGAGTGACTTACAGTAAGTGAAGTTAAGATACTGTAGCTGGGTTGGACAACCACATATCACAGTCATAGTAAGGACATTTCTCATCAAAAAAGTAGATATCAGAAAAGAGCTAGTAAGACGAAAAACTAAAAAAGTAAAGTGTTAGTTCACGAAAGGTATTCCTCACCATGTGAAGATATGATAGGGCCCAGTTACTTGGTGTATAGAGGCAATAGGAGAGGGCCTAGAACCCGAGCCTTGGGACACGTGAGAGTACGTGGTGCAGACACAGATCCTTTCCACGTCATCTGCTAGGAGAGGTCTGCCAAGTAGGATGCAATCCAGGAGTGTGCAGAGCCTGAGACGTTCAGCCCTGAGAGGGTGGAGAGGAGGATCTGATGGTTCACGGTGTCAAAGGCAGCAGATAGATCTAGGAGGATGAGAACAGAGGAGAGAGAGTCAGCTTTGGCAGAGAGCCTCCCTGACACAGAGAAGGGCAGTCTTGACACAGAGAAGGGCAGTCTTGACACACAGAAGGGCAGCCTCAGCGAAAGATACCCAGAAAACATGACCCCATTGGCCCCGTGTGGCTTTTTGGTGGGCAAGATGGGCACGGGCTAGCCCACACCAGCCCAACATTGGGCTAGCCCACAACAAGCTCAACACAGGCTAGCTTACACCAATCCCACATCAGCCCAACACGGGATCGCCTACACCAACCTTTCACACAGACTAGCACACACCACCTCAACATGGGCCAGCCCAGCCCATGCTAGCCCACACCAAGCCCAGCACATGCTAGCCCACACCAAGCCCAGCCCAGGCTACCCCCACCAAGCCCAGCCCAGGCTAGCCCCACCAAGCCTAGCCCAGGCTAGCCCACACCAAGCCCAGCACAGGCTAGCCCACACCAAGCCCAGCACAGGCTAGCCCACACCAAGCCCAGCACAGGCTAGCCCACACCAAGCCCAGCCCAGACTAGCCCACACCAAGCCCAGCACAAGCTAGCCCACACCAAGCCCAGCACAGGCTAGCCCACACCAAGCCCAGCCCAGACTAGCCCACACCAAGCCCAGCACAAGCTAGCCCACACCAAGCCCAGCACAGGCTAGCCCACACCAACCCAATAGGGGCTAGCCCACACCAGCCCAATAGGAGCTAGCCCACACAAAGTCCAGCTAAAGGCGGGGGCTCATTTTAATATTTTGGGGTGTGGTTTGCACACAGTTCTCACACTCTCTTTATTTTACTGAGTGTCTGTGTTCTGTTGTGTGATGGCCAATGTTTTTCGATCTTGTACACTGTCAATGATGCAGTCTTTAAAAAGTTCCTAAAGGGGCAATCTGTAGTTACTACCTCAATGTTTGGACTTATAAATGAACGCTACTGTAGGTTCTCATTGATTCTTCAAGAACATAACTTATAAATGCCTCATGAGCTTAGTTCAACTTTCGTACCCCATCAAAACCCAAAATACAAGATTGTTTTACTCCTTTGTTTGTAAACAAAGTAAATATAAACAAACACTGTATAGCCTCAAAACATGGTTAAAACTAGAATGTTGATGTCATGGATGTTCAGTCCTTCCATCCATAGCTCTGTCCATGAATTTGAGAATGTTTACATTTCTCCAGCCCCACCCCTTGGATTTACTATTGTTTCGCTTTCTTATTGTTTCAACTGTTGATTTCCCCTTCAAATAAGTGCATGTCACATCTTGTTAAAAAAATTTTTAAAGTGTACAAAACATTAAGAACACCTGCTCTTTCCATGACAGACTGACCAGGTGAATCCAGGTGAAAGACATGATCCCTTATTGATGTCACTTGTTTAATCCACTTCAATCAGTGTATCTGAAGGGGAGGAGACAGGTTAAATCAATATTTTTAAGCCTTGAGACAATTGAGGCATGGATTGTGTACGTGTGCCATTCATAGGGTGAATGGGAGAGACAAAATATTGAAGTGCCTTTGAACGGGGTATGGTAGTACAGTAGGTGCCAGGCACACACGGTTTGAGTCTGTCAAGAACTGCAACGCTGTGGGGTTTCAAAAGCTCAACAGATTCCCATGTGTATCAAGAATGGTCCGCCACTCAAAGTACATCCAGCCAACATGGGCCAGCGTCCGTGTGGAACGCTTTCCACGACACCTTGTAGAGTCCATGACCTGACGAATTGAGGCTGTTCTGATGGCAAAAGAGGGTGCAACTCAATATTAGGAATGTATGTGTATATGCAGTGTATATGTGTATATGCATGATAGATTTGGTTGTCTTTCTGATACAATATAACACGTTCCCTAAACACCTTGAAGGCTTGTAAAATTATGAAATTTATGCATCGAGTTAAATTGTAATAAATATTTTAGAAATAAATTCCTATTAAAATAGCAAAGGCGCATCAGCCCAATGTAGACAGCCTAGATGGGGCCAATATTTTAGCCCGCATTGGGCCCACGTGGTGCCAATATTTTAGCCCGCATTTGGGCCCACGTGGTGCCAATAGTTTAGCCCGCATTGGGCCCACGTGGTGCCAATGTTTTAGCCCGCATTGGGCCCACGTGGTGCCAATGTTTTGGGCATGTTTTCTGGGACAGCTCTAATCCTGGTCCTTCTGTTTTTGCCGTAACACAGACCGTTTATTCAACTAATCTCCAAGCCATGGAATCTTTATCTTATTAACCTCTAACCCCTACCCTCCAGGAACTGTAACCCCTCCCCCGGCAGCGCTGGTCAAACCAGGCACCACCCACACCTATGAGTGGGTGGTCCCTAAGGGTGGCGGGCCGGTGGCGGACGATGCAGACTGCATTACATACTTCTACTACTCAGCAGTGGACGCTGTGAAAGACACCAGCTCCGGCCTTGTTGGACCCCTCCTGGTCTGCAAAAAAAAGACCCTCAAAAAAGGGAAACAGGTAAAGAAATGGAATTGAATACCTTTATTGTCAGTGTGTTGAAATATTGAATCTGTATTAGAAAAAGGTCAAATACAGACAAAGCACTCATCAAATATTTTCACGTTTATTTCCCATTTCAGAAAAACGTCAACAAGGAGTTCCACATGCTGGCTACAGTGTTTGATGAGAACCTGAGCTGGTTCCTGGATGACAACATTAACCAGTTTACCAAGGCTCCCAAAACTGTCAACAAGGAGGACGAGGACTTCCAGGAATCTAACAAAATGCACTGTGAGTCTTTTAGGCTTTGTTTACACACGCAGCCCAGTTCTGGTCTTTTACTCAACTATTTGTTAAATAGCTGATCTGATTGGTCAAAAGACCAAATGAGTGGAAATAGATCAGAATTGGGCTGCTTGTGTAAACACAGCCTTAGAACACTGATCTATCATGGAAACTTGTTAAACTGTGATGCTAATTCAGCTACAAAACATATACATCTTTGGCAAAGTTGTAATTAAACTCATTCCTTCTCAGTTACTTTCAAAAAGCCTATATTGTAATGAGATTTCCCTATGCATTAAAAAAAAGTAAACACCAAAACACAGAGCAGTTACCAACAACCTAACACGTTTCAACCTCTCACTGGTCTTCTGTAGGGTACTAACTTTTCCATTTCCTGTTCCCACAGCGATCAATGGCTACATGTATGGGAACCTTCCAGGGCTGACCATGTGTAAGGGGGACAAGGTGTCTTGGCACCTGTCTGGCCTGGGCTCGGAGGCTGATATCCACGGCCTTTACTTTGAAGGGAATAGGTTCATCTACAGAGAGACACGCAGAGACGTCATGAACGTGTTCCCTCACATCTCCCACACTGTCATGATGGAGCCAGACAGCATGGGTAAGACACATTATGGATGGAGGGATGAGTGGGTGGATGAATAGAGGGATGGACGGATGGTTGGATGGACTAATGGAGAGATGGATGGATGCATGGAGGAATGAATGGAAGGAAGGATAGATGGATGCATGGAGGAATGAATAGAAGGAAGGATAGATGGATGAGTGGGTGAGTGAGTGGATGGATGAATAGAGGGATGGGCAGATGGACTAATGGAGAGATGGATGGATGGAGGGGCAGATGGACTAATGGAGAGATGGATGGAAGGAGGGGCAGATGGACTAATGGAGAGATGGATGGAAGGAGGGGCAGATGGACTAATGGAGAGATGGATGGATGGATGGAGGGGCAGATGGACTAATGGAGAGATGGATGGAAGGAGGGGCAGACAGAAAGACAGAATCGTAAATGTTTACTTCTGTTCTAATTGCAAATCGATTAAAACGAATTATAATGGCAGACAATGCATTTGTTTCCCCCCCTCCAGGTCAGTTTGAGGTGGTGTGCAAGACGACGGACCATTACCAGGGAGGTATGAGGGCCAACTACACTGTGCAGAAGTGTAGTGTGTTCAACAGGCAGTCAGAGATCATGCTCCACTCGAAGACCTACTACATTGCTGCCATGGAGATAGACTGGGACTACTCCTCCAACCGGACCTGGGAACAGGAGATGTACCATGGCCTCACACAGAGGTAATCTAACCGTAGCTTCATGTCCACAACCCCGGCTCAACCCTAAACCCGGCTCAACCCTAACCCCGGCTCAACCCTAACCCCAGCCATAACCCTAACCCCAGCCATAACCCTAACCCCAGCCATAACCCTAACCCCAGCCATAACCCTAATCCCAGCTCAACCCTAACCCCGGCCATAACCCTAACCCTGGCCATAACCCTAACCCCGGCCATAACCCTAACCCCGGCCATAACCCTAACCCCGGCCCAACCCTAACCCCGGCTCAACCCTAACCCCGGCTCAACCCTAACTAGGGTTACAACTTTCAATAAATTCCCTAGTTTTCCAGAAATCATGGTTGGAGGATTACGGATTTTCTGTTTATTCTCTCCTGATTCTAGAAACCTCCAACCGTGATTTCGGGAAAACTAGGGAATTTATTGAAAGTTCCCCGAATTTTTCAACACTAACCCTAACTATAGCTTCATGTCCACAGCCCTAGCTCAACCCTAACCCCAGCCATAACCCTAGCTTCATGTCTACACCCCAGCTCAACCCTAATCCCAGCCATAACCCCAACCACAGCTCAACCCTAACCCCAGCCATAACCCTAACCGCAGCCATAACCCTAACCGCAGCCATAACCCTAACCCCAGCCATAACCCTAACCCCAGCCATAACCCTAACCCCAGCCATAACCCTAACCCCAGCCATAACCCTAACCCC
Source organism: Oncorhynchus nerka (assembly GCF_034236695.1). Lineage (NCBI taxonomy): Eukaryota > Metazoa > Chordata > Actinopteri > Salmoniformes > Salmonidae > Oncorhynchus > Oncorhynchus nerka. The sequence goes on along the minus strand of NC_088419.1, from coordinate 90,493,094 downwards.
AGCTCAACCCTAACCCCAGCTCAACACTAACCCCAGCTCAACCCTAACCCCAGCCATAACCCTAACCCCAGCCATAACCCTAACCCCAGCTCAACCCTAACCCCAGCCATAACCCTAACCCCAGCTCAACCCTAACCCCAGCTCAAACCTAACACCAGCTCAACCCTAACCCCAGCCATAACCCTAACCCCAGCTCAACCCTAACCCCAGCCATAACCCTAACCCCAGCTCAACCCTAACCCCAGCTCAACCCTAACCCCAGCTCAACCCTAACCCCAGCTCAACCCTAACCCCAGCCATAACCCTAACCCCAGCTCAACCCTAACCCCAGCTCAACCCTAACCCCAGCTCAACCCTAACCCCAGCCATAACCCTAACCCCAGCCATAACCCTAACCCCAGCCATAACCCTAACCCCAGCCATAACCCTAACCCCAGCTATAACCCTAACCCCAGCTCAACCTTAACCCCAGCTCTACCCTAACCCCAGCTCAACCCTAACCCCAGCTCAACCCTAACCCCAGCCATAACCCTAACCCCAGCTCAACCATAACCCCAGCTCAACCCTAACCCCAGCCATAACCCTAACCCCAGCTCAACCCTAACCCCAGCCATAACCCTAACCCCAGCTCAACCCTAACCCCAGCCATAACCATAACCCCAGCCATAACCCTAACCCCAGCTCAACCCTAACCCCAGCTCAACCCTAACCCTAGCTCAACCCTAACCCCAGCTCAACCCTAACCCCAGCCATAACCCTAACCCCAGCCATAACCCTAACCCCAGACATAACCCTAACTCCAGCCATAACCCTAACCCCAGCCATATCCCTAACCCCAGCTCAACCCTAACCGCAGCCATAACCCTAGAAACATGGATCTACAATACATCAGTATCAGTATGTTTTCTTTGTCTCCAGTCCAGGAAATGCTTTCATTGATAAACAGGGTAAGTTCATCGGCTCCATGTACAAGAAGGTTGTGTACAGGGAGTTCACCAACAATAAATTCACCAAACAGAAGGAGAGATCAGCAGACATGCAACACCTGGGGATCCTGGGTAAGTTGTAGTATAAAGGGTTTGGTTCTGGGTAAGTTGTAGAATAAAGGGTTTGGTTCTGGGTAAGTTGTAGAATAAAGGGTTTGGTTCTGGGTAAGTTGTAGAATAAAGGGTTTGGTTCTGGGTAAGTTGTAGAATAAAGGGTTTGGTTCTGGGTAAGTTGTAGTATAAAGGGTTTGGTTCTGGGTAAGTTGTAGAATAAAGGGTTTGGTTCTGGGTAAGTTGTAGAATAAAGGGTTTGGTTCTGGGTAAGTTGTAGAATAAAGGGTTTGGTTCTGGGTAAGTTGTAGAATAAAGGGTTTGGTTCTGGGTAAGTTGTAGTATAAAGGGTTTGGTTCTGGGTAAGTTGTAGAATAAAGGGTTTGGTTCTGGGTAAGTTGTAGAATAAAGGGTTTGGTTCTGGGTAAGTTGTAGAATAAAGGGTTTGGTTCTGGGTAAGTTGTAGAATAAAGGGTTTGGTTCTGGGTAAGTTATAGAATAAAGGGTTTGGTTCTGGGTAAGTTGTAGTATAAAGGGGTTGGTTCTGGGTATGTTGTAGAATAAAGGGTTTGGTTCTGGGTAAGTTGTAGAATAAAGGGTTTGGTTCTGGGTAAGTTGTAGTATAAAGGGTTTGGTTCTGGGTAAGTTGTAGAATAAAGGGTTTGGTTCTGGGTAAGTTGTGGTATAAAGGGTTTGGTTCTGGGTAAGTTGTAGTATAAAGGGTTTGGTTCTGGGTAAGTTGTAGAATAAAGGGTTTGGTTCTGGGTAAGTTGTAGAATAAAGGTTTTGGTTCTGGGTAAGTTGTGGTATAAAGGGTTTGGTTCTGGGTAAGTTGTAGTATAAAGGGGTTGGTTCTGGGTAAGTTGTAGTATAAAGGGTTTGGTTCTGGGTAAGTTGTAGTATAAAGGGTTTGGTTCTGGGTAAGTTGTAGTATAAAGGGGCTGGTTCTGGGTAAGTTGTAGAATAAAGGGTTTGGTTCTGGGTAAGTTGTAGTATAAAGGGTTTGGTTCTGGGTAAGTTGTAGAATAAAGGGTTTGGTTCTGGGTAAGTTGTAGTATAAAGGGGTTGGTTCTGGGTAAGTTGTAGTATAAAGGGTTTGGTTCTGGGTAAGTTGTAGTATAAAGGGTTTGGTTCTGGGTAAGTTGTAGTATAAAGGGGTTGGTTCTGGGTAAGTTGTAGAATAAAGGGTTTGGTTCTGGGTAAGTTGTAGTATAAAGGGTTTGGTTCTGGGTAAGTTGTAGAATAAAGGGTTTGGTTCTGGGTAAGTTGTAGTATAAAGCGTTTGGCGGTACAGTAGGCTTATATGTACATAACATATGGAATTTAATTGCCATACTTTACTTCCCAGGGACCAAACGATGACTTGACATTATTTTCATTATTAAACTGACCTGTTATGAATCCTGATTGATGACGCCTCGTTTCGTTCCCCAGGCCCTATGATCCACGCAGACATTGGTGACAAAGTCAATATAGTCTTCAAGAACATGGCCACAAGAACTTACTCTATTCACGCACACGGGGTGAAGACAGACGTTCCACAAGTCAAAGAAACTAAGCCAGGTAAAATAAACAGCACCCATAATCCATTGCATTTGACCAGCTGGTGTTTTAGACATTGGATTTGACCAGCTAGTGATATAGACATTGGATTTGACCAGCTAGTTTTATAGACATTGGATTTGACCAGCTAGTGATGTAGACATTGGATTTGACCAGCTAGTGTTATAGACATTGGATTTGACCAGTTAGTGATAAACATTGGATTTGACCAGCTAGTGTTTTAGACATTGGATTTGACCAGCTAGTTTTATAGACATTGGATTTGACCAGCTAGTGATATAGACATTGGATTTGACCAGTTAGTGATAAACATTGGATTTGACCAGCTAGTGTTTTAGACATTGGATTTGACCAGCTAGTTTTATAGACATTGGATTTGACCAGCTAGTGTTTTAGACATTGGATTTGACCAGCTAGTTTTATAGACATTGGATTTGACCAGTGTAGTGATATAGACATTGGATTTGACCAGTGTAGTGGCCAATCAGTTCAAAAATGACACGCCCCAAGAACTTTGAATTCAATGATAGACTTTTAATACACCCCCGTATCAGAAGCCGGAGAGCCCCGCAGGACCCACAACCTCCAGAGCTCTCGCTCTCCTTTTTATCTCCTTGCATACATTATCAGTTCATCCCCCAATGCAAATACCCTTACATTCCAATCTGTTCGTCCTGCTTGTTCAGCCCAGTAACGCCCACATCTGCTTTCGGCCAGATTACAAGACCCTTCCTGTTCCTGCACGTAGCTAAATGCATTCTTTTGTTTGTGCACTATCCAGGATCAGCAGACTGTGTCTCCTCAGTTTCTAGCGTGTCCAGCTATACTAAAAATAGTTTACATTCCTCTATTTTACAGCCCTATGCTTTGGCTCTGTAATTAACTCTATGTGTCCCTCTGCATGTGTCTTTCATCTCCTTTAACTTTAGGGTGTCCGTCTGCTGTCCTGGTCGCCTTCACTTCATATGGTTATCTAAGATCAAACAGACTTGTGTTTCCCCTGTGATGTGACTGATATCTGTAATCCATCAGTTGGTCATTTGGCTGACCCCGTCCTTAGGCAACCTCTTTGATCCTTGTATGCCCAGCTGGTCTAAGAATGTTTCTAAGCTATCCCATACCCCCACATAGTCTGTTTTTAGTGTTCAACTATTCCATATATCTTATGCATTTGTCTATGTGTTACATCTGCAACCACATAACCCCCCTCTGGGGCTAAATAGCCCCATAATAATACAAATACAACCCTAGGACAAATGCACAAGAATACCTGTGATAGACAATAAAATATAAAAACAGAGTAAAATATATAAACCAACCGAACCTCTCTAGTATTCCATAAGAGTAAAAGATCCAGTTAGAAACAAACAATAAAAGAAATACAATACACTTTGTTGAAGCATAAGCACATAGCCTTGCCTAAGACTATCTCAGTTATGTGAAAAAGAAAAAACAATTCAAAATAAAATTGACACAACATCATTCTAAATTTAAGCTATCAACATGATCCTCCCTCTCAGACACCTCTCCAACAAACATGATACCAACCTCTGTTAAAAGATTAAGGACATGGTCCATAGACACTTATAACCAGGATATCCCACTGTTACCTTCATGTTTTTAAATTTAACCTAATATTCAGAAGGCAAAACTAACTTTTAATTAAAAGAAAACCCAGATATATTAATCGATATACCTATAAAAACATTCAACAAAACATACAAAAACACAAGACCATAAGCAAAAATAGAAATATTAAAACCATACATAGTACCCCTGTATTTACTATGGAAAATACCCTTTTTGTGGATACGTATCAGTTGACTGTCCTATGACTTTGGAATGTCAGCATATACATGTAAACCATCCTTATGAAAACCCTGGCAAGTGTAACCACCTCCAGAGACCACTCCATACAGGCAGTTTGGATTACCAAAAGGGCAGTCAAGGGGTCCACCAACCATATTGCATAACTGTCCATTCCCATCAGTATAGTGGCCTGGCCTACCCGGCACAGGATTAACTATCACCGGAGTGTCAGCTCTACTTACAAACATCTGTTTAACCGTTGTCTGGATCACAAGTGATTTCACCCAGGGTAAAACACAACAATATACAATACCCAGAGCCAACAACCCCCCACCCAGCATAATGGCCATCCTGGCAACCATAGCCCCCCATTTCCCCAATGCTAAATCCAACCAATCCCAAACATGAGAGTCCACCCCAGCATTTTCTCTTAACCCTTTAAGTTTAGCCATAGTGATTGCAAAGGATCCATTAGGCGCAGTGTCATTGGGAATAAAGGCGCAACAATCATCCCCGAACATAACACAAACTCCACCCTTCTCTGCCAAAAGCCAATTGAGAGCCTGTCTATTTTGCCAAGACATTTTACTGGTAGCCTGTACCTGTTCCCCCAACGCAGTTAGAGCCGAGTCAGTATAGTTAATGAATCTCTGTTGGTTATAGTATATATAATTAATCCACTCTAAGTTCTTATTTGGTGTTATCCACAAAAATATAGATTCAAATCCAGATTTAACTTCATCCCTTGCCTTGAACTCCCGGGGTACCCCTCTAGGCTGTCCAATTGCATCAAAGTATACCTCAGTGTCTTCCTCTTACGCCCTCTTAACTCTAGAGTTAACACAGTCATCATGGGGTGATTTAATAATGGTTACTTGTTGAATTGCTCTAACTAAGGTACAAAGACCCAATCCATCCATCTGGCAGTACATTCAACAGTTTGTTTTTACCACACATCCCTTTTCTATTCGCTATCAACCCCTGTATTCTCTAGTACCCAAATAGTATCACATTCTACAGTGGTGTTACCTACATCAATACCTTCGGTGTTATGGCTGTAAAAACATTCATATATTCCTTTAATCACAGTGTTTCCATCTAACAAAGGTCCATTTAATTCAGTTCAAATGTTATAGACAGCACAATCCTTGTCACCCAACCCAGTCACATTCAACATGGTTCTTCCTCTAGTACTCCCATGGGCAATCCTACATTCTATGTCACACAAGGGAATAGAATACTTTCTCTGAATATTGAACATTTTACATTTAACACATTTCTTCAAACGATGCAAGTTCAGGTACATTCGTTTTTCACCTCTTCTTCCTGTGTGGTGCCTTTGAACGATTCTGAGTCTGATACATCTATATCTGTCACCTTGGCAATGTTCTTGTCATGAGGTAGATCATTTGAGTTTGAAAAATAATTATTTTGGCTCTGATGTGTCAGGTGTCTTTGTGATTGCCGTGGTCTGCTTGGTAAGAGCAGTTGGTGTCATCTCAGTGGTAGTTGCTGTGGTCGTTACAGCAGCCGCCACCATTGTTGTCACCACCCTGGTCGTCACCAGCCGCCCCTGTCCAGGTGCTGGCACAGGACCCAATTCAACATATTCGTAACTGTTTCCTTCACTCAGTCCTGTTCTTGTTATTTCAATTTCAAATTCTTCACCTTCTGCTGGTGTTATCTTGTTCATGATAAACTCCCAGCCTTCCACACATTTGGTTAGTCTCAGGTCACATCCTTTGAGGTCCCAAACAGCTTCTCCCTTTGTTATATGACGCGTCCATCCACAGAGTGGCTCCTCCGGTACAGGTTTCTTCTTCCATACATAACCTGTCCTCTGTTCCCCTAGTTCTGTTATAATTTGTGGTGGAACATGAAACTTAAACCTATCAACAGGTCCTGTCTTTTTACCTCGTTCGACAGGTTCCTCTCTTCTCTTCCTGTTTTTATCATTTATCTTGATTGTGAGTGCGTGCATTATCTTCGTATTGTCCTCAGTTGCTCTTACTCTGTCATTGTCACTGTTCTTTCGTGGTCCTAATTCCAATGGTTCATTATGGAGATCAGGTAAGAGCTGAAAAGTCAATTGTAGGGAAATCCCCATTTCTTTCATCTTGCAGGATTTCTGTTCTTCCTTGCACGATTTCTCCTTCTGCTCTTGGTATAATGCTTCTCCTCCGCTTTCTTCTCCTGTTGTTCCCTCCTCAGGCCGAACCTGGCTTCCATCTGGGAAGGCGTCCATTTCAGGGAAGAGATGTTCCCATTCTTTAGGCGATACCTCAGGGTCCCACTGTAGAGGGCTTCTGTCAAAGAGGTCTGCCCCAACAGGTATATCATCAGTAGTAGCAGACATGTTACCCCCCCCACTTCTGGGCCTTCTGGCCATACTGGAGGAGACTTTGGTCGTTTGTCTCTTTACTTTTCAGGCCCTTTTCCCCCTGATGCTTCTTCTGAGTGTGTTAGCTGATGCACTCGTTGTATCTGGTCTGCCATTTTCTTGATTCCTCCCCGGCGCTTTAATCGATTCCGCTGCTCCTGCTCCCTTCGGGGTCCTCTCTGGTGAATCAGCATCCTCTGTGTCCTCATCTCTGTATGGTTGTGTCCTTCTCTCCTCGGCTGATCCCACTTCCTCCGGAACACTCGAACATAGACTGGATCTCCTGGTATCACTGAGAGAGGTCCTTCTGGTCTCCTTAGATCATCAGATGTGGAACCTCTCGTCCTGGTTCAGGTTTCTGCCTTCTTTCTGTGGGGCATTCATACTTAAAGACTTATGGCCTCTGTTCTATGATTACACCATACATTCTCTTACTTCCATCACTCATCACACAAACTGACATTCCAGCTGAAGCTGGAGAACCCTTCTCCATCTGGTTTCCTAAACAACAGACTTAGAAAACAAAAGACACAACATAACAGTATTGACAATGTTATGTGTTATGCATGACTGTATTCATATACTGAAATCTAAGACCATGACAATTCCCACTCTCTCTTCACCTGACTCTATGCTTCCAGGATGTGTTTCTGCTGGACTCTACAAAAATGGAGGCCCTAATTAGCTTCCTCATGCTTTTATCCAGTCTTCCCCTTTCGGCCACAGGTTCTGAGAGGTGTTCCCAAATCATGTCATTTTTTACTTAGTTCCCTATTTGCTCTATATCAACTGATAAGCATGTGCACAACCTTAATCAACATGATTTCTTCTTGAAGTAATTCAACACTGAATGGGCTTCCGCATCGAGCCTTCAACATGTGGTTTAGAGTACAATTACCCTAATATCTATCCTTATTCACATGATACATTATCAAATAAAACAAATAACCCCCAAACTCAACCCAGTATGTCTACAGTAGAATCTAGTTTCTCTCTCTCTCTCTCTTTTGTTTTGTTTCACGTCCTCTGTCATGGTGTTTTCAAGCTCACCCATTATTCAGCTGGACCTTACTTCTTGTGAAACTTATGCACCCATCAAAGAGAGACATGACGATCTTTACCACTGCAGGTGCTGTAAGAAGTATATCCCCAGCCTGGTGTATCTTGATGTACACTAAGTCTCCAGAATTCAGTCCATGCCCTTCCATCTGGCATCTTACTCTGTGCGCTTTTCCTGGGAACATACACAACTAACACATGGGTTATTTCCTGACAACAGACTTTCTTAAATAACAGCCTTGTGTAAACATTCTGTTATGTAAACATTCTGTTATGTAAACATTCTGTCTCAAATACCTGGCCTCTTGTCACAAAAATATTCATAATGATAGCCAAATTATGGTCCCTACAGCAACTGCTGTAAGAATTGCATGTAATCAGTCAAGTATCTTCCAGTTGAAAGAATATCCAATCCTAACAAAACTAAGTCCTAAGCTTCTTCAAAATGCCACTACTTATTACTTTTACCATAATCTAGGTATGTGTAATGTTCTATTTATCTTAAAATTTTCCCTATATCTTTACAAGGCCAACTATCCTTCCTTTTCTGTGAATTATCTTGTCTATCAATACACATTGTTTCTAGAAATAACACCCCCCCTTGTTATCATAACCTTCATATGAATCCCCAATGTAGTTACAGTTTTTCTAACACATAAGTCACTACTCCTAATTTCCTTCCATAGTTTGATACATACTTAAACATTCTCAAATCATTTTTAGTCAATTTATATCAGTCTCCCCTCACTCTTAGTTTCCTCAAATAAATTTACCAAACAAGGAAAATAGTAAAGTAAATTATAATAACTGCATATTTGCAATAAATTACCACTATTTGTAATGTCTTCTTCATCCTTGGGTGTTATCACACAACAGACTATACTTTTTATTCAATTACTTATGTCATTCCAATGTATCACTCCAATTACAATGATATTGTAAAATAAAATAAACAAAAACCCTTATTCTAATATTCTGCAAGTTCTGTCAACCAACCTGTCTCAGGATTAGTTTCCAGAGTTTTCCCATATTCAAAACATAACTAAATGTTGTTTATAAATTGTCCAATCCAATATTCAGGATAACAGTCTTTAGTGTTTACTTTAACTCAAATTTTACCTACTCAATTTAGTTCATCATCCCTTTAATAATTAACATTATACTAAAAACTTTTAGTACCAGTAACATCTATTTTATCATGCACCTTTTTGCCTCTGTTTTTCTGTCATGAGTAGCCTGATACTAAAAGGTCATTACCCTAATCCCCCCTAATCTTTCTTCTCCCAGACACATATCATTCCAGATACAGTTCACAGGTCATCAGACACAGTTGTCCTTCACTATTCAGCCAGTAGGGTGGGTTAGAGTTCCACACACACTTGGTTGTGATGATAGTCACAATCCATGATAACTCCCTTATTCTACTGGCAATCTCTCAGATAAACTACAGATTATGTAGTTATCAACATAACCCTTGCAGAGAATCCTACCTCAATTAACTATTTGACATAACTGTTATCCCTTGTTAACATATTTTTCCATTTTATATTTTATATGCAGAAAGAACAAAGCACATTTTGTATTTACCCAATGACCATAACCCCAGGGAACTGATATTTTCTCCTATAACCCCATGTTAAATAAAAATAAACTTATTTAAATAACTAGTCAATTCAAGATTACAACTCTTCATCCTTTTCCCAAGGATATAATGGAATTTCAAAGTAATGGTACACTTTGAATAGAGACTGGTATTGCTCAATCATTTTATAATTAAATCCCACCTGTTCCAACAATTTCTAGTGAAGTTGATCAGTCTTCACGGGAAATTCTTAAGTTCAGGGCATACTCTCTTTTCTTTAGAAACATCTTAACCACACTTTCAAAAGCACTTCCATCCTTCTGCAATTGAAAAAAACCATTGAAAATGTAACCCCTTTTCTTCTGGAAAAGAAATGTACATGTCGTTAACATTCACCATGCCACCTAAATCAGCAAGCCAACATTATCACACATCTGCTAAAAATCCCCTCACTTTTCCCAAGCATGCAATAAAAGCTCCAGCCATGCACAGAACGTACAATTCCTCCCTGCTCGGCCATCTGTATGGTCATACCCTTTAGAAATTGAAACACCCATACACTACAATTTGCTCTTCTTTCAACCACCTTCACCACGTTCTGCAATCCTTCATATACGTTTATTCTCCGTATTTTAACGCTAACAACAACTTCCTCCACGCATTCAATCGCCATTGAAACCACCATTTTAATACAAAACGACTCCAAGTGGGGCTATTTGTAAATTACATCGGTACCTTACTAGAAGTTAGGTAAAATGTGATCTAGTACGTATTTTATCACATATAAACTGTACTCTCTATGAACCACTTTTTGATCAATCAGAGACTATACACCGCTTGGAGAAAACTCCATTCATATTAACCTTAGAACGATCAGCCGCTGTTCTTTTGAAAAGGGTGCTACCACATTCCAGTGTCATCTTACACTAATTTTCCATAGCTTTGTAAAGCACTCGCACGTTTGCAAGGGCAAGCAGAATCATATCTGTCCCCCATCGTAATGTATTTCTGATGATGGAATGTTAAGTTAAGCTTCGTGTTATGGTTTTATGTGATTGTTCCAATTCATTATTTTATTTATCCTGTTTACCGGGCAATGTTACCCTACATTATCTGGTTTGCTCCTTCATATTCAAATTGAATTGGCAAAATTAACGTTCGCGTCTTTCAGAGTCTCTACGGCTCCACTACATTTCTCTATCTCTATATTCCAGGGAGAAACAGTCCATTTGTTTCCATGCTACTATTTATTTTCCCTAAACACTCCCATCGCATTATACACTTTATTTACTATTTCCCAAGGCAGATCTACCCTACTTTCTCAAATAATCATTTATTAGTCACATCACTTAATACCCCTAGTAAAACCTATTCTATAATGTCTACAACTGTATTACTGAATTTGACAGAAATCTTAATGTCTTATTCTAGTACAGCACCTCAAATATCACTGTGTTTTTATCTTTGCTTATACTATTAATTCAGCTTATTTATAATATAATGCACTTTCTTATCTCTCTATTTATCCGCTTGCTATTTTCTCTTTTAGCCTATTTTACTATTTAATTCCTAAGACTGTTTTTAAATGGCAGCTTCCTATTTCGTTTACGGGGCTCATGATATTTTTAATATGTGTTCTAGACTTCTCACTTTATTCTAGACCGCCTAGATTTATTTGAACCAGTATATTTTTAATCTATCCCTTTCTACTTCGCATCCGTTTTATACTATCCGGGTAATGCTTCTTTCTTACCGCAATCGCTTATTTTATTTTGATGTTCCTTACTTTTGTTCCCTCTACCTAATAGTATTTAAACTATGATAGGGATCACTCTGTAACTGTATTAAGCTGATAGAGGATCACTTTTGGCCAGTCAGAAGAAGTCTAACCACATCCAACTTGTTCCTATCTTTACAGTTCTATCATCACACAGAATTGTACTACAACATCTGTCTCATTTATTTGTTTATTTCCATTCATTCATTCAATACTTTTGTTTTTACCTAAAAACAAACCAGTCTCTCCCTCTGGACTTAATTCACTTCCCACAACATAAGTCTAATTTGACCGGATGACAAGCATTCTCTAAAAACAAAACAGTCTATTAGTCTAACTTAATTCACTTCCTCAACATAAGCTGGTATTATCCTATATGTTTTTTCACTCATACCCTTCGTTTTTTTACCTAAAAACGACCTATAGTTTATCCCCTAGTTTAATTCACTTCCGCTACATAAACAGGTATTATCCTATAGGATTTTTACGACATGACAAGACTACTGTCTAATCGGATCAGCTTGTCTTCATATCCTATTCATCCACCCCGTATTGATCTTTATTCTACGTTAGAGCAATATCGTGGCGCGACCTACTGTTTATAAACCCCCGTTTAGCTAGACGGAGCGTTTTATATTCGCAGGATTTCCTTTTTCAGTTGAACGTCGCACAATCAGGCTAACGTTCTTTCTGTATTCTAAATATTCACCCGTAACAGACCTTCATTTCAAAGCGGTAGCCATGTGTATCTATTTACTAAAAACCCATCCGTACAGACCTTTTCCTTGAAGCGGTAGCCATGAATATTTTATCTATCTTACTACTTATCTATAATTACTTATTCCATTCAGACCTTATAAGCAGGTAACTGCAGCCCTGCGCCCAACATGCCGAATAACACACCCGACACCAGCGAAGCTCACAGCCCCCGCCTACTCACTCACTAAACATGCACATTCATTATACAATTCCCAAGCTTACACACATGCATGCAATTCCTTGAATTCAAAAAGTTCTTTCGTTTCTATAGTTTTTAGGAAATTTGAGAGAGAGAGACCTACTTTACGCTCCTCTTGCTGAGGCAGGATCTCCGAAACAATCTATGCAAACATAACTACAGTAAGTTCTTTGCTTACCTCGTCATAGTTAGGCGGCCACCAGTGTTTGCCAGATCGTTCAAAAGACCCCGCCATCAGACAGGACCGGTCTCTCATCACTCCTGGCAAAGCTCGCCAAAATCTGTAGTGGCCAATCAGTTCAAAAATGACACGTCCCAAGAACTTTGAATTCAATGATAGACTTTTAATACACCCCCGTATCAGAAGCTGGAGAGCCCCGCAGGACCCACAACCTCCAGAGCTCTCGCTCTCCTTTTTATCTCCTTGCATACATTATCAGTTCATCCCCCAATGCAAATACCCTTACATTCCAATCTGTTCGTCCTGCTTGTTCAGCCCAGTAACGCCCACATCTGCTTTCGGCCAGATTACAAGACCCTTCCTGTTCCTGCACTTAGCTAAATGCATTCTTTTGTTTGTGCACTGTCCAGGATCAGCAGACTGTGTCTCCTCAGTTTCTAGCGTGTCCAGCTATACTAAAAATAGTATACATTCCTCTATTTTACAGCCCTATGCTTTGGCTCTGTAATTAACTCTATGTGTCCCTCTGCATGTGTCTTTCATCTCCTTTAACTTTAGGGTGTCCATCTGCTGTCCTGGTCGCCTTCACTTCATATGGTTATCTAAGATCAAACAGACTTGTGTTTCCCCTGTGATGTGACTGATATCTGTAATCCATCAGTTGGTCATTTGGCTGACCCCGTCCTTAGGCAACCTCTTTGATCCTTGTATGCCCAGCTGGTCTAAGAATGTTTCTCAGCTATCCCATACCCCCACATAGTCTGTTTTTAGTGTTCAACTATTCCATATATCTTATGCATTTGTCTATGTGTTACATCTGCAACCACACCCGCTAGTGATATAAACATGGGATTTGACCAGCTAGTGTTTTAGACATTGGATTTGACCAGCTAGTGTTTTAGACATTGGATTTGACCAGCTAGTGATATAGACATTGGATTTGACCAGCTAGTGTTTTAGACATTGGATTTGACCAGCTAGTTTTATAGACATTGGATTTGACCAGCTAGTGATATAGACATTGGATTTGACCAGCTAGTGTTTTAGACATTGGATTTGACCAGCTAGTTTTATAGACATTGGATTTGACCAGCTAGTGATATAGACATTGGATTTGACCAGCTAGTTTTATAGACATTGGATTTGACCAGCTAGTGATATAGACATTGGATTTGACCAGCTAGTGTTTTAGACATTGGATTTGACCAGCTAGTTTTATAGACATTGGATTTGACCAGCTAGTGATATAGACATTGGATTTGACCAGCTAGTTTTATTGAGATTGGATTTGTGATAGTGATATGTAGTAGTTTCAATAGCAGAAAGTACTTTTGATCGCAACAAAAACCTATGTGTCATTGATCTTTTATTACTATGGTTACTCATATATATTTCATGACCCTGTTCTACATAATAACAACTTTGTAGTGAGTGAGAGTTAGTTTCCTAAAGAAGAGTTGTCCCATACAGGTGAGACCCAGACATACACATGGTATGTCCCCAAGACAGCTGGGCCTACAGACAAACAGGAGACATGCAGTGTGGGAGCTTATTACTCCACAGTCGACGTCAACAAGGTAAATGAGAGAACACAAACTGAGCCACAAACTCAATCTCTAGATCAGGGTCTTGTTTCCCAAAGCCTTTAGTAGCGTTGAGATCATTGTTAGATCGTAAGAAGGTTCTGTCTTTAGTAGCCAAGGTGTTTCTCAGACTTACACACATAAAAACATCTACGAGTGATCTAGACCACACGTACAGCAGCCAAAGTTTTTTTTACCCATTCCGAGTCACTTTAGTCACAGAAGATCTCCGCTAAACATAGAATCAAGATGTCTGACTCGGCCCCCAGTGTCCGGTCTGGAGCGTTCACGAGCTCTGGTTTATTAGAGCAACATAGCGTTGCCAAAAGCCCTGGTCTGCCCTGGAAAGCCTATGTAAATTACGATTAGCAGAACTGTCAAACAAAAAACGTTCTAATCACAGTCACTATGATCTTTAAATATTTATTGGTGCCATTAAGCCCAAGGGGCCAGTGTTCCAGTCTAAAAACACAGTTTTGACCTGGTATTGCAGTTTAACTGATGCCCAGGCCAGAAAGACAATTTCAATAGATGGCCACATAGAGAAGTCAAGACTTGACATTTCCTAATAAGACAATTTAGTCATCACCTTTATGCACAAAACATCCAAATTATTGTCGCTGGGCCGATCTTTTTTCAAATCACTTACAGCGGAAGATATTTTATATTCATCAAATGTCATGTGTTTGGATGACATGACGACGTTGTCGCTGCTCGCGCTGCACATACTGCTAGCGCGCATGTGATGTTGGTTGCATAAATCGCATACAACCTGGATAGAGAATCGTGTATGTGAAAGTGTTGATAATGGGATATGTAGATAGGGTGAGTCGGTCAAGGATCGATTCAGACAAGGTGGTAAATTGTATGACAAGCGACAGTTTATTCAGAGTAAAGATATCTGGTACAACGTATACGGGCTCATTCATTCGGCTCACAAGGAACCAGCAGAAAGAAGCCCCGATAACAGAGTGCAAGCATGTTATGTACAGTACAGAAAGTAGGTTGAGTCTGGAAGTTCTGGTCTTCTGGTTGGCCACAGTTGAGGTGTTGTCTTCTTGGATTGGTCCTGTTGAGCCGTCCGTCATCCTTCTGAGTCTCGTCGTGCCGTTCCCCATCACACAATGTTCAGCTAAGAGGGAGATTATGTGTGTGTGCTTGTCTCTGCAAGTCAAGGCTGTGTGTCCTCCTTTCAATGTGTGGGTGTATGTCTTATCTGTGTGTCCTCGGCAGTTAGTGTGTGTATGTGTGTGTGCTGTGTGTGTGGGTGTGGGAGCTATCCTGTATGGGACCTAACATGTTTTACTGTGAAAATACGTTGTCTCAGTTATAGCAATGTAATAGCAGTAAGCTGGTCATTTGCATAAGAAATAGCACTTCCTTACAAATCCCCCTCTTCACATCTCCTAAGAGACGTGACATGAATTAAAAGCAAGTAAAATTTATAGTCCCCCTCTTCACATCTCCAAGGAGACGTTACAACTAATCAACAGCCAAATAGCTGCACTCAGCCAAATCTATAGGTTCCTCAATCCCGAGCAATGGATACATTTATTAGCTAAGTAATAAATGGCAAATGCAACTTTCATATATACGGGCTCACTGTAATGCCACACAGGGCAGAACAGAGAACTGACAAGATGTATGTAAACAGTATTCTTTATACTGTGATAGACATAGTTCCAACCCGTCTGTTGGCCTATCACAGTAGAGGCTGGGCGTGGTTTAAACTTGCCCAGCCTATTGCAGGCGCTCAGGCGGGTCCCCGCCTCTTGGCGCTTCTTTGATAGATGTAACTTGCTTGTGAAGAACATCCAGGCTCTCATGCTCCATACCGTTATCTCGCACCTGGCTCCTGTTATCTAACAAAAGACCGCTTGTTCTCGCAACACCCTGCTCTGAATGTGCCCCCCTCCCAACTCATTGAACAGTTCCTGCCTTCATGCTACTTTTCCATCATGAGAAAGGCCCATGGCCTTGAAACTTTTAACAATGTTTCAAGTCAGCTATGTTGCATAACACATAAGGCAACAGCAGATAATATTCAATCATATATATGGTAATGGCTATAATGTAAAATACAGGATCCAACAAAAGTGAATAGATTACTTTGAAAACAACGGTCGTACATCTTGGATCCAGTTATTATCATCAGTAGTGGTTCATGGGTAAAGTCACTGGAGAAGCCAAAACATGGCAAAACAAAAAGCCAGACCCCTTCCCTTTTTCCACATTTCATTACGTTACAGCCATATTTTTTTTATTTAACCTTAATTTAACTAGGCAAGTCAGTTAAGAACAAATTCTTATTTACAATGACGGCCTACACCGGCCAAACCCGGACGACGCTGGGCCAATTGTGCGCTGCCCTATGGGACTCCCAATCCCGGCCGGAGGTGATACAGCCTGGATTTGAACCAGGGACTGTAGTAACGCCTCTTGCACTGAGATGAAGTGCCTTACACTGCTGTGCTACTCAGGAGCCTTATTATAAAATTGATTAAATTAATGTTTATCCTCATCAATCTACATACAATACCCCATAATGACATCACAATACCCCATAATGACATCACAATACCCCATAATGACAAAGCGAAAACAGGTTTTTAGATATGTTTGTAAATGTATTAAAAATAAAAGCAAAAAAAAACTACATATTTAAATAAGTATTCAGCCCCTTTTCTATGAGACTCGAAATTGAGCTCCGGTGCATCCTGTTTCCATTGATCATCCTTGAAATGTTTCTACAACTTGATTGGAGTCCACCTGTGGTAAATTCAATTGATTGGACATGATTTGGAAAGGCACACCTGTCTATATAAGGTCCCACAGTTGACAGTGAATGTCAAAAACCAAGCCATGAGGTCAAAGGAATTGTCCGTAGAGCTCCGAGACAGGTTTGTGTCAAGGCATAGATCTGGGAAAGGGTAGCATTGAAGGTCCCCAAGAACACAGTGGCCTCAATCATTCTTAAATGGAAGGAGCCACTCCTCAGTAAAAGGCACATGACAGCCTGCTTGGCGTTTTCCAAAAGGCAACTAAAGACTCTCAGACCATGAGAAACAAGATTCTCTGTTCTGATGAAACCAAGATTGAACTCTTTGGCTTGAATACCAAGCGTCACATCTGGAGGAAACCTGGCACCATCCCTACAGTGAAGCATGGTGGTGGCAGCATCATGCTGTGGGGATGTTTTTCAGCGGCAGGGACTGGGAGACTAGTCACGATCGAGGGAAAGATTAACGGAGCAAAGTACAGAGAGATCCTTGATGAAAACCTGCTCCAGAGTATTCAGGACCTCAGACTGGGGTGAAGGTTCACCTTCCAACAGGACAACGACCCTTAGCACACAGCCCAGAGAATGCAGGAGTGGCTTTGGGACATGTCTCCGAATGCCCTTGAATAGCCCAGCCAGAACCCGGACACTGATCTAACATCTCTGGAGAGATCTGAAAATAGCTGTGCAGCGATGCTCCCCATCCAACCTGACAGAGCTTGACAGCAGAGAAGAATGGGAGAAACTCCCCAAATGCAGGTGTTCCAAGCTTGCAGCGTCATACCCAAGAAGACTTGAGTCTGTAATCGCTGCTAAAGAATCTTCAACAAAGTATTGAGTAAAGGGTCTGAATACTTATGTAAATGTTACATTTCAGATTTGTTCATTTAATACATTTGTAAAAGTGCTAATAAAAACAGTTTTTGCTTTGTAATTCATGGGTATTGTGATGTCATTATGGGGTATTGTGATGTCATTATGGGGTATTGTAATGTCATTATGGGGTATTGTGATGTCATCATGGGGTATTGTGATGTCATTATGGAGTATTGTGATGTCATTATGGAGTATTGTGTGTAGATTGATTAAGGGAAAAACGAATCAATCCATTTCAGAATAAGGCTGTAACGTAACAAAATGTGTAAAAATGCAAGGGGTCTGAATACTTTCCCAATGCACTGTATGTGTTGTGATAAATTGCGTTTGCTCTATAACCTGTTAGTTCAGAATAAATTCAACCACACCTTTGTTTCATCACAAATCTGGACCTTAACCTCTGTTCAGTGAAGTTCACAAAGCATAATGCATGTAACAAACAGCTACATGACCTACAGCATGGTCAGGCAAGGTAATGTTTCTGACCTTTCCTAAAACTATTGATTTAGAACCACGGAGAGTTACCGCCGGTCTCAAAGAAAACAGGAGCTGCCTCCACTATTCCCGAACCTTTTACACTTCAACATTATCAAATCACCTAGGAGTTGTCTCATACAGTGACAACTAAAAGATACCAAAAACAATTTCGTCCAATCAACGTAAGCTAAATATGATGAAGTTTTCAGTAGTTCTGATTTCTCTCCCTCTCTCTCTGTGTGTGTGTGTCACAGGAGGTTGGTGGCACCTTAGTTGGGGAGGACGGGCTCATGGGAAAGGCTGGAACGGAATCGGTGGAATGGTATCAAACACATGGTTTCTATGTGTCACATGGTTTCTATGTGTCACATGGTTTCTATGTGTCACATGGTTTCTATGTGTCACATGGTTTCTATGTGTTTGATGCAATTCCATTGGCTCTGTTCCAGCCATTATTATGAGCCTTTCTCCCCTGAGCAGCCTCCACTGGTGTGTGTGTGTGTGTGTGTGTGTGTGTGTGTGTGTGTGTGTGTGTGTGTGTGTGTGTGTGTGTGTGTGTGTGTGTGTGTGTGTGTGATAGAAAATACATTTACTCACCCTACTTCTAGAGAAATGTCAATGCCATCCTCCTCTCTTTCATGTTGATGAAATGGTCTATGACTGTCATACAGTACATGCGTTTAGTGCTTGTTGTCCTAAGCTACCTGGCTAAAAAGCTTGCTCGCTAGCCTAACTGCCTTTCATGGGCAACGATGAGCCAGCTAGTTAACATTAGCCTACTATATCTAGCTACATATTGAACATCCATCTTCTCAGGCCAGGGAAACAATGTATTAATTTATGGTTGGATCAGAATCACCGTTATAATCATTGACCAGTACGGACAATTAAGTAAAACCCCAAGTTCAAATCCCTATCTCCATCCATGACTAACTTAGGAATGGGCCAATTTTAGCTAGCTAGCCACCGGAAGACATCGACAACTAAATGCAACAATTCAAGTTATATTCTGTCAATAACGTTTTGCTTTTGACGTGAAGCAAAACCCAAACTGATTTCTCTTGACATTTCTTTTTTTGGTGCACCAGGACCATTCACAGTGGCGCTCACTCAGTTTAGCTCAACGCTGATTGGCCATTATTTAATACCTTTTTGAAAGAAAATTCTCAATGGAGGCCAAATGCTCTCTGGCTTGCCTTACATTCAACGCTACGGGCGGCAACAATGTCATACTCTTTTTGACCAGCCAGCATAAAATAGATGGGCTACACGTGATGAGAAAGATTCAGCTTCTTGCAAATTGAAGAAAACTTATGAAACACAAATGTGTTTAATTAGTTCCCTTGGCATCCACGAATACAGGCTACTGCTTATTATACTTCAGCCTATTCAGCAATATGGCGAGCTTCAAATTCAAATACTTCAGGCTTCACGCAACATCAGAAGTTGTCCGTAGGAATACCAGAGTTAGAACAATGAGCCAAGTGTTTCACCGGATGTATGAACCCTGAAGCATCCAGTTGGCGTTTCCAGGCCAGTAGCTGGCAGAGGGAGAAGAAGGAGCGAGATGGATTTTGGCCGACATTCGGCAAAATGTTCTCAATGATTAAACATTTGATCTCAATACAGCTTTCTGTTCCCAAAACTACAATCTGTTATGAACAGGGTGGACAAAGTTTTGTAGACTTTACCCTTTGCCAAAGTAAAACAAAATAGTTTAAAATATTTTTTTTAGAAGGAGTGCAAAGGCGAATTGAGTTATTTCACAAGCGCACTTCAGAAATATGCAAATACTTGCTATAACGCACCAATAGGGTTTCACTAGCTCGTGCTTGGCTCTGACATACCTCCTTGCTTGTTCTGCACGCTATGGCTAATTTGCTCCAATTGGAAACGACAGGCTCTGGTCTATTTTTTGGATGATGTCAGCCCTATCACTCTACTGATTTTAAAGTCTTTGGTCTGACGGTGACCGCCATTAACTTCAGAACTAAGTTGACTACAAATTCAAAGTTGTCAAAGTATTTGCAATTGTTACAAACAAGTGAATGATAAAAGTATGCTTCAAATGAAAACCGAGATGACAGCATAAAAATATTAATAGGATAGGCTTCATGGGCCTATATAGGCTATTTCAATCATATTTAAATAAAGGTAAAGTTCAATAAATTGAGTTTTATTTTGCTACTAGGCTACTGTCAATTTTTTTTTGCCTCAATGTGTTTCATGATGTGCGCAATGATGTACAGTACCTAACCCTCAATAGCCTATTTACAGTCACAGGCGATAATCTCTCTAGGTGCTAATCCGTCATCAATATTGTGGAATAATACTAATGTTAAGGTAAAGCTGATCCGAGAGCAGCGATGTTTTTCTTTCGATCATATCGTTATCAAGACACGGTCTAACGATGAACTTAACTAACGTTATCTCTACGTTATCTCTACGTGCTTGTTTGGGAAACACTTAAAACATTGACTCGTAAATAACGGTGCATCTGATAATCGTTAATGCTTAAATGACATCGTACATCCGTAGGTAAACATGTCACTGTTACAGGCTGACTACACCGGTCGCGTTGCAAAATAAATGTAGAAATCTATATTGCTCGCGCGCGCCAACGAGCGTCTGCGTTGCCAAGGGCTAAAATAGAAGTCAGTTCTATTTCTGACGAAGATCGTGCTGCAAGTCCTGCCTTCCCCATCTCCTCATTGGTTTATAGAAGCAGGTACCCACGTGAACGAGGTCAGTGGCGGTAATGCACCTAATTTATGAAATAAAAAGCCTGGAAGGAGGAGAGATGACTAGAAATGATTCGGTTGACCGTTTTATATGTGGATTAATTGGCAGAGTAGAGGACCTTGTGCATTTCAGGTAAAATAACAACTCAATTTATATCCCAGGACAAATTAGCTAGCAACAGCAAGCTAGCTAAATAGGACAAATTAGCTAGCAAGTGTAAGCTAGCTAAATAGGACAAATTAGCTAGCAAGTGTAAGCTAGCTAAATTGCCATAAATGTTTAATGCTTTTTGACCTGTCCCCAAATTAATATAATTGGTTCAGAGTTTGTTTTGATATTTTAACCTGCGTGTCGTGATCGAGTTTGGTGTGTGGGGACAAAATCCATTTATGCACGATGGCGCACGCGCACAGCCGGTTTGGGTTCCGTGTTAGTCTACACCTGTTGTTTGCGAAGCATGTGACAAATACATTTGATTTGACATCGCAACTAGAAAAAGAGGCCCAGTTCTGCGTTTGTCTACATTCCCCCACATCACATATACAATTACATACACTTAGTTTGCAGTCATTAAAACTCGTTTTTCAACCACTCCACAAATGTCTTGTTAACAAACTATAGTTTTGGCAAGTGGGTTAGGACATCTACTTTATGCATGACAAAAGTCATTTTTCCAACAATTGTTTACAGACAGATTATTTCACTTATAATTCACTGTATCACAATTCCAGAGGGTCAGAAGTTTACATACACTAAGTTGACTGTGCCTTTAAACAGCTTGGAATATTCCATAAAATTATGTCATGGCTTTAGAAGCTTCTGATAGGCTAATTGACATAATTTGAGTCAATTTGAGTCAATTGGACGTGTACCTGTGGATGTATTTCAAGGCCTACCTTCAAACTCAGTGCCTCTTTGCTTGACATCATGGGAAAATCAAAAGAAATCAGCCAAAACCTCAGAAAAAAATTGTAGACCTCCACAAGTCTGGTTCATCCTTGGGAGAAATTTCCAAACGCCTGAAGGTACCACGTTCATCTGTACAAACAATAGTACGCAAGTATAAACACCATGAGACCATGCAGCCGTCATACTGCTCAGAAAGGAGACGCGTTCTGTCTCCTAGAGATTAACGTAATTTGGTGCAAAAAGTGCAAATCCAATCGCAGATCAACGTTAAAGGACCTTGTGAAGATGCTGGAGGAAACAGGTACAAAAGTATCTATATCCACAGTAAAACGAGTCCTATATCGACATTATCTGAAAGGCCGCTCAGCAAGGAAGAAGCCACTGCTCCAAAAGTGCCATAAAAAAGCCAGACTACGGTTTGCAACTGCATATGGGGACAAAGATCGTACTTTTTGGAGAAATGTCCTCTGGTCTGATGAAACAAAAATATAACTGTTTGGCCATAATGACCATCGTTATGTTTGGAGGAAAAAGAGGCTTGGACGCCGAAGAACACCATCCCAACCGTGAAGCACGGGGGTGGCAGCATCATGTTGTGGGGGTGCTTTGCTGCAGGAGGGACTGGTGCACTTCACAAAATAGATGGCATCATGAGGACGGAAAATTACGTGGATATATCAAAGCAATATCTCAAGACAAGTTAAAGCTTGGTCGCAAATGGGTCTTCCAAATGGACAATGACCCCAAGCATACTTCCAAAGTTGTGGAAAAATGGCTTACGGACTACAAAGTCAAGGTATTGGAGTGGCCATCACCAAGCCCTGACCTCAATCCTATAGAAAATGTGTGGGCAGAACTGAAAAAGTGTGTGCGAGCAAGGAGGCCTACAAACCTGACTCAGTTACACCTGTTCTGTCAGAAGGAATGGGCCAAAATTCACCCAACTTATTGTGGGAAGCTTGTGGAAGGCTACCCGAAACGTTTGACCCAAGTTAAACTATTTAAAGGCAATGCTACCAAATACTAATTGAGTGTATGCAAACTTCTGACCCACTGGGAATGTGATGACAGAAATAAAAGCTGAAATAAACCATTTTCTCAACTATTATTCTGACATTTCACATTCTTAAAATAAAGTGGTGATCCTAACTGACTTAAGACAGCGAATTTTTACTAGGATTAAATGTCAGGAATTGTGAAAAACTGAGTTTAAATGTATTTGACTGAGGTTTATGTAAACTTCCGACTTCACCTGTACACTACATGACCAGAAGTATGTGGACACCTGCTCGTCCAACATCTCATTCCAAAATCATGGGCATTAATATGGAGTTGTTCCCCCCTTTGCTGCAATAACAGCCTCCACTCTTCTGGGAAGGCTTTCCACTAGATGTTGGAACACTGCTGTGGGGACTTGATCCATTCAGCCACAAGAGCATTATTGAGGTTGGGTATTGATGTTGGGCGATTAGGCCTGGCTCACTGTCGGCGTTCCAATTCATCCAAAAGGTGTTTCATGGGGTTGAGGTCAGCGCTTTCTGCAGGCCAGTCAAGTTCTTCCACACCGATCTCAACAAACCATTTCAGTATGGACTTCGATTTGTGCACAGGGGCATTGTTACACTAAACTAGAAAAGCACAGAATCGTCAAGAATGTCATTGTATGGTGTAGCATTAAGATTTCCCATCACTGGAACTAAGGGGCCTAGCCCAAACCATGACAAACAGCCCCAGACCACTATTCCTCCTCCACCAAACTTTACAGTTGACACTATGCATTGGGGCAGGTAGCGTTCTCCTGGCATCCGCCAAACTCAGATTCATCCCTTGTACTGCGAGATGGTGAAACGTGATTCACCAACACGTTTCCACCACTCCAGAGACTGCAAGATTTACACCACTCCCTCTAATGCTCGGTGTTACGTATGCTGATCTTAGGCTTGTGTGCAGCTGCTCAGCCATGGAAATTTCATGAAGCTCCCGACGAACACTTCTTGTGCGGATGTTGCTTCCAAAGGCTGTTTGAAACTTGGTAATAAGTGTTGCAACCGAGGACAGAATATTTTTACGTGCAATGCGCATCAGCACTCGGCAGTCCCGTTCGGTGAGCTTGTGTGGCCTACCACGTCGCGGCTGAGCCGATGTTGCTCCTAGACCAGGGCCAACCCTCTTCCTGGAGATCTACAGTCCTGTGGGTTTTCAGTCCAACCCTAATTTAACACACTTGGTTCTACTTATTAGCTGCTCAACAAGACCTTAACTAGCTGAATCAGATATGCTAAATTAGGGTAGGACTGAAAACCTACAGGACAGTAGATCTCCAGGAAGAGGGTTGGGCAGCTCTGTTCTAGATGTTTCCACTTCACAATAACAACATTTACAGTTGGCCAGGGCAGCTTTACCAGTGCAGAAATTTGACAAACTGACTTGTTGGAAAGGTGGCATCCTATGACAGTGCCACGTTGAAAGTCACTGAGCTCATCAATAAGGCCATTCAACTGCCAATATTTGTCTATGGAGATTGCATGGCTGTATGCTCGATTTTATACACCTGTCAGCAACGGGTAGCCGAATCCACTAATTTGAAGGGGTGTCCACATACTTTTGTATATATAGTGTACATATAAATACCTACACATTAAAACACATATTTACATACATCATTGGTCTCTACCCCCCAGGACCTGTACAGCGGTCTAATTGGTCCCTTAGTGATATGTAGGCGGAGCTATGCGAGATCACTTGGACTGAAGAAGGAAGTGGAAGAGTTTGCTCTCCTTTTCATGGTGTTTGATGAGAACGAGTCCTGGTACCTGGACGACAACATCAAAAGAAACATCAAGACCCCCACCAGGAACATCAAAGAGGACGAGGACTTCATCGAGAGCAATAAAATGCATGGTGAGGCTGGGGAAAGAAAGGGTGTGTGTTCTTTATCCAGCGTTCATAGGAAAGCCTTTGCTTAATGATTTCTGAACCATTTATAAAATAAAGGCCTTATAAAAAGGTGATTTAGTAAGACTTCATTACTAGGCCTTATTAAAAAGCTATTGTTTGTTAAAATGGGACCAGGGCCTATTCACAAAGCATGAAAAAAATATATTAAAAAAATAGGAGTGATCTAGGATCAGTTTTTGCCTTTTATAGATCAGCTCCTAGATCAGCACTCCTACTCTGAGACACTTGATAAATACTGCCCCGGGTAAATTGATGTTTTTGTCACTGACATGTCTCTGCTGTAGGCATCAACGGGCAGCTGTATGGAAACCTGCTGGGACTGAACATGAAAGTGGGGGACAAGGTGTACTGGTACCTGATGGGGATGGGCAACGAGATAGACATCCACACTGCCCACTTCCACGGGCACAGCTTTGACTATAAGGTAAGATCCCATTTGACCATGTTAAAAAAGTTTAAAAAACATTAGGTGTACATTTCCTCAAAACCTTTCCTGGAAACTTTCAAAGCAGCATAACTTTCCTCCAATTTAAGTGTATGAAGCTCTAAATCATTAGAACTTTTATTAAAAAACAAAAACAGAACAGAGAGGTCACATTGAAGACCACATTGAATTTTGGACCATAAGCCCAGATGTAGGCGGTCAGTCAAATATGCACACACTTTATCTAAAATATTCTTCAAGGTTGTCTTGGGAACACACAGGATGTGGCTGCATTCAATCTGCGCTGCAGCCTTATAGAAATTTAAAGGCAAATGTTCTCGTATTAGCCGGAGACTGCATTCACAGTAAATGCTGCATAGGATGGCTCAAATCAGAAATGATCTTTAAATTCCAAATCACACTATTAAAAAAAAATAATAATAATAAAAAAAACTCTTGAATCGAGCCCTTGATCTTCTAGCCTAGAACTAATACATCTGAATCAACTAAATGGTTACATACATTCTCTGGTCCTGTGTTCCACAGCTGAGTGGAGGGTCCCACCGTGCAGATGTGTTTGACCTGTTCCCAGGCACCTTCCAGACGGTGAAGATGAGCCCGAAGTACCCTGGCTCCTGGCTGCTGCACTGCCACGTCGCAGACCACATCAAGGCCGGCATGGTAACAGTCTACAAAGTCACTGAGAAGGGTAAGGTTTGGTTCACTGTGTGTGAAGTGTGGGTTACCGTGTGTGTGTGTGTGTTTACACTCTATAATTGATTTAACTCCCCACTTGTGAATGTTTATACAACTAACCTCTCTTGTGTTATTGTGTCTTCAGAAAAGAAGTTTTTTTTGGGATAAACGCAGAGCATTAACACAAACAGCGAATAAAAGCTACGTACATCTCTTCAGTAATTACACATTGACCTCGTATTCCACATGAGGAGCACAGTGACCACTGACAATGCATGAACTAACTAAACGGCTTTAATACAGGGTTTAAGCCTACCTGGTTAAAAAAAGGTGAAATAATAAAATAAAAAAGCAATGAGCAATGTCTAAATGTCTAATGTCAATGTTCTAAAATACATTTTGAATAAAGAAAATATAAAATCCTTCCTGATGTCGTTTCTGATGTTGTTTCTGATGTCGTTTCTGATGTCGTCCACCATTGGCATGAACGACAGTGTCTTTAAAAGGTTTACAGAGAACGGCGGAGGTCGAAGGAGAATGGAAAG
Organism: Oncorhynchus nerka; assembly: GCF_034236695.1. NCBI lineage: Eukaryota > Metazoa > Chordata > Actinopteri > Salmoniformes > Salmonidae > Oncorhynchus > Oncorhynchus nerka. Next base: position 90,466,759 of record NC_088419.1, on the reverse strand, counting down.
AATCGCGAAGGCGAACTGGCGGGCCAAGCGAACTGGCGGGCCAAACAGACAAAATAACGGCGCAGTACGACAGTAGTATGGAGAGCAGCATCTCGGTCCTTCTCACGGATGGGCTATTGCAGCAGACGACCACACTGGGTTCCACTCCTATCAGCTAAGAACAAGAAGAAGCGGCTCCAGTGAGCAACGCGATCACCAACACTGGACAACTGAGGAGTGGAAAAACATTGCCTTGTCCGACAAATCTCTGATGGCAGAGTCAGGATTTAACATAAGCAGCATGAGTCCATGGACCCGTCCTGCCTGGTGTCAACGGTACAGGCTGGAGGCGGTGGTGTACCTCCGTCCAATCTGCAGCAACTGCGTGATTCCATGGTGTCAGCATGGACCAACATCCCTGTGGAACATTTCCGACTTGTAGAATCAATTCCACAAATAATTCAGGCTGTTCCGGAAGCAAAGGGGAATCCGACCCGGTACTAGATGGGTTTAAATAATAAACTGGCCCGGTGGGTGTACACTTCAATATATTGCTAATGTGTTTGTGAAAGGAGCAGAACCAACATAATGTTTTTAGAGAGCGTTTATTAAACACAGCGAACCAAAAAAAAAAAAAACGGATAAAAGCAAACACTGGGAATAGATTATATACGGGGTTTCATAGTGAGCTTATACCTCTCAGAGAAGCTTCCTTCCACGTTATTTAACCACCTTTTCTTATCTCTTCTTCCAATGAACACCAAAAGACTAGTCCAGTGTATAACTCAACATCCAGTTCCTAATACTCAGTAATAAAAGGTCTCAGGGGTATCCACAAGTCCACACAGAAGAGGTACTGTACCACTGCAGGGCATGACTAGCGACATGACAATACTAAACAGTCAAAAAAATAAAAAATAAAAAGTTTAAAATAATTCAGGACTTCCTTATTAAAAATCAGAAAATAGTCATATCTCTGCACAGCAAAATTCTCTGTTCATATTAATTTGACTAATAGGACTACAAACGATGGTTTTGTATGGGTACCATTTCCATAAGGCTCTACAGTAGTAGCGTTTTGAGAGGCTCACTCCACACTAAGTGGTTGATTGTCCAGTGCCTTCCAGGTTTAGGATCCTCCATAGAAATAGAATCAGTAGAAGGGACATTTCCATTCAAACTAGCAGTCCGTTGCATCAGTTGCTGTACTGGGCGTACCACTTGGAATGTATGCTTAAAATGGACACTAACTAACCTGTTCTACTTAGGCAGAAATGTCAAATTCAACTAATCTGCCATATTGGATGGACCATGAAATAAAACAATGGCTTTCAGACCTACTGTATGTCTGTTCTACTAGTTTTAATTCTACGGCTCCTCCTCCTCACATCATGAGGTTTCTCTGGCTGCACTCCAGCAGGTGAGGCAGGAAGAAGTGGACCGTCCCGTCGTCAGGCAACAGGTCCAGGAACTCCAGGGGGTTCAGCTCCATGGCAACCACCACCAGCGTTTCTGTTGTCAAGGAAAATGCAGATGTTATGGCCCAACTCTGAATATGAAAAGAGGCAATCTGCAATTAATACATTTTTTAAAACTTTTAAATTAATTATATTCATCCAATGATTCTTGAAGAATCTACACTGAACAAAAAACACAACATGTAACAATTTCAACGATTTTAGTGAGTTACAGTTTATATAAAGAAATCACTCAATTGAAATAAATTCATTAGGACCTAATATATGAGTTTCACATGACTGGGCAGGGACGCAGCTCTGGGTGGGTATATGCCCACCCCCCGGGAAGCCAGGCACAGCCAATCAGAATGAGTTTCTCCCCACAAAAGGACAGAAATACTCCTCAGTTTCATCAGCTGTTCGGTGTGACTGGTCTCAAATGATCCTACCGGTGAAGAAGCTAGATGTGAAGGTCCTGAGCTGGCGTGGTTACATGTGGTCTGCTGTTGTAAGGCCAGTTGGACAGACTGACAAATGAACATTAAAATTATCTGGCAACAGCTCTGGTGGACATTCCTGCAGTCAGCATGCCAATTGCACACTCCCTCAAAACATGAGACATCTGTGGCATTGTGTTGTTTGACAAAACTTCACATTTTAGAGTGGCCTTTTATTGTCCCCAGCACAAGATGCACCTGTGTAATGATCATGCTGTTTAATCAGCAATTGGTGGCTGACTAAATACTTTTTTGCCAAACTGTACATGTAAGGGTTAAAAAAACAACAACTTCATTTTACAAGTTGATTGGTTGGTTGATTGATTCCATGTCTGACTGATAAATTGATAAATAGCACAGACATGATGCAGAGAGACTGACCTGTAGTTTGTGGAGGTCCTCTGGAATGATGTTGACGTGAGCTGGAGTCAGGATGCTGACCCAGGGATACAACACGCCATAGTGAGAACACCAGTTAATCTGTAACACAGAAACAGTCACCCAGGGTTACAACGCGCCATAGTGAGAACACCAGTTAATCTGTAACACAAAAACAGTCACCCAGGGATACAACGCGCCATAGTGAGAACACCAGTTAATCTGTAACACAGAAACAGTCACCCAGGGATACAACACGCCATAGTGAGAACACCGGTTAATCTGTAGCACAGAAACAGTCACCCAGGGATACAACGCGCCATAGTGAGAACACCAGTTAATCTGTAACACAGAAACCGTCACCCAGGGTTACAACGCGCCATAGTGAGAACACCAGTTAATCTGTAACACAAAAACAGTCACCCAGGGATACAACGCGCCATAGTGAGAACACCAGTTAATCTGTAACACAGAAACAGTCACCCATGGTTACAACGTTAATCTGTAACACAGAAACCGTCACCCAGGGATACAACACGCTGTAGTGAGAACACCAGTTAATCTGTAACACAGAAACAGTCACCCAGGGATACAACACGCCATAGTGAGAACACCAGTTAATCTGTAACACAGAAACAGTCACCCAGGGATACAACACGCCATAGTGAGAACACCAGTTAATCTGTAACACAGAAACAGTCACCCAGGGTTACAACACGCTGTAGTGAGAACACCAGTTAATCTGTAACACAGAAACAGTCACCCAGGGATACAACACGCTGTAGTGAGAACACCAGTTAATCTGTAACACAGAAACAGTCACCCAGGGATACAACACGCTGTAGTGAGAACACCGGTTAATCTGTAGCACTGAAACAGTCACCCAGGGGTACAACGTTAATCTGTAACACAGAAACAGTCACCCAGGGATACAACATGCTGTAGTGAGAACACCGGTTAATCTGTAACACAGAAACAGTCACCCAAGGATACAACACGCCATAGTGAGAACACCGGTTAATCTGTAGCACAGAAACAGTCACCCAGGGATACAACACGCTGCAGTGAGAACACCAGTTAATCTGTAACACAGAAACAGTCACCCAGGGATACAACACGCTGTAGTGAGAACACCAGTTAATCTGTAACAGTCACCCAGGGGTACAACACGACATAGTGAGAACACCAGTTAATCTGTAACACAGAAACAGTCACCCAGGGGTACAACACGCTGTAGTGAGAACACCAGTTAATCTGTAGCACAGAAACAGTCACCCAGGGATACAACACGCCATAGTGAGAACACCAGTTAATCTGTAACACAGAAACAGTCACCCAGGGATACAACACGCCGTAGTGAGAACACCAGTTAATCTGTAACACAGAAACAGTCACCCAGGGATACAACACGCTGTAGTGAGAACACCAGTTAATCTGTAACACAGAAACAGTCACCCAGGGATACAACACGCCATAGTGAGAACACCAGTTAATCTGTAACACAGAAACAGTCACCCAGGGATACAACACGCCGTAGTGAGAACACCAGTTAATCTGTAACACAGAAACAGTCACCCAGGGATACAACACGCCATAGTGAGAACACCAGTTAATCTGTAACACAGAAACAGTCACCCAGGGTTACAACGTTAATCTGTAACACAGAAACAGTCACCCAGGGATACAACACGCTGTAGTGAGAACACCAGTTAATCTGTAACACAGAAACAGTCACCCAGGGATCTCCACTTCCTCCTAGACTCCAGCCTTGGGGGACATCACACCTTAGTGCGAAGAACACGCTACAGACACACAGAAAAACACACCAGGTCGTCTGCGCTCTTGAGCGGTTTGAATCCGCGGCCGTCTCGGCGTGTGACGCGATCGATGTAGACAGTGGTGAGGCGGAACAGCAGCTCCTGGATGACGGCTTCCTGTGACGAGGCCATCAGCAAGGCTTCCCAGAAGTCAACCAGCAGCTGAGGGCCTCCCTGGGGCCCTGACACATCCCCACACAGCTCCTACCGGAAACACACACACACAATGAAACGCATTACATATGGTCACATTTTGGAATCGAATACTTGAGGAATGACACACACACAAACACACAGTAACCCTGACCTGGAAGAAGAGGTCAGCCTCGTCCAGTTTGACCTTGTCGTTCTCGTGCAGCGCCACCAAGGCTGCCACCAGCAGGCCGTCCTGGTTGTCTCGGAGGTGACGAGCCAGGAGAGTAGGTACCACCGTATCCCCTCTGCCGTGCAGCAGCAGCTTGGCTTCCTCAATGAACCCATACACCTGCAGCATCTGGGACGTGGCATAGAGCAGATACACTGTTCACACACACACACACACTGTACACACACACACACACACACACACACACTGTACACACACACAGTACACACACACAGTACACACACACAGTACACACACACACACACACACACACACAGTACACACACACACACACACACACTCCTCTTCCCCCACCACCATACACTAACATGATCTGACCTCTGTGTGTCGGTCCATGTGTTGCCTGTAGAGCTGCAGGTCTGCCATGCGCAGGGCCAGGGCAGCCTTGGACAGGGTGAGGGGTACGGAGGGGGCTCCGATGGACTCCAGCCGCTCTAGGTGGGCCAGGCCACAGTCAGGGCTGGCTCTGGCCATGGAAGGGCTGGCTATAACATGGGGAAGCTGGGACGGCTCGGCCACACCGAAGATATCCAGCACCTCGTTGGCCGTCTCCTACAACACATACACAGACAACCAACCACTGAATCTCAACAGTGTGACTATTGAATCAGAAGAGCTTCTATTGGAATGGCTGGAGAGGTGTCCAGGGACTGGTGAAAATTACCTCAGTGAGCAGCTCCAGGGTCTCCTCATAGAGGGAGTGTTTGAGGAAGAAGAGGAAGCTTGTATTTATCATCATTAGTCATTTAGGTCAACATTGGATCATTCAGAGATCCTCACTGAACTTCTGGAGAGAGTTTGCTGCACTGAAAGTAAAGGGGCTGAATAATTTTGCACGCCCAATTTTTCAGTTTTTGAATTGTTAAAAAAGTTTGAAATATCCAATAAATGTCGTTCCACTTCATGATTGTGTCCCACTTGTTGTTGATTCTTCACAAAAAAATACAGTTTTATATCTTTATGTTTGAAGCCTGAAATGTGGCAAAAGGTCGCAAAGTTCAAGGGGGCCGAATACTTTCGCAAGGCACTGTATATATATATATATATATACTACCGTTCAAAAGTTTGGGGTCACTTAGAAATGTCTGTGTTTTACATGAAAACCTACATGAAATGAATTGCAAAATGAATAGAAAATATCGTCAAAACGTTGACATGGTTATAAATAATGATTTTTAATTGAAATAATAACTGGGTCCTTCAAACTTTGCTTTCGTCAAAGAATCCTCCATTTGTAGCAATTACAGCCTTGCAGACCTTTGGCATTCTAGTTGTCAACTTGTTGAGGTAATCTGAAGAGATTTCACCACATACTTCCTGAAGCACCTCCCACCAGTTGGATTGGCTTGATGGGCACTTCTTACGTACCATACGGTCAAGCTGCTCCCACATCAGCTCAATAGGGTTGAGATCCAGTGACTGTGTTGGTCACTCCAATATAGACAGAATACCAGCTGACTGCTGGCTCCCTACATAGCTACCATACGGTCAAGCTGCTCCCACATCAGCTCAATAGGGTTGAGATCCAGTGACTGTGTTGGTCACTCCAATATAGACAGAATACCAGCTGACTGCTGGCTCCTACATAGCTACCGGTCAAGCTGCTCCCATACGGTCAAGCTGCTCCCACATCAGCTCAATAGGGTTGAGATCCAGTGACTGTGTTGGTCACTCCAATATAGACAGAATACCAGCTGACTGCTGGCTCCCACATAGCTACCATACGGTCAAGCTGCTCCCTCATCAGCTCAATAGGGTTGAGATCCAGTGACTGTGTTGGTCACTCCAATATAGACAGAATACCAGCTGACTGCTGGCTCCCTACATAGCTACCATACGGTCAAGCTGCTCCCACATCAGCTCAATAGGGTTGAGATCCAGTGACTGTGTTGGCCTCTCCATTATAGACAGAATACCAGCTGACTGCTGGCTCCCTACATAGCTACCATACGGTCAAGCTGCTCCCACATCAGCTCAATAGGGTTGAGATCCAGTGACTGTGTTGGCCTCTCCATTATAGACAGAATACCAGCTGACTGCTGGCTCCCTACATAGCTACCATACGGTCAAGCTGCTCCCACATCAGCTCAATAGGGTTGAGATCCAGTGACTGTGTTGGTCACTCCAATATAGACAGAATACCAGCTGACTGCTGGCTCCCTACATAGCTACCATACGGTCAAGCTGCTCCCACATCAGCTCAATAGGGTTGAGATCCAGTGACTGTGTTGGCCTCTCCATTATAGACAGAATACCAGTTGACTGCTGGCTCCCTACATAGCTACCATACGGTCAAGCTGCTCCCACATCAGCTCAATAGGATTGAGATCCAGTGACTGTGTTGGCCTCTCCATTATAGACAGAATACCAGCTGACTGCTTCTTCCCTAAATAGTTCTTGCATAGTTTGGAGCTGTACTTTGGATCATTGTCCTGTTGTAGGAGGAAATGGGCTCTAATTAAGCGCCGTCCAGAGGGTATGGCATGGTATTGCAAAATGGAGTGATAGCCTCCCTTCTTCAAGGTCCCTTTTACCCTGTACAAACCTGACCACCACCAAAGCACTCCCAGACCATCACATTGCCTCCACCATGCTTGACAGATTTTTCGGCGTCTCACAAATGTTCTTCTTTGTGATCCGATCACCTCAAACTGTCCAAATCTCTTTTTTCCAATCTTCCTCTGTCCAGTGTCTGTGTTCTTCTGCCCATCTTAATCTTTTCTTTTTATTGGCCAGTCTGAGATATGGCTTTTTCTTTTCAACTCTGCCTAGACGGCCAGCATCCCGGAGTCGCCTCTTCACTGTTGACGTTGAGACTGGTGTTTTGCAGGTACTATTTAATGAAGCTGTGAGTTGAGGACTTGTGAGGCGTCTGTTTCTCAAATTGGACACTCTAATGTACTTGTCCTCTTGCTCTTTTGTGCACCGGGGCCTCCCACTCCTCTTTCTATTCTGGTTAGAGACAGTTTGCACTGTTCTGTGAAGGGAGTAGTACCCAGCGTTGTACGAAATCTTACATTTCTTGGCAATCTTGGCCTTCATTACTCAGAACAAGAATAGACTGATGAGTTTCAGAAGAAATTACTTTGTTTCTGGCCATTTTGAGCCTGTAATCGAACCCACAAATGCTGATGATCCAGATACCCAACTCGCCTAAAGAGGGCCAGTTTTATTGCTTCTTTAATCAGCACAACAGTTTTCAGCTGTGCTAACATAATTGCAAAAGGGTTTTCTAATGATCAATTAACCTTTTAAAATGAACATTGATTAGCTAACACAACGTGCCATTGGAACACAGGAGTGATGGTTGCTGAAATTGGGCCTCTGTACGCCTATGTAGATATTCCATAACAAATCAGCCGTTTCCAGCTACAATAGTCATTTACAACATTAACCATGTCTACACAGTATTTCTGATCAATTTGATGTTATTTTAATGGACAAAAAAAACGTGTTTTTCTTTAAAAAAACAAGGACATTCCCAAGTGACCCCAAACTTTTGAACAGTAGTGTATGTGTGTACAGTATATACTAATGTATTATATATATGTGTATTATAGATGTGTATTACATATGTTTATTATAATGTGTATTATACATGTGTATATGTGTATTATATGTGTATATTATGATCAGTATTTTATGTTTGTTTTACAAGAATATGTGTAATAACACATGTGCATTATAGATGTATATAATACACGTATATAATACACATGTATTATATACGTGTATATTATATGTGTGTATTATGTGTATATTATGATGTGTATTATAGATGTATATTGTATATTATATATGTGTATTTGTGTATTATATATGTGTATTATATATGTGCATTATATATATAAATATGAGTGTGTGTATTGTAGATTTGTATTATATATGTGTATTACAGATGTGTGTTATTATAGATGTGTGTGTGTGTGTGTGTGTGTGTGTGTGTGTGTGTATTATAGATGTGTGTGTGTGTGTGTATTATAGATGTGTGTGTGTGTGTGTGTGTGTGTATTCTAGATGTGTGTGTGTATTATAGATGTGTGTGTGTGTGTATTATAGATGTGTGTGTGTGTATTATAGATGTGTGTGTGTGTGTGTGTGTGTATTATAGTGTGTGTATGTGTGTGTGTATTATAGATGTGTGTGTGTATTATAGATGTGTGTGTGTTTATTCCAGATGTGTGGATCAGTCACGGCAGCGTTAGTTGGGTTGGCCGGGTCGGGGTACTGTTTTGTCATCTCTGCCATGGCCATGTTGGAGGGACCTCAGTGTGACACCGGTCTGGGATGGTCCTATCCCTTCGCCAACGAGGGAGGAAGGTTAGTGCTAATATATAATAATATATAACAATATATAATCATTTATAATAATATATAATAGTGTGTGGATCGAATCCCAGAGCTGACAAGGTAAAAATCTGTTCTTCTGCCCCTGAGCAAGGTAGTTAACCCACAGTTCCCCGGGTGTCGAAGACGTGGATGTTGATTAAGGCAGCCCCCCTCTGATTCAGAGGGGTTGGGTTAAATGCGGAAGACGCATTTCAGTTGAATAAATTCAGTTGGAATTTAGGTACTAGGTATCACCTTTCCCTCAATGAGGGTGGGTCCAGGGTGTCTACGAGTAACAATAACTTGACTACAGTGCATTTGGAAAGTATTCAGACCCCTTGACTTTTTCCACATTTTGTTAGGTCACAGCCATATTATAAAATGGATGAAATGAATATTAAAAATCCTCATCAATCTACACACAATCTTATTTCTCACTCCAAGTGGGCTGTCGTGTGCCTTTTACTGAGGAGTGGCTTGCGTCTGGCCACTCTACCATAAAGGCCTGATTGGTGGAGTGCTGCAGAGATGGTTGTTCTTCTGGAAGGTTCTTCCATCTCCACAGAAGAACTCTGGAGCTCTGTCAGAGTGACCAAGGCCCTTCTCCCCCGATTGTTCAGTTTGGCCGGGCAGCCAACTCTAGGAAGAGTCTTGGTGGTTCCAAACTTCTTCCATTTAAGTATGATGGAGGCCACTGTGTCCTTGGGGACCTTCAACGCTCCAGAAATTGGAGCACTACAGACAATTCCTTCGACCTCATGGCTTGGTTTTTGCTCTCACATGCACTGTCAACTGTGGGACCTTATATAGACTGGTGTGTGCCTTTCCAAATCATGTCCAATCAATTGAATTCACCACAGGTGGACTCCAATCAAGTTTCAGAAACATCTCAAGGATGATCAATGGAAACAGAATGCACCTGACCTCAATTTTGAGTCTCGTAGCAAATGGCTTACTAATGTAAATTGGGTATTTCTGTTTTTTTATTTTTATTTTAAACGTATACATTTGCAAAAATGCCTAAAAACCTGTTTTTGCTTTGTCTTCATGTGGTATTTTGTGTAGATCGATGAGGAACAAAAGGTCAATGGGTCTGAATACTTTCCGAATGCACTGTGTAGTGTATTTTACCATCTGTATGGCACAGCTGTCCATTTTTTATCCTTAAATGAAAGTGGTATACTTTTTTATTTATCACAATTTAACCAATTTTGGTCTTTAATGCAGGGTCAACAGACAAGTTCCTAATTTTCTCCCCATACCACTTGTCTCTTCCATTTTTGCGGTAATGCTGCAATTAGTTGGTTGTAATTTCGGATAGAGCAGATATTTCCATATACAGGTGTCCTGGCTAAATTCCCAATCTGGCCCTCAAACCATCACGGTCACCTAATAACCCCCAGTTTACAATTGGCTCATTCATCCCCCTCCTCTCCCCTGTAACTATTCCCCAGGTCGTTGCTGCAAATGAGAACGTGTTCTCAGTCAATTTACCTGGTAAAATAAATAAATGACCAACAAATACAGTGGGGAGAACAAGTATTTGATACACTGCCGATTTTGCAGGTTTTCCTACTTACAAAGCATGTAGAGGTCAGTAATTTTCTTTAGGTACACTTCAACTGTGAGAGACGGAATCTAAAACAAAAATCCAGAAAATCACATTGTATGCTGTTTACTTGTCAGCTCAGGGATTCGATCCAGCAACCTTTCGGTTACTGGCCCAACGCTCTAACCACTAGGCTACCTGCCACCCCACAATCAATTAGTATATTAATCAATCAATTAGTATATTAATCAATCAATTAGTATATTAATCAATCAATTAGTATATTCATCAATCAATTAGTATAGTAATCAATCAATTAGTATATTCACCAATCAATTAGTATATTAATCAATCAATTAGTATATTCATCAATCAATTAGTATATTCATCAATCAATTAGTATATTCATCAATCAATTAGTATATTCGAGTTTAACCATAATATTTGTTGTAATATTTGTTCGGTCTTTTCTGGTGGATTAAAATGCAATTGCAACCAACTTTCTATGGCTTGTTTTTAAAAATAGTGACATTTTGGAGATGATTTCATTTTCAAATAACTGAAAGTGAAAGATTGTAATCTGAATAAATGGGAAAATGCCATTCTTGAACATGAGTGAGCCATTCTTCCTAATCTGTTAGAGAACCAGTTCGGATTTAAGCGTATATATTTTGTATGACCTGAAGCCTTTAGTGAGCGGTCTAATGATATTAATATTAAATCATTTCTGCCCTCCAAATTCATATTCATTTTATAAATAGGCATGTTTAATTTTGTCTGGCTTGCCATTCCAAATAAAATGGAATAAAAACATCACTTTAGTAAATACTATCCACACAAAAAAAGCACTCTAGTAAATACTACAGTATTATCCACAAAAAAAGCGGTATTTGATTTACATATACCCTGTCTATTCACCTCCCACATATCGTAATTTGTGGCAACCATAAGTGAAAAACCTACATACCACGTATAGACCATATATTGTGTTCCCTGCAGGATGTAGAAAAGAACAGGATCTCTGAACTTCCTGTTCAGATCCCAGTCCTAACTCCCTACAGGTGGTAGAAAATAACAGGATCTCTGAACTACCTGTTCAGATCCCAGTCCTAACTCCCTGCAGGATGTAGAAAAGAACAGGATCTCTGAACTTCCTGTTCAGATCCCAGTCCTAACTCCCTGCAGGTGGTAGAAAATAACAGGATCTCTGAACTTCCTGTTCAGATCCCAGTCCTAACTCCCTGCAGGTGGTAGAAAATAACAGGATCTCTGAACTACCTGTTCAGATCCCAGTCCTAACTCCCTGCAGGTGGTAGAAAATAACAGGATCTCTGAACTTCCTGTTCAGATCCCAGTCCTAACTCCCTGCAGGTGGTAGAAAATAACAGGATCTCTGAACTTCCTGTTCAGATCCCAGTCCTAACTCCCTGCAGGTGGTAGAAAATGTGTTATTTTAGTATTTCTCCAGTATGTTTCCTGAAGGACAAAGACTTCTATTTCAAATATAATAAAACACAAACACGTTAGTAAATACTACAGTAATGTCTGTAAAAACACTACAGCAAATACAACAGTATACTACAATCCACAATTTTTTTATTTTTAAATTACTATAGTTTATACTACAGTTCTCTTTTTACTACGGTATTTATACTATAGTTAACTTTAAATACTACAGTATACTACAGTAACTACTACAGTATTCACTGTAGTGTCTCTACAGACTTTAGTCCACAAAAACACAACAGGAAATACTACAGTAAAGTCTGCAAAAACACTACAGGAAATAGTATAGTATTTCTACCATATTATACTATAGTATTTTTCATGTGGGTATTGTCTTTTCTTTTTGCAAACAAAAAGTAGTGTGTAGTGCCAATAGTTAGTGACAATGCTACATGGCAGAGAAGTATTTAACTACTGAAAACACTACGTAGGTTTAAATGTAGTTTAACTACCAGCAAGCTACTGCAAAATGGTGTTAAATGTTCAACTACATGTAGTTTACTACTCCAACACTGGTTGAAGTAGTATGAAATAACAGCCTGTTCTTAACACCTCGCAACTTCTAAACTTAATATCAACAATACTACCCAAATCAAATCAAATTTTATTTGTCACATACACATGGTTAGCAGATGTTAGTGCGAGTGTAGCGAAATGCTTGTGCTTCTAGTTCCGACAATGCAGTAATAACCAACAAGTAATCTAGCTAACAATTCCAAAACTACTACCTTATAGACACAAGTGTAAGGGGTAAAAGAATATGTACATAAAGATATATGAATGAGTGATACCCAATGCTACCCAATAGTATAGAATATATACACAACACTACAATTTACACAATACTACAGAATATATACACAAAATTACAAGTCTCCCCCTGTGTTTGTCTACAGGTACCTGTTTGAACAGGAGACGTGGTCTAACTGTTCATATCCCGTCAGCATTGTGGAGTGGAACGTGACTCTGCTGTCCATCCTGCTGGGTCTCAGTGGGTTGGAGTTTATCATCTGTTTCCTACAGGTCATCAACGGACTGGTGACAGCCGTCTGCAGACCCTGCTGCTACAAACAGGACTATACCCTCAACGCCTGAACACACACACACACACAAATGTGACACACACACACACAAATGTGCCACACACACACACACAAATGTGCCACACACACACACACAAATGTGCCACACACACACACACACACAAATGTGCCACACACACACACAAATGTGCCACACACACACACACAAATGTGCCACACACAACACACACACACACACACACACACACACACACACACACAGACACACACGTGTACATATAACATAAGATCCAGTGGCATACCCATGAAATGACACATAAAACAGGAGAGTGTAAATTACCAGCCGGGGGAACATTGCTCTCCTAGACACTCGTTGTTATCTCCTTATTGGTTTCTAATCAGGAAGTGTGATTCAGGAAGTGTGATTTTTTTCAAGCGAATGCTGCCTCATCTCTGTATGAGGGAGAGATACCTGTTTGAATGTTCAGTTAATTGATGGTATTCATTACAAAACACTGTATTATAAAAACACCAGATGAAGGTTTGTAGACTGCAACAATAGCCTTTTTTATGTCTGTATTTTTAATATTATGTTTAACACACTGGGCACAGATGTCAGTTCAACGTCTAGTTTTGATTTACATTTGGTTGAGTTGTCAACTAAGGTGAATTTGACATGAAATCAACAAAAAGTCATAATGGGTCATAATTAATAAACACTATTTAAAGAAGTGTTTCCCTGTCAAACAGTTTTGTTATATTTTAGTCTTCTGTGATATATCTAAAGTGTAGTATTGGGATGCAAACTCAAAATGTAATACATTTAAACTCTATATCTGACATGGTACAGGTGTCGTCTTAAACCCATAACCATGTGTTTGAGGTGTATACTTTTGTTTCAAAGTAGATTTGTTTAAGACTACCCAGAAACACCAACCTTGTGACCTTGATTTAGCCCACTGCAGTAAAATGTTCTAAGTTTGGTGGATAAAAATATTTTTTTGCAAATCCAAATCAGTTTTTCACGTAGATTTTTTGTTGTTGAAATGATGTCAATGTAGGAGAGTTTTGTCTTTTGTATTAATGTTTTCATTTGAAGTGTATTGTAAATGATTGTCTCACAGATTCTAGATGTTAAGATAAATCAATTTGATATATTTAGTGCATTTGTAATATTTTTATAACGTTTGTGCTGCCTTAAATAAAAGTATTTTTCATTTCAATTGTTCTGATTATTCCTGTTTTATAGTAAACATGCTATATTTGTCAAAGTTGTATACTTTGATATCTATTTGAGTATTTACCAAGGACAGCTATTAAAGTCATAGGCGTAATCCCAAATCAACCCCTAAATCCTTCACTCAACTTCTATTCAATATGTTGAAACTTCCACCTAGCCTATCAGAAGGAAAGGTGGAGCTGTTACAATATGCTAACCTTGTCAAATCCTCTCATATCTCCACAAGGTCATAGGGCATAGGGTTTAGGGGTCGATTTGGTATAGGACCATACTGTCACATCATTCCATAGGCTTCCATAGTTCTGATGTTATACTCCCACTATCTGGCTCAAATGTAGAACTACAATATTTTAACACCACTTGGAATACGCTGGGCTACAACCATTGGTCAAGAGCAAAAAGTAGATTTGGTTATTGTCATTGACTAGTTAGATTGCGCCGGACCCATTTTAGACTGGGGAAGTGGTTAGTCATTGACTAATTGGGATTTTTTGTTTGTTGCATGACCTTAGATTACTGAGAGGGGGGCATTGTTGTCCCCTCACGTCACTGGTTGACCCTCAGTAGCCCATGGTGAGGACATGTTGGATTTCCCATAGAGGAGATAAGTTGAGCCAAAAGGGTAAGTTGAGCCACCATTGTTCTAGGAAACACAAAATGAATCACGTGACCAAATATTTAGGAAGAGGTCATCATTTCATGGCGTCTGTGAAGGAAGAAGCCACATGGGGAAAAAGTAGTAAGCAAGTTAGGTCCAGAAAACACATTTTCACCAAGTCAAATTAATTTATTGTGTAAGAGGTTTCATGATGCTTGTATCCAAACCAAAGTAGATCATTTTAAGATTGTTCTATACATCAGTTGAGGTCTCTATAACCTTCAATATGAGGTCCTAAACCTAGCATGAAAGTGCATCCTTGTTTCCTGTGTTGGCAAATATAGTCAAATTGTTTGCCTTGGGGTAAGCTGAGCCAATGGCCTTGGGGTAAGCTGAGCCAATGGCCTTGGGGTAAGCTGAGCCAATGGCCTTGGGGTAAGCTGAGCCAATGGCCTTGGAGTAAGCTGAGCCAATGGCAAGTTAAGCAAATTGAAGTGTTTTCTTCCCAGGCAAAACACATTATTGCTGTGAAATGAGGTAACCCCAGGGCCTGTATTAAAAGTGTTTAAAAAGTACATAGTGTTTGTTAGGTGTTAAGCCTGTGTTAAAAGATGCTTCAAATTATTAAAAGACAAAAACAGCGATTGTGATTGTGTTGAACTGTGTTTGGGAAATAAAAGATAGACATGTTTTAAAAAGGAAGTGGTCAAATTAAATTTAGTACAGAAATTTGTAGGCGGCTTAACTCACCCTGTCCTCTAGCGTAACTCACCTCATACCCTATGTTAAAAAATATATATTTCCAGGGTTACTCAACATCCTAAAATATTTGTAGATATCTTTGTTAGAACGAATATTACATTTCCCTTGACTATTCCTGTAAACCACGTTGATTCTCCGAGTTAGGAAACCCCTTCGTCATGCTCTGTGCTCTTTGGGGTCTTATGTAAATAGTGTCTGTTTACCAGTGATTGACTGAAGCAACTCATTGTCCTACGATGTGATTGGCCATTGTTGTCAGAAATAAAGCTCTCTTTGTGGATTTGGTAGACAAAGTAACAATGGGTAGAATCATGTACACAGTGGCCAGTGTTTGTTGTCTAACTTTACTATCCTTTAAAGTTCCAAAAGTCCTCACAAGGATAGTAAAACAAGAAAAAACAAATAAATTAGGACATTTTGCCTGTCACCAAAAGGAAAAAATTATATTTTAGGCTCAGGGGTTCAGTTTAGGGTTAGTATTAGGGGTTCAGTTTTGGGTTAGGTTTAGGGTTAGTATTAGGGGTTCAGTTTAGGGTTAGGGGTTAGGTTTAGGGTTAGTATTAGGGGTTCAGTTTAGGGTTAGGGGTTTGGGGTTAAGGTTCAGTTAGGGAAAATAGGATTTTGAATGAGAATACGTTTATTTGGTTAGGTTTAGGGTTAGTATTAGGGGTTCAGTTTAGGGTTAGGGGTTTGGGGTTAAGGTTCGGTTAGGGAAAATAGGATTTTGAATGAGAATATGTTTATTTGGTCCCCACTTGGAGAGTAAAACCAATGTTTGTGTGTGTACGTGTTTGTAGCAGTCAGATATACATAAGGTACTACATACCATTTGGGGAAAATAAGCAATGGTCTTCTCCAGGTCAAAGGTCTGGAAAGTCTGCATCTGTGTGTGTTTGTGTGAGGTCACATTGCCTGTTTGTGATTGGCTGTGTGGACCCATCACCCCAGTATCTATAAAAGGCTGTGAATTCTGTAACAAAAGTCATCTGACTGTCTGGAGCCAAAATGGGGAGTTCTACAGCGAGCCTGTTCCTTCTACTGGGCTGCTTCGTCCCTGTGTTCTGTATCACACGGGAATATTTTATCGGGATTCGGGAGATTCAGTGGGATTACGCTCCCGCTGGGAAAAATATCATCCTCAACAAACTGCTGAAGGAAGATGAGTGAGTAATTCAGTACAACTGTCATGAAGAAGTAATAAAATATAATAGAATATATTTAGGGCCGACTGTATATATATACACACACACACACAGACTGTATATGTGGAAGTTTTGGGAAGTTATGATAGGAGGGTTTTAGGAATTAGTTGAACACAGTATTTCCTGTATAATATACTACAGTGAAATATACATTATACTGAGTCTTCAGTAAGTATTCACACCTCTTGACTAGTTCAACATTTTGTTGTGTGACAAAGTGAGATTAAAACTGATTTAATTGTAAAAAAAAAAATTGTCATCGATCTACACAAAATCCTGTCAACAGTGGAAGAATATTTAGATCATTATTTATACATATATATATTTTTAAGTAATATAGATTGTATACTATGTAGACTTTTTTGTTGTTGTGATGAATCCATTCAATAGTCCCTTGCGTGTGTATAAATGTTAATTATGTCTCTTCTCCTAACCCCCCCCCCCTCTCTCCACTCCACGACAGACACGCTGCTATGTTCCTGGAGCGCGGGCCCCAGAGAATCGGCAGTGTGTACAAGAAAGCAGTTTACCTGCAGTACACGGACGCCACCTACACAAAGGAGATAACCAAGCCCAAGTGGCTGGGCTTCCTGGGCCCTGTGATGTCGGCTGAGGAAGGGGACGTGATCATGGTCCACCTGAAGAACATGGCCACTAGGGCCTACTCCATCCACTCCCATGGAGTCATGTACAACAAGACCAGTGAGGGTGAGTGGATGTGGATAGGTGTCTAGAATAGTAGAATAGAGGAAAGACTATCCTATTTAAATATCAACGCAAAACCTCCAAGACAAAATGGACATTTGCCATTACTGCAGGCAACAGAGATTATGGATTGTGTTGCCCTATTCATTATGGAGTGGGGAATCGTCTGTAGATTATGGATTGTGTTGCCCTATTCATTATGGAGTGGGGAGCCGTCTGTAGATGATGGAATGTGAATCTTATGAATGCAGTGAGTGAAGTGACACCCTCTAATGTGAATCCTGTAGTGAGTGGGGGTGACACCCTCTAATGTGAATCCTGTAGTGAGTGTGAGTGACACCCTCTAATGTGAATCCTGTAGTGAGTGGGAGTGACACCCTCTAATGTGAATCCTGTAGTGAGTGGGGGTGACACCCTCTAATGTGAATCCTGCAGTGAGTGGGAGTGACACCCTCTAATGTGAATCCTGTAGTGAGTGGGGGTGACACCCTCTAATGTGAATCGTGCAGTGAGTGGGGGTGACACCCTCTAATGTGAATCCTGTAGTGAGTGTGAGTGACACCCTCTAATGTGAATCCTGTAGTGAGTGTGACTGACACCCTCTAATGTGAATCGTGCAGTGAGTGGGGGTGACACCCTCTAATGTGAATCCTGTAGTGAGTGGGAGTGACACCCTCTAATGTGAATCCTGTAGTGAGTGGGACTGACACCCTCTAATGTGAATCCTGTAGTGAGTGGGACTGACACCCTCTAATGTGAATCCTGTAGTGAGTGGGGGTGACACCCTCTAATGTGAATCCTGTAGTGAGTGTGACTGACACCCTCTAATGTGAATCCTGTAGTGAGTGGGAGTGACACCCTCTAATGTGAATCCTGTAGTGAGTGGGAGTGACACCCTCTAATGTGAATCCTGTAGTGAGTGTGAGTGACACCCTCTAATGTGAATCCTGTAGTGAGTGGGAGTGACACCCTCTAATGTGAATCCTGTAGTGAGTGGGGTGGGGTGGGTAATACTTCTGGCACAAGTCACATGATGGGGACCGGGATTCAATCCCTGCGTCCACTTTTCCCACCTGCCTGTATCCCCATCATATTTACATACTATCTCAATAAAGTGTGAAAATATATTGAAGTCAGTCACTGATCCAGATAACTCCCATATTGAAGTCAGTCACTGATCCAGATAACTCCCATATTGAAGTCAGTCACTGATCCAGATAACTCCCATAATGAAGTCAGTCACTGATCCAGATAACTCCCATATTGAAGTCAGTCACTGATCCAGATAACTCCCATATTGAAGTCAGTCACTGATCCAGATAACTCCCATAATGAAGTCAGTCACTGATCCAGATAACTCCCATATTGAAGTCAGTCACTGATCCAGATAACTCCCATAATGAAGTCAGTCACTGATCCAGATAACTCCCATATTGAAGTCAGTCACTGATCCAGATAACTCCCATAATGAAGTCAGTCACTGATCCAGATAACTCCCATATTGCCAGGTGCTCTGTACCCGGACGAGACGACGGATGCGGAGAAACATGACGACCGGGTGGATCCTGGGAAGAGCTACACTTACGTGTGGGTCCTGAGCGACACCCACGCCCCCACCAAGGATGACACCAACTGCCTGGCACGCACCTATCACTCCCACCTCCACGCACCTCAAGACATCGCCTCAGGACTTGTAGGACCCCTCATCATCTGTAAAAAAGGTACAGGCTTCTTATCGGGCACCTAAACGCTGGTTATGTACAGTAGGTCTGATCTGGTTTTGAACAACAACATGTTGCACCACTGGAGCCCCCGAGTGGCACAGCGATCTATGGCACTGTATCTCAGTGCTTGAGGCGTCACTACAGACACCCTGGTTAGATTCCAGGCTGTATCACAACCGGACGGGATTGGAAGTCCCATAGGCCCAGCGTCGTCCAGGTTTGGCCGGCGTAGGCCGTCATTGTAAATAAGAATTTGTTCTTAACTGACTTGCCTAGTTAAATAAAGGTTAAATAAATAAATAAAAATGTTTTAAAAAGAGTTTTATGTATAGTGTTATTAGCCCATTGTGGCGACAGTGATCCTGAGATTTACAGAAGAGAGAACACACACCATCTCCCTGTGTCATAAAGGCCATAGTATGTCATCATGTACATGGATGTTTATTTCTGAGATGCGCAGGTACCCTGGATGTCTATGGTGACAAGGCAGCAGACTACTCCTACGTCCTGATGTTCACTGTGTCGGACGAGAACATGAGCTGGTACCTGGACGACAACATCAAGACCTACTGCACTCAGCCATCAACAGCAGCCAACAGCCCACAACAGCCATCAACAGCAGCCAACAGCCCACAACAGCCATCAACAGCAGCCAACAGCCCACAACAGCCATCAACAGCAGTCAATAGCCCACAACAGCCATCAACAGCAGCCAATAGCCCACAACAGCCATCAACAGCAGCCAACAGCCCACAACAGCCATCAACAGCAGTCAATAGCCCACAACAGCCATCAACAGCAGCCAATAGCCCACAACAACCCACAACTAAAGTAGACAAAGATGATGAAGCCTTCCAGGAGAGCAACCTGATGCACTGTGAGATTATTAACGTAAATAACACTTACACACACACACACACACACACACACACACACGCTAAACAACGCACAAAGCCTATGAGATCATAGGCCACTAACACAGTGTGTCCACTGTTTTGCAGCGATCAATGGCTTTGTGTACGGCAACCTGCCTGACCTGAGCATGTGTGTCGGAAACAAGATCCACTGGCACCTGATCGGCATGGGCAATGAGGTGGACATCCATTCAGTGTTCTTTCATGGCCAGATCCTGACCAACCTTGGTCACCACACTGACGCGGTCAGCTTGTTCCCAGCCACATTCACCAATGTGGAGATGACTGCTGACAACCCTGGTCACTGGCTGCTGAGCTGCCAGGTCAACGACCACCTAATGGGTATGTATGTATTTCACAAGCCAGGGACTGTATCCAATAAGCATCTCAGAGAATAGGCTGCTGATCCATTGTAGGACCAGGTGTTCCCTTGCCATGTGCTATTAATAATAAAGATCTAGAAGGTTAAAATGAATCACCTACTCCGAGATTCTTAGGGCCCAGATAGACAGCCAATCAGAGGGTAGTAAACAACTCCCCAACAAGTTACAAGACATGCCACAGAGTGGACATTTTATTTGCCAGAGTCCGAGTTAATGTAACATCCCGCTGGACACAAACCGGTTGAATCAACGCCGTTTCCACATGACTTCAAACAAACAATTCAATGTGATGACGTTGAATCAACGAGGAAAACTGATTGGATTTGCAAAAAGTTCCTCAGTGTAAAGGAATATCCTTTCTTCGCCCAACTTTGAACCTAAATTCAATGACATGGTGACATTTTTGGTTGAATTCACATTAGTTGACAATTCAATCAAATGTAAATCAAAACTAGACGTTAAACTGACGTCTGTGTCCAATAGGATAAAGTGATTGTCTTCCTCTGATTTCCTCCACCTCAGCGGGCATGCAGGCCCTCTTCGAGGTCAAGAAGTGTTTCCCTGCCGTCCACAAGCCGCGGCCCAATGGGGAGGTGAGGGAGTACTTCATCGCTGCCGAGGAGGTGCTGTGGGACTATGCCCCCTCACAGGTCAACCACGGCACAGGGAAACCTCTGAACACAGACGGGTCAGTAACATCACTTGTTTTAAGTTGAAAAGGGATTTTTGAGTGCGTAACTATTGCCCATTACCAATTTAAACCTGGTCCAAAAAAATATATAGAAATGGACTGAAGGGGGTTGTTTTCTGGTCTTGTATTGGTGCTGATCTGACTAGTACCGTGTTCTTTGTCCCTCCTGAATGTCCTCAGTGATTCAGAGACGTTTTTCCAGAGAGGTAACGATCGTATTGGCGGGAAATATAAGAAGGTCCAGTACAAGGAGTACACAGACAACACCTTCACCGTGCAAAAGGAGAGAACACCTGAGGAGTTGCACCTAGGGATTCTGGGTAATGTACTACACACACCTTGCACTGTCTTCACATTATGCTGCCTTGAAATTAAATCTAAAAAGGGATTACATTTTAAAAAATTCCTATCGATCTACACAACCTACTCCACATTGACAAAGTGAAAGAAAAATTATATAAAACTGTCCAAATGAATAAAAAAATCAAAATAGGATGTATTGATTGATTAATCATTCAAATCGACGGGCTGAAGTTGAGCGGGTCGAGAGCTTCAGATTCCTCAGTGTTGAAATCACTAAGGATCTATCATGGTCGACACACACCGACACAGTCGTGAAGAAGGCACGGCAATGCCTCTTTCCCCTCAGGACGCTGGAAAGATTGAGAATGGGCCCTCAGATCCTCAAAGTTCTACAGCTGCACCATTGAGAGCATCTTGACTAGCTGCATCACCGCTTGGTATGGTGACTGCTTGGCAAGGCGCTACAGAGGGTAGTGCATACGGCCCAGTACATCACTGGGGCAGAGCTCCCTGCAATCCAGGATCTATATACCAGGCGGTGTCAGAGGAAGGCCCTAAAATGGTCAAATACTCCTGTCACCCAAGTCATAGAGTGTTCTCTCTGCAACCGCACGGCAAGTGGTACCAATGCAGGACCAACAGGATCCTGAACAGCTTCAAACCCCAAGCCATAAGCCTGCTAAATAGTTAGTTAAATAGTTAACCAAATAGCTAACCAGACATCTGCATTGACCGTTTTTGCACAAACTTTTTTTAAACTCATCACATCTGCTGCTGCTTATCATCTGTCATTTTACTCCTAGTTATATGTACATACAGTATTACTCCTAGTACATACAGTATTACTCCTAGTTATATGTACATACAGTATTACTCCTAGTACATACAGTATTACTCCTAGTACATACAGTATTACTCCTAGTTATATGTACATACAGTATTACTCCTAGTACATACAGTATTACTCCTAGTTATATGTACATACAGTATTACTCCTAGTACATACAGTATTACTCCTAGTTATATGTACATACAGTATTACTCCTAGTACATACAGTATTACTCCTAGTTATATGTACATACAGTATTACTCCTAGTACATACAGTATTACTCCTAGTTATATGTACATACAGTATTACTCCTAGTACATACAGTATTACTCCTAGTTATATGTACATACAGTATTACTCCTAGTTATATGTACATACAGTATTACTCCTAGTTATATGTACATACAGTATTACTCCTAGTACATACAGTATTACTCCTAGTTATATGTACATACAGTATTACTCCTAGTTATATGTACATACAGTATTACTCCTAGTTATATGTACATACAGTATTACTCCTAGTACATACAGTATTACTCCTAGTACATACAGTATTACTCCTAGTTATATGTACATACAGTATTACTCCTAGTTATATGTACATACAGTATTACTCCTAGTACATACAGTATTACTCCTAGTACATACAGTATTACTCCTAGTTATATGTACATACAGTATTACTCCTAGTACATACAGTATTACTCCTAGTACATACAGTATTACTCCTAGTTATATGTACATACAGTATTACTCCTAGTACATACAGTATTACTCCTAGTACATACAGTATTACTCCTAGTTATATGTACATACAGTATTACTCCTAGTACATACAGTATTACTCCTAGTTATATGTACATACAGTATTACTCCTAGTACATACAGTATTACTCCTAGTTATATGTACATACAGTATTACTCCTAGTTATATGTACATACAGTATTACTCCTAGTTATATGTACATACAGTATTACTCCTAGTTATGTGTACATACAGTATTACTCCTAGTTATATGTACATACAGTATTACTCCTAGTTATATGTACATACAGTATTACTCCTAGTTATATGTACATACAGTATTACTCCTAGTACATACAGTATTACTCCTAGTTATATGTACATACAGTATTACTCCTAGTACATACAGTATTACTCCTAGTTATATGTACATACAGTATTACTCCTAGTTATATGTACATACAGTATTACTCCTAGTACATACAGTATTACTCCTAGTACATACAGTATTACTCCTAGTTATATGTACATACAGTATTACTCCTAGTTATATGTACATACAGTATTACTCCTAGTACATACAGTATTACTCCTAGTACATACAGTATTACTCCTAGTTATATGTACATACAGTATTACTCCTAGTACATAGTATTACAGTATTACATACAGTATTACTAGTTATATGTACATACAGTATTACTCCTAGTTATATGTACATACAGTATTACTCCTAGTTATATGTACATACAGTATTACTCCTAGTTATATGTACATACAGTATTACTCCTAGTTATATGTACATACAGTATTACTCCTAGTTATATGTACATACAGTATTACTCCTAGTTATATGTACATACAGTATTACTCCTAGTACATACAGTATTACTCCTAGTACATACAGTATTACTCCTAGTACATACAGTATTACTCCTAGTTATATGTACATACAGTATTACTCCTAGTACATACAGTATTACTCCTAGTACATACAGTATTACTCCTAGTTATATGTACATACAGTATTACTCCTAGTTATATGTACATACAGTATTACTCCTAGTTATATGTACATACAGTATTACTCCTAGTTATATGTACATACAGTATTACTCCTAGTTATATGTACATACAGTATTACTCCTAGTACATACAGTATTACTCCTAGTTATATGTACATACAGTATTACTCCTAGTACATACAGTATTACTCCTAGTACATACAGTATTACTCCTAGTACATACAGTATTAATCCTAGTACATACAGTATTACTCCTAGTTATATGTACATACAGTATTACTCCTAGTACATACAGTATTACTCCTAGTTATATGTACATACAGTATTACTCCTAGTACATACAGTATTACTCCTAGTTATATGTACATACAGTATTACTCCTAGTACATACAGTATTACTCCTAGTTATATGTACATACAGTATTACTCCTAGTTATATGTACATACAGTATTACTCCTAGTTATATGTACATACAGTATTACTCCTAGTACATACAGTATTACTCCTAGTTATATGTACATACAGTATTACTCCTAGTACATACAGTATTACTCCTAGTTATATGTACATACAGTATTACTCCTAGTTATATGTACATACAGTATTACTCCTAGTACATACAGTATTACTCCTAGTACATACAGTATTACTCCTAGTTATATGTACATACAGTATTACTCCTAGTACATACAGTATTACTCCTAGTACATACAGTATTACTCCTAGTTATATGTACATACAGTATTACTCCTAGTTATATGTGCATACAGTATTACTCCTAGTACATACAGTATTACTCCTAGTTATATGTACATACAGTATTACTCCTAGTTATGTGTACAGTATTACTCCTAGTACATACAGTATTACTCTAGTACATACAGTATTACTCCTAGTTATATGTACATACAGTATTACTCCTAGTTATATGTACATACAGTATTACTCCTAGTACATACAGTATTACTCCTAGTACATACAGTATTACTCCTAGTACATACAGTATTACTCCTAGTTATATGTACATACAGTATTACTCCTAGTTATATGTACATACAGTATTACTCCTAGTTATATGTACATACAGTATTACTCCTAGTTATATGTACATACAGTATTACTCCTAGTACATACAGTATTACTCCTAGTTATATGTACATACAGTATTACTCCTAGTACATACAGTATTACTCCTAGTTATGTGTACATACAGTATTACTCCTAGTTACATACAGTATTACTCCTAGTTACATACAGTATTACTCCTAGTACATACAGTATTACTCCTAGTTATATGTACATACAGTATTACTCCTAGTTATATGTACATACAGTATTACTCCTAGTACATACAGTATTACTCCTAGTTATATGTACATACAGTATTACTCCTAGTTATATGTACATACAGTATTACTCCTAGTACATACAGTATTACTCCTAGTTATATGTACATACAGTATTACTCCTAGTACATACAGTATTACTCCTAGTTATATGTACATACAGTATTACTCCTAGTACATACAGTATTACTCCTAGTTATATGTACATACAGTATTACTCCTAGTTATATGTACATACAGTATTACTCCTAGTTATATGTACATACAGTATTACTCCTAGTTATATGTACATACAGTATTACTCCTAGTACATACAGTATTACTCCTAGTTATGTGTACATTCAGTATTACTCCTAGTTATGTGTACATACAGTATTACTCCTAGTTATGTGTACATACAGTATTACTCCTAGTTATGTGTACATACAGTATTACTCCTAGTTATGTGTACATACAGTATTACTCCTAGTTATGTGTACATACAGTATTACTCCTAGTTATATGTACATACAGTATTACTCCTAGTTATATGTACATACAGTATTACTCCTAGTTATATGTACATACAGTATTACTCCTAGTTATATGTACATACAGTATTACTCCTAGTTATGTGTACATACAGTATTACTCCTAGTTATGTGTACATACAGTATTACTCCTAGTTATATGTACATACAGTATTACTCCTAGTTATATGTACATACAGTATTACTCCTAGTTATATGTACATACAGTATTACTCCTAGTTATGTGTACATACAGTATTACTCCTAGTTATGTGTACATACAGTATTACTCCTAGTTATATGTACATACAGTATTACTCCTAGTTATGTGTACATACAGTATTACTCCTAGTTATATGTACATACAGTATTACTCCTAGTTATATGTACATACAGTATTACTCCTAGTACATACAGTATTACTCCTAGTTATATGTACATACAGTATTACTCCTAGTACATACAGTATTACTCCTAGTTATATGTACATACAGTATTACTCCTAGTACATACAGTATTACTCCTAGTACATACAGTATTACTCCTAGTACATACAGTATTACTCCTAGTACATACAGTATTACTCCTAGTACATACAGTATTACTCCTAGTTATATGTACATACAGTATTACTCCTAGTTATATGTACATACAGTATTACTCCTAGTACATACAGTATTACTCCTAGTTATATGTACATACAGTATTACTCCTAGTTATATGTACATACAGTATTACTCCTAGTTATATGTATTACAGTATTACTCTAGTTATATGTACATACAGTATTACTCCTTATATGTACATACAGTATTACTCCTAGTTATATGTACATACAGTATTACTCCTAGTACATACAGTATTACTCCTAGTTATATGTACATACAGTATTACTCCTAGTTATGTGTACATACAGTATTACTCCTAGTTATGTGTACATACAGTATTACTCCTAGTTATATGTACATACAGTATTACTCCTAGTTATGTGTACATACAGTATTACTCCTAGTTATATGTACATACAGTATTACTCCTAGTTATATGTACATACAGTATTACTCCTAGTACATACAGTATTACTCCTAGTTATATGTACATACAGTATTACTCCTAGTACATACAGTATTACTCCTAGTTATATGTACATACAGTATTACTCCTTATGTACATACAGTATTACTCCTAGTTACATACAGTATTACTTATATGTACATACAGTATTACTCCTAGTTATATGTACATACAGTATTACTCCTAGTACATACAGTATTACTCCTAGTTATATGTACATACAGTATTACTCCTAGTTATATGTACATACAGTATTACTCCTAGTTATATGTACATACAGTATTACTCCTAGTACATACAGTATTACTCCTAGTTATATGTACAGTATTACTCCTAGTACATACAGTATTACTCCTAGTATGTGTACATACAGTATTACTCCTAGTTATATGTACATACAGTATTACTCCTAGTTATATGTACATACAGTATTACTCCTAGTTATATGTACATACAGTATTACTCCTAGTTATATGTACATACAGTATTACTCCTAGTTATATGTACATACAGTATTACTCCTAGTTATGTACAGTATTACTCCTAGTTATATGTACATACAGTATTACTCCTAGTACATACAGTATTACTCCTAGTTATATGTACATACAGTATTACTCCTAGTACATACAGTATTACTCCTAGTTATATGTACATACAGTATTACTCCTAGTTATGTGTACATACAGTATTACTCCTAGTTATGTGTACATACAGTATTACTCCTAGTTATATGTACATACAGTATTACTCCTAGTTATATGTACATACAGATTTACTCTTAGTACATACAGTATTACTCCTAGTTATATGTACATACAGTATTACTCCTAGTTATGTGTACATACAGTATTACTCCTAGTTATATGTACATACAGTATTACTCCTAGTTATGTGTACATACAGTATTACTCCTAGTTATGTGTACATACAGTATTACTCCTAGTTATATGTACATACAGTATTACTCCTAGTTATATGTACATACAGTATTACTCCTAGTTATATGTACATACAGTATTACTCCTAGTTATATGTACATACAGTATTACTCCTAGTTATATGTACATACAGATTTACTCTTAGTACATACAGTATTACTCCTAGTTATATGTACATACAGTATTACTCCTAGTTATGTGTACATACAGTATTACTCCTAGTTATATGTACATACAGATTTACTCTTAGTACATACAGTATTACTCCTAGTTATATGTACATACAGTATTACTCCTAGTTATGTGTACATACAGTATTACTCCTAGTTATATGTACATACAGATTTACTCTTAGTACATACAGTATTACTCCTAGTTATATGTACATACAGTATTACTCCTAGTTATGTGTACATACAGTATTACTCCTAGTTATATGTACATACAGTATTACTCCTAGTTATGTGTACATAAAGTATTACTCCTAGTTATATGTACATACAGTACTACAGTATTACTCCTAGTTATATGTACATACAGATTTACTCTTAGTACATACAGTATTATTCCTAGTTATATGTACATACAGTATTACTCCTAGTTATATGTACATACAGTACTACAGTATTACTCCTAGTTATATGTACATACAGATTTACTCTTAGTACATACAGTATTACTCCTAGTTATATGTACATACAGTATTACTCCTAGTTATATGTACATACAGTATTACTCCTAGTTATATGTACATACAGTACTACAGTATTACTCCTAGTTATATGTACATACAGTATTACTCCTAGTTATATGTACATACAGTACTACAGTATTACTCCTAGTTATATGTACATACGGTGTCTACCTCAATCACCTCGTACCCCTGCACTTCGACTTTGTACTGGTACCCCATGTAATAGAGCCAAGTTATACTCATTGTGTATTTATTATTACGAGGTATTACTTTTCTTTTTCTATTTTCTTTCTCTCTGTATTGTTGGGAAAAGGCATGTAAGTCAACATTTCACTGTTAGTCTACACCTGTTGTTTACCAAACATGTGACAAATAACATTTTATTTGATGTCTCCACACCCCTGAGTTAATACTTGGGGGATGCACTGTTGACAGCCATTACGGCTGTGAATCATTGTGAATAATGTTAGAAAACCTCTTAGGGAAACATAAATTCATTGATTCTTTTCTAAATCAAAAGACTGAGGCGGGTGACAACAAAAAGACAACAGTCACACAGTGGCAGAATCAATTCAACTACACATACGTTTGTTTCATCACAAAACCGGAGAGCAACATCTGTGGTGAAGTCCACAAAGCAAATATTGCATGTAACAAACAGTTATATGACCTGCAGCGTGGTCACGCCAGTTAATATTTTCAACAGTTTACTGAACAACTACTGATTTACAACCTCAGAGTTACCCACAAGTCAGCACAAAGACAACAGGAGCCCTGACTCCACTATTTCGGCACCATTTCAACTTAAACATCATCAAATCAACAAAGTTTAGTTTAATACACTGAAAACAAACTTAAAGATACCAAAAACAATTTAGTCCAATCAATTATTATGCTCTTGTCAATTCTTATGCTCTTGTCAATTATTATGCTCTTGTTTAAGTCAGTCCTGACTTAAATCTGCTTGAAAATTTTAATATTTCTGTCCATCAATAATTCCCAACCAAATGTATTATTATTTTTAGCCCAATTTCATGGTATCCAATTGTTAGTAGTTACTATCTAGTGACTGGAACGAGCTGCAACAAAACACTCAACTGGACAGTTTTGTCTCAATCTCTTCATTCAAAGACTCAATCATGGACAATCTTACAGACAGTTGTGGCTGCTTTGTGTGATGTATTGTTGTCTCTACCTTCTTGCTCTTTGTGCTGTTGACTGTGCCCAACAATGTTTGTACCCTGTTTTGTGCTGCTACCATGTTGTGTTGCTACCATGTTGTTGTCATGTTGTGTTGCTACCATGTTGTGTTGCTACCATGTTGTTGTCATGTTGTGTTGCTACCATGCTGTGTTGTGATGTGTTGCTGCCTTGCTATGTTGTTGTCTTTAGGTCTCTCTTTAGGTAATGTTGTCTCTCTTGTTGTCATGTGTTGCTGCCTTGCTATTTTGTTGTCTTTAGTAGGTCTCTCTTTAGGTAATGTTGTCTCTCTTGTTGTGATGTGTTGCTGCCTTGCTATTTTGTTGTCTTTAGGTCTCTCTTTAGGTAATGTTGTCTCTCTTGTTGTAATGTGTTGCTGCCTTGCTATTTTGTTGTCTTTAGTAGGTCTCTCTTTAGGTAATGTTGTCTCTCTTGTTGTGATGTGTTGCTGCCTTGCTATTTTGTTGTCTTTAGGTCTCTCTTTAGGTAATGTTGTCTCTCTTGTTGTCATGTGTTGCTGCCTTGCTATTTTGTTGTCTTTAGTAGGTCTCTCTTTAGGTAATGTTGTCTCTCTTGTTGTGATGTGTTGCTGCCTTGCTATGTTGTTGTCTTTAGGTCTCTCTTTAGGTAATGTTGTCTCTCTTGTTGTCATGTGTTGCTGCCTTGCTATTTTGTTGTCTTTAGTAGGTCTCTCTTTAGGTAATGTTGTCTCTCTTGTTGTGATGTGTTGCTGCCTTGCTATTTTGTTGTCTTTAGGTCTCTCTTTAGGTAATGTTGTCTCTCTTGTTGTCATGTGTTGCTGCCTTGCTATTTTGTTGTCTTTAGGTCTCTCTTTAGGTAATGTTGTCTCTCTTGTTGTCATGTGTTGCTGCCTTGCTATTTTGTTGTCTTTAGTAGGTCTGTCTTTAGGTAATGTTGTCTCTCTTGTTGTGATGTGTGTTTTGTCCTATATTTATATTGTACTTTTTAAATATTTTTTAAATCCCAGGCCCCTGTCCCCATAGGAGGCCTTTTGCCTTTTGGTAGGCCATCATTGCAAATAAGCATTTGTTCTTAACTGACTTTATTTAACTAAGCGAGGTTCAATCCAAAAAAATAAAAAATAAAAATAGAAATTATTGGGTAATAATGAATTGTGTCATTTTGGAGTCACTTTTTATTGTAAATAAGAACAGAATATGTTTCTGAACGCTTTCACATTAATGTGGATGCCTCCCTGACTACAGATAATCACAAATTAATAATGAATAATGATGAGAGAGAAAGTTACAGAGGCACAAAGATCATGCCCCGAAAACATGCTAACCTCTGACCAATAACCAATGGGTGGTTAGCATTTTTGGTGATATTTATGCCTCTAACTCTGTAAATCCAATTGAATCTCTTTTTAGAGGTAATTTATAAAATGTGAAGACTATACAATGGATGTGTAGACTTCCACTAGTCACTGTAGTTCATTCATACTGCAGGTTGATTCTGTTGCTCCGGGACTAGGAGAACTATCCCCTTAGTCTTGTAGTGGGTCCTCTGTAGATTTAAGCAATGGCACCCCGGAGGTTTGTGGTATATGGCAAATATACCAGAGCTGTGGGCTGTTCTCAGCACGACGCAACGCGGAGTGCCTGGATACAGCCCTTAGCTGTGGTATATTGGCCATATACCACAAACCTCTGAGGTGCCTTACTGCTATTATAAAACTGGTTACCAATGTAATTAGAACAGTAAAAAAATATATGTTTTGTCATACCCGTGGTGTACAGTCTGATATACTATGGCTGTCAGCTAATCAGCATTCAGGGCTTGAACCACCCAGTTTATAATACATGGTAGATCATGGCAACACTTGGATAGTGGGTTCGATACCCGGGACCACCCAATTTCTTTTAATGCATGCATACTTTTTGTTACTTTGGATAAAAGCGACTGCTAAATTGCATCTTTCCACAAATGTATTAATGACTGAATGGCTGCCGTGTGTGTTGCAGGTCCTGTAATCAGGGCTGAGGAGGAAGACACCATCAAGGTGGTGTTTAAGAACAAGGCCAGCCGTCCTTTCTCCATGCAGCCACATGGAGTGCAGTACAGAGTCGAGCAGTCAGGGACTCTCTACTATAACGAACTGGAAGGTTAGAGGTTGTAATTAATAATCAGCTGAGCTCCCAGAGTGTACGACTCCCATTTTCTTTTTCAAGACAACACCGTTTAACATTATTTTTTTGTTGTAAAAAAAGTTTCCTTTCAGTGACAAACGTCTCATTACCATCAATTAACGCTCGTAATGCTTTCACAGAATCCCACACTGCCAAAAAACTCAGAGAAATCAAGAAGGAGACGAGTAAGTACGCTCATTTATGCCTTTTAAATGTTTTTTTTTATAGAACTACAGTATCCAGCAAGGGTCAATTTCATTTCAATGCCAGTCAATTGGAGTACCAACTTTATTTAATGCTTTTCAACAGGCCCGATTCAATCCGTAGCACTAATGATCGGCGCTACAGCGTGATATAAATTTAAAGGCAGTGTGCCATCGTTCGCGGAGACTGCATTTGAAATTTAAAGGTGATGTTACTGCTTTATAGTAGAGAATGCATTCATTGCAAACGCTGCATATGTCAGCTCAATCGAAAATTACCTTTAAATGGAAATTATGCTACAGCACAGATCTTCAGCACTACGGATTGAATCGAGCCCTTACTTTCTGAATTGACTGGAATTTAAATAGAATTGACCCCAAACCCTGGTATCCAGTTCCTGCAGGTGTTCAGCCACACTGAGGAAGAGGTGGGGACCCGGCCAGCTGGCCAGGGATGTTTTATGTTTGGTCACCAGGATCTTTCTCTCACCAAACTCGGTCCAAATAAAACTAAACAATGTCACTTCATTTGCTCTTGCTAGGTAGTGATGCTAGACATCCACAGTGTAAAGTCTAAGACAGTGGAACCTAGGACATTAGCTGCAGTAGTGGCTGGTTAGTTACTGAGTCCTGCTGGCAGTGTACACACATTTACACCTGCCCAGAATAAGCACAGAACATATTATGACCGTAGGCCCAATTTTACATTTACATGTTAGTCATTTAGCAGACACACTTATCCAGAGTGACTTACAGTAAGTGAAGTTAAGATACTGTAGCTGGGTTGGACAACCACATATCACAGTCATAGTAAGGACATTTTTCCTCAAAAAAGTAGATATCACCAAAGAGCTAGTAAGCCGAAAAACTAAAAAAGTAAAGCGTTAGTTCACGAAAGGTATTCCTCACCATGTGAAGATATGATAGGGCCCAGTTACTTGGTGTATAGAGGCAATAGGAGAGGGCCTAGAACCCGAGCCTTGGGACACGTGAGAGTACGTGGTGCAGACACAGATCCTCTCCACGTCATCTGCTAGGAGAGGTCTGCCAAGTAGGATGCAATCCAGGAGTGTGCAGAGCCTGAGACGTTCAGCCCTGAGAGGGTGGAGAGGAGGATCTGATGGTTCACGGTGTCAAAGGCAGCAGATAGATCTAGGAGGATGAGAACAGAGGAGAGAGAGTCAGCTTTGGCAGAGAGCCTCCCTGACACAGAAAAGGGCAGTCTTGACACACAGAAGGGCAGCCTCAGAGAAAGATACCCAGAAAACATGACCCCATTGGCCCCGTGTGGCTTTTTGGTGGGCAAGACGGGCACGGGCTAGCCCACACCAGCCCAACATTGGGCTAGCCCACAACAAGCTCAACACAGGCTAGCTTACACCAATCCCACATCAGCCCAACACGGGATCGCCTACACCAACCTTTCACACAGACTAGCCCACACCACCTCAACATGGGCCAGCCCAGCACATGCTAGCCCACACCAAGCCCAGCCCAGGCTAGCCCACACCAAGCCCAGCCCAGGCTAGCCCACACCAAACCCAGCCCAGGCTAGCCCCACCAAGCCCAGCCCAGCCTAGCCCAGCCCACACCAAGCCTAGCCCAGCCCACACCAAGCCCACACCAACCCAATAGGGGCTAGCCCACACCAACCCAATAGGGGCTAGCCCACACCAACCCAATAGGGGCTAGCCCACACCAACCCAATAGGGGCTAGCCCACACCAACCCAATAGGGGCTAGCCCACAACAGCCCAATAGGGGCTAGCCCACAACAGCCCAACACTGGGCTAGCCCACAACAGCCCAACACTGGGCTAGCCCACAACAAGCTCAACACTGGGCTAGCCCACAACAAGCTCAACACAGGGCTAGCCCACAACAAGCTCAACACAGGGCTAGCCCACAACAAGCTCAACACAGGCCTAGCCCACAACAAGCTCAACACAGGGCTAGCCCACAACAAGCTCAACACAGGCCTAGCCCACAACAAGCTCAACACAGGCCTAGCCCACAACAAGCTCAACACAGGGCTAGCCCACAACAAGCTCAACACAGGCTAGCCCACAACAAGCTCAACACAGGCTAGCCCACAACAAGCTCAACACAGGCTAGCCCACAACAAGCTCAACACAGGCTAGCCCACAACAAGCTCAACACAGGCTAGCCCACAACAAGCTCAACACAGGCTAGCCCACAACAAGCTCAACACAGGCTAGCCCACAACAAGCTCAACACAGGCTATCTTACACCAATCCCACATCAGCCCAACACGGGATCGCCTACACCAACCTTTCACACAGACTAGCCCACACCACCTCAACATGGGCCAGCCCAGCACAGGCTAGCCCACACCAAGCCCAGCACATGCTAGCCCACACCAAGCCCAGCCCAGGCTAGCCCCACCAAGCCCAGCCCAGGCTAGCCCCACCAAGCCCAGCCCACACCAAGCCCAGCCCATGCTAGCCCACACCAAGCTCAGCCCAGACTAGCCCACACCAAGCCCAGCCCAGACTAGCCCACACCAAGCCCAGCCCAGACTAGCCCACACCAAGCCCAGCCCAGACTAGCCCACACCAACCCAATAGGAGCTAGCCCACACCAAGTCCAGCTAAAGGCGGGGGCTCATTTTAATATTTTGGGGTGTGGTTTGCACACAATTCTCACACTCTTTATTTTACTGAGTGTCTGTGTTCTGTTGTGTGATGGCCAATGTTTTTCGATCTTGTACACTGTCAATGATGCAGTCTTTAAAAAGTTCCTAAAGGGGCAATCTGTAGTTACTACCTCAATGTTTGGACTTATAAATGAACGCTACTGTAGGTTCTCATTGATTCTTCAAGAACATAACTTATAAATGCCTCATGAGCTTAGTTCAACTTTCGTACCCCATCAGAACCCAAAATACAAGACTGACCAGGTGAATCCAGGTGAAAGCCATGATCCCTTATTGATGTCACTTGTTTAATCCACTTCAATCAGTGTATCTGAAGGGGAGGAGACAGGTTAAATCAATATTTTTAAGCCTTGAGACAATTGAGGCATGGATTGTGTATGTGTGCCATTCATTGGGTGAATGGGAGAGACAAAATATTGAAGTACCTTTGAACGGGGTATGGTAGTACAGTAGGTGCCAGGCACACACGGTTTGAGTCTGTCAAGAACTGCAACGCTGTGGGGTTTCAAAAGCTCAACAGATTCCCATTAGAAATAAATTCCTATTAAAATAGCAAAGCGCATCGGCCCAATGTAGACAGCCTAGATGGGGCCAATATTTTAGCCCGCATTGGGCCCACGTGGTGCCAATATTTTAGCCCGCATTGGGCCCACGTGGTGCCAATAGTTTAGCCCGCATTGGGCCCACGTGGTGCCAATGTTTTAGCCCGCATTGGGCCCACGTGGTGCCAATAGTTTAGCCCGCATTGGGCCCACGTGGTGCCAATGTTTTAGCCCGCATTGGGCCCACGTGGTGCCAATAGTTTAGCCCGCATTGGGCCCACGTGGTGCCAATGTTTTAGCCCGCAATGTTTTTTAGCCCGCATTGGGCCCACGTGGTGCCAATGTTTTAGCCCGCATTGGGCCCACGTGGTGCCAATGTTTTAGCCCGCATTGGGCCCACGTGGTGCCAATGTTTTAGCCCGCATTGGGCCCACGTGGTGCCAATGTTTTAGCCCGCATTGGGCCCAGGTGGTGCCAATGTTTTAGCCCGCATTGGGCCCACGTGGTGCTAATGTTTTAGCCCGCATTGGGCCCACGTGGTGCCAATGTTTTGGGCATGTTTTCTGGGACAGCTCTAATCCTGGTCCTTCTGTTTTTGCCGTAACACAGACCGTTTATTCAACTAATCTCCAAGCCATGGAATCTTTATCTTATTAACCTTTAACCCCTACCCTCCAGGAACTGTAACCCCTCCCCCGGCAGCGCTGGTCAAACCAGGCACCACCCACACCTATGAGTGGGTGGTCCCTAAGGGTGGCGGGCCGGTGGCGGACGATGCAGACTGCATTACATACTTATACTACTCAGCCGTGGACGCTGTGAAAGACACCAGCTCCGGCCTTGTTGGACCCCTCCTGGTCTGCAAAAAAAAGACCCTCAAAAAAGGGAAACAGGTAAAGAAATGGAATTGAATACCTTTATTGTCAGTGTGTTGAAATATTGAATCTGTAATGTGTTCATCAGCTGACTTGGCATTAGAAAAAGGTCAAATACAGACAAAGCACTCATATCAAATATTTTCACGTTTATTTCCCATTTCAGAAAAACGTCAACAAGGAGTTCCACATGCTGGCTACAGTGTTTGATGAGAACCTGAGCTGGTTCCTGGATGACAACATTAACCAGTTTACCAAGGCTCCCAAAACTGTCAACAAGGAGGACGAGGACTTCCAGGAATCTAACAAAATGCACTGTGAGTCTTTTAGGCTTTGTTTACACACGCAGCCCAGTTCTGGTCTTTTACTCAACTATTTGTTAAATAGCTGATCTGATTGGTCAAAAGACCAAATTAGTGGAAATAGATCAGAATTGGGCTGCTTGTGTAAACACAGCCTTAGAACACTGATCTATCATGGAAACTTGTTAAACTGTGATGCTAATTCAGCTACAAAACATATACATCTTTGGTAAAGTTGTAATTAAACTCCTTCCTTCTCAGTTACTTTCAAAAAGCCTATATTGTAATGGGATTTCCCTATGCATAAAAAAAAAGTAAACACCAAAACACAGAGCAGTTACCAACAACCTAACACGTTTCAACCTCTCACTGGTCTTCATTAGGGCACTAACTTTTCCATTTCCTGTTCCCACAGCGATCAATGGCTACATGTATGGGAACCTTCCAGGGCTGACCATGTGTAAGGGAGACAAGGTGTCTTGGCACCTGTCTGGCCTGGGCTCGGAGGCTGATATCCACGGCCTTTACTTTGAAGGGAATAGGTTCATCTACAGAGAGACACGCAGAGACGTCATGAACGTGTTCCCTCACATCTCCCACACTGTCATGATGGAGCCAGACAGCATGGGTAAGACACATTATGGATGGAGGGATGAGTGGATGGATGAATGGAAGGAAGGATGGATGGATGAGTGGATGGATGAATAGAGGGATGGGTGGATGGACTAATGGAGAGATGGATGGAAGGAGGGGCAGATGGACTAATGGAGAGATGGATGGAAGGAGGGGCAGATGGACTAATGGAGAGATGGATGGATGCATGGAGGAATGAATGGAAGGAAGGATGGATGGATGAGTGGGTGAGTGAGTGGATGGATGAATAGAGGGATGGGTGGATGGACTAATGGAGAGATGGATGGAGGGGCAGATGGACTAATGGAGAGATGGATGGATGCATGGAGGAATGAATGGAAGGAAGGATGGATGGATGAGTGGGTGAGTGAGTGGATGGATGAATAGAGGGATGGATGGAGGGGCAGAAGGACTAATGGAGAGATGGATGGATAGAGGGGCAGATGGACTAATGGAGAGATGGATGGATGGAGGGGCAGATGGACTAATGGAGAGATGGATGGATGGAGGGGCAGATGGACTAATGGAGAGATGGATGGATGGAGGGGCAGACAGAAAGACAGAATCGTAAATGTTTACTTCTGTTCTAATTGCAAATCAATTAAAACGAATTATAATGACAGACAATGCATTTGTTTCCCCCCCATCCAGGTCAGTTTGAGGTGGTGTGCAAGACGACGGACCATTACCAGGGAGGTATGAGGGCCAACTACACTGTGCAGAAGTGTAGTATGTTCAACAGGCAGTCAGAGATCATGCTCCACTCGAAGACCTACTACATTGCTGCCATGGAGATAGACTGGGACTACTCCCCCAACCGGACCTGGGAACAGGAGATGTACCATGGCCTCACACAGAGGTAATCTAACCGTAGCTTCATGTCCACAACCCCGGCTCAACCCTAACCCCGGCTCAACCCTAACCCCGGCTCAACCCTAACCCCAGCCATAACCCTAACCATAACCCTAACCCCAGCCATAACCCTAACCCCAGCTCAACCCTAACCCCAGCTCAACCCTAACCCCAGCTCAACCCTAACCCCAGCTCAACCCTAACCCCAGCTCAACCCTAACCGCAGCCATAACCCTAGAAACATGGATCTACAATACATCAGTATCAGTATGTTTTCTTTGTCTCCAGTCCAGGAAATGCTTTCATTGATAAACAGGGTAAGTTCATCGGCTCCATGTACAAGAAGGTTGTGTACAGGGAGTTCACCAACAATAAATTCACCAAACAGAAGGAGAGATCAGCAGACATGCAACACCTGGGGATCCTGGGTAAGTTGTAGTATAAAGGGTTTGGTTCTGGGTAAGTTGTAGAATAAAGGGTTTGGTTCTGGGTAAGTTGTAGAATAAAGGGTTTGGTTCTGGGTAAGTTGTAGAATAAAGGGTTTGGTTCTGGGTAAGTTGTAGAATAAAGGGTTTGGTTCTGGGTAAGTTGTAGAATAAAGGGTTTGGTTCTGGGTAAGTTGTAGAATAAAGGGTTTGGTTCTGGGTAAGTTGTAGAATAAAGGGGTTGGTTCTGGGTAAGTTGTAGAATAAAGGGGTTGGTTCTGGGTAAGTTGTAGAATAAGGGGTTTGGTTCTGGGTAAGTTGTAGTATAAAGGGTTTGGTTCTGGGTAAGTTGTAGAATAAAGGGTTTGGTTCTGGGGAAGTTGTAGAATAAAGGGTTTGGTTCTGGGTAAGTTGTAGAATAAAGGGTTTGGTTCTGGGTAAGTTGTAGAATAAAGGGTTTGGTTCTGGGTAAGTTGTAGTATAAATAAAGGGTTTGGTTCTGGGTAAGTTGTTTGGTTCTGGTATAAAGGGTTTGGTTCTGGGTAAGTTGTAGAATAAAGGGTTTGGTTCTGGGTAAGTTGTAGAATAAAGGGTTTGGTTCTGGGTAAGTTGTAGTATAAAGGGTTTGGTTCTGGGTAAGTTGTAGTATAAAGGGGTTTGGTTCTGGGTAAGTTGTAGTATAAAGGGTTTGGTTCTGGGTAAGTTGTGGTATAAAGGGTTTGGTTCTGGGTAAGTTGTAGAATAAAGGGTTTGGTTCTGGGTAAGTTGTAGAATAAAGGGTTTGGTTCTGGGTAATGTAGTATAAAGGGGTTGGTTCTGGGTAAGTTGTAGAATAAAGGGTTTGGTTCTGGGTAAGTTGTAGAATAAAGGGTTTGGTTCTGGGTAAGTTGTAGAATAAAGGGTTTGGTTCTGGGTAAGTTGTAGTATAAAGCGTTTGGCGGTACAGTAGGCTTATATGTACATAACATATGGAATTTAATTGCCATACTTTACTTCCCAGGGACCAAGCGATGACTTGACATTATTTTCATTATTAAACTGACCTGTTATGAATCCTGATTGATGACGCCTCGTTTCGTTCCCCAGGCCCTATGATCCACGCAGACATTGGTGACAAAGTCAATATAGTCTTCAAGAACATGGCCACAAGAACTTACTCTATTCACGCACACGGGGTGAAGACAGACGTTCCACAAGTCAAAGAAACTAAGCCAGGTAAAATAAACAGCACCCATAATCCATTGCATTTGACCAGCTAGTTTTATAGACATTGGATTTGACCAGCTAGTGATGTAGACATTGGATTTGACCAGCTAGTGTTATAGACATTGGATTTGACCAGTTAGTGATAAACATTGGATTTGACCAGCTAGTGTTTTAGACATTGGATTTGACCAGCTAGTGTTTTAGACATTGGATTTGACCAGCTAGTTTTATAGACATTGGATTTGATCAGCTAGTTTTATTGAGATTGGATTTGTGATAGTGATATGTAGTAGTTTCAATAGCAGAAAGTACTTTTGATCGCAACAAAAACCTATGTGTCATTGATCTTTTATTACTATGGTTACTCATATATATTTCATGACCCTGTTCTACATAATAACAACTTTGTAGTGAGTGAGAGTTAGTTTCTTAAAGAAGAGTTGTCCCATACAGGTGACACCCAGACATACACATGGTATGTCCCCAAGACAGCTGGGCCTACAGACAAACAGGAGACATGCAGTGTGGGAGCTTATTACTCCACAGTCGACGTCAACAAGGTAAATGAGAGAACACAAACGGAGCCACAAACTCAATCTCTAGATCAGGGTCTTGTTTGCCAAAGCCTTTAGTAGCGTTGAGATCATTGTTAGATCGTAAGAAGGTTCTGTCTTTAGTAGCCAAGGTGTTTCTCAGACTTACACACATAAAAACATCTACGAGTGATCCAGACCACACGTACAGTGGCTAAAGTTTTTTTTTTACCCATTCCGAGTCACTTTAGTCACAGAAGATCTCCGCTAAACATAGAATCAAGATGTCTGACTCGGCCCCCAGTGTCCGGTCTGGAGCGTGAAGTCATGAGCTCCGATGGTCGGCTACGGCAGAGCAACATAGCGTTGCCAAAAACCCTGGTCTGCCCTGGAAAGCCTATGTAAATTACGATTAGCAGAACTGTCAAACAAAAAACTTTCTAGTCACGGTCACCATGATCTTTAACTATTTCTTGGTGCCATTAAGCCCAAGGGGCCAGGGTCCCAGTCTAAAAACACAGTTTTGACCTGGTATTGCAGTTTAACTGATGCCCAGCCCAGAAAGACAATTTCAATAATTCCTAATAAGACAATTTAAGACAATTTAGTCATCACCTTTATGCACAAAACATCCAAATTATTGTCGCTGGGCCGATCTTTTTTCAAATCACTTACAGAGGAAGATATTAACATTTTATATTCATCAAATGTCATGTGTTTGGATGACATGACGACGTTGTCGCTGCTCGCGCTGCACATACTGCTAGCGCGCATGTGATGTTGGTTGCATAAATCGCATACAACCTGGATAGAGAATCGTGTATGTGAAAGTGAATAGATTACTTTGAAAACAACGGTCGTACATCTTGGATCCAGTTATTATCATCAGTAGTGGTTCATGGGTAAAGTCACTGGAGAAGCCAAAACATGGCAAAACAAAAAGCCAGACCCCTTCCCTTTTTCCACATTTCATTACGTTACAGCCATATTTTTTAAATTTAACCTTAATTTAACTAGGCAAGTCAGTTAAGAACAAATTCTTATTTACAATGACGGCCTACACCGGCCAAACCCGGACGACGCTGGGCCAATTGTGCGCTGCCCTATGGGACTCCCAATCCCGGCCGGAGGTGATACAGCCTGGATTTGAACCAGGGACTGTAGTAACGCCTCTTGCACTGAGATGAAGTGCCTTACACTGCTGTGCTACTCAGGAGCCTTATTATAAAATTGATTAAATTAATGTTTATCCTCATCAATCTACATACAATACCCCATAATGACATCACAATACCCCATAATGACATCACAATACCCCATAATGACATCACAATACCCCATAATGACAAAGCGAAAACAGGTTTTTAGATATGTTTGTAAATGTATTAAAAATAAAAGCAAAAAAAAACTACATATTAAAATAAGTATCAGCCCCTTTTCTATGAGACTCGAAATTGAGCTCCGGTGCATCCTGTTTCCATTGATCATCCTTGAAATGTTTCTACAACTTGGAGTCTACCTGTGGTAAATTCAATTGATTGGACATGATTTGGAAAGGCACACCTGTCTATATAAGGTCCCACAGTTGACAGTGAATGTCAAAAACCAAGCCATGAGGTCAAAGGAATTGTCCGTAGAGCTCCGAGACAGGTTTGTGTCAAGACATAGATCTGGGGAAGGGTTCGCATTGAAGGTCCCCAAGAACACAGTGGCCTCCATCATTCTTAAATGGAAGGAGCCACTCCTCAGTAAAAGGCACATGACAGCCTGCTTGGCGTTTTCCAAAAGGCACCTAAAGACTCTCAGACCATGAGACACAAGATTCTCTGTTCTGATGAAACCAAGATTGAACTCTTTGGCTTGAATACCAAGCGTCACATCTGGAGGAAACCTGGCACCATCCCTACAGTGAAGCATGGTGGTGGCAGCATCATGCTGTGGGGATGTTTTTCAGCGGCAGGGACTGGGAGACTAGTCACGATTGAGGGAAAGATTAACGGAGCAAAGTACAGAGACATCCTCGATGAAAACCTGCTCCAGAGTATTCAGAACCTCAGACTGGGGTGAAGGTTCACCTTCCAACAGGACAACGACCCTTAGCACACAGCCCAGAGAATGCAGGAGTGGCTTTGGGACATGTCTCCGAATGCCCTTGAATAGCCCAGCCAGAACCCGGACACTGATCTAACATCTCTGGAGAGACCTGAAAATAGCTGTGCAGCGATGCTCCCCATCGAACCTGACAGAGCTTGACAGGATATGCAGAGAAGAATGGGAGAAACTCCCCAAATACAGGTGTTCCAAGCTTGCAGCGTCATACCCAAGAAGACTTGAGTCTGTAATCGCTGCTAAAGAATCTTCAACAAAGTACTGAGTAAAGGGTCTGAATACTTATGTAAATGTTACATTTCAGATTTTTTCATTTAATACATTTGTAAAAGTGTTAATAAAAACAGTTTTTGCTTGTGGGTATTGTGCTGTCATTATGGGGTATTGTGCTGTCATTATTGGGTATTGTGATGTCATTATGGGGTATTGTGATGTCATCATGGGGTATTGTGATGTCATTATGGAGTATTGTGATGTCATCATGGGGTATTGTGATGTCATCATGGAGTATTGTGTGTAGATTGATTAAGGGAAAAACGAATCAATCCATTTCAGAATAAGGCTGTAACGTAACAAAATGTGTAAAAATGCAAGGGGTCTGAATACTTTCCCAATGCACTGTATGTGTTGTGATAAATTGCGTTTGCTCTATAACCTGTTAGTTCAGAATAAATTCAACCACACCTTTGTTTCATCACAAATCTGGACCTTAACCTCTGTTCAGTGAAGTTCACAAAGCATAATGCATGTAACAAACAGCTACATGACCTACAGCATGGTCAGGCAAGGTAATGTTTCTGACCTTTCCTAAAACTATTGATTTAGAACCACGAAGAGTTACCGCAGGTCTCAAAGAAAACAGGAGCTGCCTCCACTATTCCAGAACCATTTACACTTCAACATTATCAAATCACCTAGGAGTTGTCTCATACAGTGACAACTAAAAGATACCAAAAACAATTTAGTCCAATCAACGTAAGCTAAATATGATAGTATAGTTTTCAATAGTTCTGATTTCTCTCCCTCTCTCTCTGTGTGTCTGTGTCACAGGAGTTTGGTGGCACCTTAGTTGGTGAGGACAGGCTCGTGGTAAAGGCTGGATTGGAATCAGTGGAACGGTATCAAACACATGGTTTCTATGTGTCGCATGGTTTCTATGTGTCGCATGGTTTCTATGGTTTCCATGGTTTCTATGGTTTCCATGGTTTCTATGTGTCACATGGTTTCTACGTGTCACATGGTTTCTACGTGTCACATGGTTTCTACGTGTCACATGGTTTCTATGTGTCACATGGTTTCTATGTGTTTGGATGCCATTCCATTGGCTCTGTTCCATTATTATGAGCCTTTCTCCCCTCAGCAGCCTCCACTGGTGTGTGTGTGGATAGAAAATACATTTACTCACCCTACTTCTAGAGAAATGTCAATGCCATCCTCCTCTCTTTCATGTTCATGGTCTATGACTGTCATACAGTACATGCGTTTAGTGCTTGTTGTCCTAAGCTACCTGGCTAAAAAGCTTGCTCGCTAGCCTAACTGCCTTTCATGGGCAACGATGAGCCAGCTAGTTAACATTAGCCTACTATATCTAGCTACATATTGAACATCCATCTTCTCAGGCCAGGGAAACAATGTATTAATTTATGGTTGGATCAGAATCACCGTTATAATCATTGACCAGTACGGACAATTAAGTAAAACCCCAAGTTCAAATCCCTATCTCCATCCATGATTAACTTAGGAAGGGGCCAATTTTAGCTAGCTAGCCACCGGAAGACATCGACAACTAAATGCAACAATTCAAGTTATATTCTGTCAATAACGTTTTGCTTTTGACGTGAAGCCAAACCCAAACTGATTTCTCTTGACATGGCGTGGCATCCTATGACGGTGCCACGTTGAAAGTCACTGAGCTCATCAATAAGGCCATTCAACTGCCAATATTTGTCTATGGAGATTGCATGGCTGCATGCTCGATTTTATACACCGGGTAGCCGAATCCACTAATTTGAAGGGGTGTCCACATACTTTTGAATATATAGTGTACA
Source organism: Oncorhynchus nerka (assembly GCF_034236695.1). Taxonomy (NCBI): domain Eukaryota; kingdom Metazoa; phylum Chordata; class Actinopteri; order Salmoniformes; family Salmonidae; genus Oncorhynchus; species Oncorhynchus nerka. Next base: position 90,422,375 of record NC_088419.1, on the reverse strand, counting down.
TATAAATACGTTAAAACACATATTTACATACATCATTGGTCTCTACCCCCCAGGACCTGTACAGCGGTCTAATTGGTCCCTTAGTGATATGTAGGCGGAGCTATGCGAGATCACTTGGACTGAAGAAGGAAGTGGAAGAGTTTGCTCTCCTTTTCATGGTGTTTGATGAGAACGAGTCCTGGTACCTGGACGACAACATCAAAAGAAACATCAAGACCCCCACCAGGAACATCAAAGAGGACGAGGACTTCATCGAGAGCAATAAAATGCATGGTGAGGCTGGGGAAAGAAAGGGTGTGTGTTCTTTATCCAGCGTTCATAGGAAAGCCTTTGCTTAATGATTTCTGAACCATTTATAAAATAAAGGCCTTATAAAAAGGGGATTTAGTAAGACTTCATTACTAGGCCTTATTAAAAAGCTATTGTTTGTTTAATGTGGGACCAGGGCCTATTCACAAAGCATGAAAAAAATATATTAAAAAAATAGGAGTGATCTAGGATCAGTTTTTGCCTTTTATAGATCAGCTCCTAGATCAGCACTCCTACTCTGAGACACTTGATAAATACTGCCCCGGGTAAATTGATGTTTTTGTCACTGACATGTCTCTGCTGTAGGCATCAACGGGCAGCTGTATGGAAACCTGCTGGGACTGAACATGAAAGTGGGGGACAAGGTGTACTGGTACCTGATGGGGATGGGCAACGAGATAGACATCCACACTGCCCACTTCCACGGGCACAGCTTTGACTATAAGGTAAGATCCCATTTGACCATGTTAAAAAAGTTTAAAAAACATTAGGTGTACATTTCCTCAAAACCTTTCCTGGAAACTTTCAAAGCAGCATAACTTTCCTCCAATTTAAGTGTATGAAGCTCTAAATCATTAGAACTTTTATTAAAAAACAAAAACAGAACAGAGAGGTCACATTGAAGACCACATTGAATTTTGGACCATAAGCCCAGATGTAGGCGGTCAGTCAAGTATGCACACACTTTATCTAAAATATTCTTCAAGGTTGTCTTGGGAACACACAGGATGTGGCTGCATTCAATCTGCGCTGCAGCCTTATAGAAATGTAAAGGCAAATGTTCTCGCATTAGCCGGAGACTGCATTCACAGTAAATGCTGCATAGGATGGCTCAAATCAGAAATGATCTTTAAATTCAAAATCACACTATTAAAAAAAAATAATAATAAAAAAAAACTCTTGAATCGAGCCCTTGATCTTCTAGCCTAGAACTAATACATCTGAATCAACTAAATGGTTACATACATTCTCTGGTCCTGTGTTCCACAGCTGAGTGGAGGGTCCCACCGTGCAGATGTGTTTGGCCTGTTCCCAGGCACCTTCCAGACGGTGAAGATGAGCCCGAAGTACCCTGGCTCCTGGCTGCTGCACTGCCACGTCGCAGACCACATCAAGGCCGGCATGGTAACAGTCTACAAAGTCACTGAGAAGGGTAAGGAGTGTGTAGGTTTGGTTCACTGTGTGTGAAGTGTGGGTTACCGTGTGTGTGTGTGTGTTGTGTGTGTGTGTTACACTCTATAATTTATCTGTTACTCCCCACTTGTGAATGTTTATACAACTAACCTCTCTTGTGTTTTTGTGTCTTCAGAAAAGAAGGGCTTTTTTGGATGAACGCGGAGCATTAACACAAACAGCGAATAAAAGCTACGTACATCTCTTCAGTAATTACACATTGACCTCGTATTCCACATAAGGAGCACAGTGACCACTGACAATGCATGAACTAACTAAACGGCTTTAATACAGGGTTTAAGCCTACCTGGTTAAAAAAGGTGAAATAAAAAAAGCAATGAGCAATGTCTAAATGTCTAATGTCAATGCTCTAAAATACATTTTGAATAAAGAAAATATAAAATCCTTCCTGATGTTGTTTCTGATGTTGTCCACCATTGGCATGAAAGACAGTGTCTTTAGAAGGTTTACAGAGAACGGCGCGACAAACTAAAAAAACATCCCGTCAGCGGCAGTCCTGTGGACGAGAGGTCGAAGGAGAATGGAAAGAATTGCGAAGGCGAACTGGCGGGCCAAGTGAACTGGCGGGCCAAGCGAACTGGCGGGCCAAACAGACAAAATAACGGCGCAGTACGACAGTAGTATGGAGAGCAGCATCTCGGTCCTTCTCACGGATGGGCTATTGCAGCAGACGACCACACTGGGTTCCACTCCTATTAGCTAAGAACAAGAAGAAGCGGCTCCAGTGAGCAACGCGATCACCAACACTGGACAACTGAGGAGTGGAAAAACATTGCCTTGTCCGACAAATCTCTGATGGCAGAGTCAGGATTTAACATAAGCAGCATGAGTCCATGGACCCGTCCTGCCTGGTGTCAACGGTACAGGCTGGAGGCGGTGGTGTACCTCCGTCCAATCTGCAGCAACTGCGTGATTCCATGGTGTCAGCATGGACCAACATCCCTGTGGAACATTTCCGACTTGTAGAATCAATTCCACAAATAATTCAGGCTGTTCCGGAAGCAAAGGGGAATCCGACCCGGTACTAGATGGGTTTAAATAATAAACTGGCCCGGTGGGTGTACACTTCAATATATTGCTAATGTGTTTGTGAAAGGAGCAGAACCAACATAATGTTTTTAGAGAGCGTTTATTAAACACAGCGAACCAAAAAAAAACAAAACGGATAAAAGCAAACATTGGGAATAGATTATATACGGGGTTTCATAGTGAGCTTATACCTCTCAGAGAAGCTTCCTTCCATGTTATTTAACCACCTTTTCTTATCTCTTCTTCCAATGAACACCAGAAAGACTAGTCCAGTGTATAACTCAACATCCAGTTCCTAATATTCAGTAATAAAAGGTCTCAGGGGTATCCACAAGTCCACACAGAAGAGGTACTGTACCACTGCAGGGCATGACTAGCGACATGACAATACTAAACAGTCAAAAAAATAAAAAATAAAAATCTGAAAATAGTCATATCTCTGCACAGTAAAATTCTCTGTTCATATTAATTTGACTAATAGGACTACAAACGGTGGTTTTGTATGGGTACCATTTCCATAAGGCTCTACAGTAGTAGCGTTTTGAGAGGCTCACTCCACACTAAGTGGTTGATTGTCCAGTGCCTTCTAGGTTTAGGATCCTCCATAGAAATAGAATCAGTAGAAGGGACATTTCCATTCAAACCAGCAGTCCGTTGCATCAGTTGCTGTACTGGGCGTACCACTTGGAATGTATGCTTAAAATGGACACTAACTAACCTGTTCTACTTAGGCAGAAATGTCAAATTCAACTAATCTGCCATATTGGATGGACCATGAAATAAAACAATGGCTTTCAGAGCTACTGTATGTCTGTTCTACTATTTGTAATTCTACGGCTCCTCCTCCTCACATCATGAGGTTTCTCTGGCTGCACTCCAGCAGGTGAGGCAGGAAGAAGTGGACCGTCCCGTCGTCAGGCAACAGGTCCAGGAACTCCAGGGGGTTCAGCTCCATGGCAACCACCACCAGCGTTTCTGTTGTCAGGGAAAATGCAGATGTTATGGCCCAACTCTGAATATGAAAAGGGGCAATCTGCAATTCATACATTTTTTTAACTTTTAAATGAATTATATTCATCCAATGATTCTTGAAGAATCTACACTGAACAAAAAACACAACATGTAACAATTTCAACGATTTTAGTGAGTTACAGTTTATATAAAGAAATCACTCAATTGAAATAAATTCATTAGGACCTAATATATGAGTTTCACATGACTGGGCAGGGACGCAGCTCTGGGTGGGTATATGCCCACCCCCCGGGAAGCCAGGCACAGCCAATCAGAATGAGTTTCTCCCCACAAAAGGACAGAAATACTCCTCAGTTTCATCAGCTGTTCGGTGTGACTGGTCTCAAACGATCCTACCGGTGAAGAAGCTAGATGTGAAGGTCCTGAGCTGGCGTGGTTACATGTGGTCTGCTGTTGTAAGGCCAGTTGGACAGACTGACAAATGAACATTAAAATTATCTGGCAACAACTCTGGTGGACATTCCTGCAGTCAGCATGCCAATTGCACACTCCCTCAAAACATGAGACATCTGTGGCATTGTGTTGTTTGACAAAACTTCACATTTTAGAGTGGCCTTTTATTGTCCCCAGCACAAGATGCACCTGTGTAATGATCATGCTGTTTAATCAGCTTCTTGATATGCCACACCTGTCAGGTAGGTGGATTATCTTGAGAATGCACACTAACAGGGATGTAAACAAATTTGTGTACAACATTTTAGAGATAGGCTTTTTGTGTGTATGTCACATTTCTGGGATCTTTCATTTCAGCTCATGAAATACATGTTGCAATTATATTTTTTGTTCGGTGTAAAACATCTATACGCCACATGATCTTACGTCAACTGTCGTAACCCATCAGAAACCAAAATAGAAGCACTCCACTGTTTGTAAACAATGTAATTGTTAACACACACACACACACACACACACACACACACACACACACACACTGTATACCCTCAAAACATGTTTAAAACTATACATTTTGATAGCATGGGTGGTCAGTCCTTGCATCCATAACTCCATAATCACTTGAGACTAAGTATAACCATCCAGCCCCATCCCTAAGCTGTTACCCAAAACATTGGTGGGGTGCCCTTTGTTATTGTTTAAACTGCAAATTGCCCCTTTAACCACAAAAAAGGTGGTGACATTCTGGAGTTAAACCCTATGCTTGAAAACACAGGCTAGTCTAAATGGTGAAACTATACTGACACCGTGACGAGAGTGCACCGTCATATCTCCCTCAACAGGGTTTTCATGGTGCTGCTCTGGGAGCGTGACGAGATGCGTGGCTACAAAATTAACTTCTTGTGATATGCAGATAGAATGGAAGCGCACCGCCTGCACGTCGGCCACGCTTCACAACGGGAGGATATTAGAGCACCGCCTGCACGTCGACCACGCTTCACAACGGGAGGATATTAGAGCACCGCCTGCACGTCGACCACGCTTCACAACGGGAGGATATTAGAGCACCGCCTGCACGTCGACCACGCTTCACAACGGGAGGATATTAGAGCACCGCCTGCACGTCGGCCACGCTTCACAACGGGAGGATATTAGAGCACCGCCTGCACGTCGGCCACGCTTCACAACGGGAGGATATTAGAGCACCGCCTGCACGTCGGCCACGCTTCACAACGGGAGGATATTAGAGCACCGCCTGCACGTTGGCCACGCTTCACAACGGGAGGATATTAGAGCACCGCCTGCACGTCGGCCACCCTTCACAACGGGAGGATATTAGAGCACCGCCTACACGTCGCCACGCTTCACAACGGGAAGATATTAGAGCACCGCCTGCACGTCGGTCACGCTTCACAACAGGAGGATATTCTTGCTACTTCAGCAACAAATGTGCATGTTTATTGTAATTAAAATGATTTGAAGTAGTTTAGATTTTTCAACATTTAACCTAAAATGCAATACCAAACCTTTCAATGTATGCAGGGTGATTTTTGCTATTTTCCGACTTAGTTTTAGGATTATTGAGATTATTTGTGAATTTATATATCTGATATTATGTGTTTATTTCTGTGCAGCTGCATCTTTGCAACGCTGCCGAGGAAAATAAACTGGAAGCGTAAACACTACACTGCTTCAAGAGAGACTCGCGTCGCAGACGACGTACTGCTTTCCCCGATACAGCACGTTTTACAGAGACGTGGCGATGACGGTGAAGTTAAGGCTGTGAGTGTACCTTTGAGTGCAGCCAGCAGGATAGTGTTCTCTCCCTGTGTTGCTCTGGTTCTCTCACACAGCTCGGGGAACAGCTTCTGCCACCACAGAGCCTGAACAAAAAAAACACACGAATCCATTAGAAAGATATGCACTATAGAACCATTGAAATATATACATATATATATAAAAAAAGGCAATGTTCCCGTGTTCACAGAGACCGAATTCACTATAAAAAGCGGAAATGACCTTAATTTGCGCTATTATGTGGGCCTTCTGCGCTACTGATTGAATCTAGCCCTCTCAGACCATAGGACTGAGGTTATGAGGATCTAAGGTTGTGTAAGTACACATAGGGTAAGATCCACAGTAGGGTGAAAGGAGTTGGGGCAACAGTTCCACAGTAGGGTGAAAGGAGTTGGGGTAACAGATCCACAGTAGGGTGAAAGGAGTTGGGGCAACAGATCCACAGTAGGGTCAAAGGAGTTGGGGCAACAGATCCACAGTACCCACCATGCTGTTGTTCTGTAGCTCATGATTAGCATAAGGGATGATGGCCTGAGGACAGCGGTCTAGCAACCTCTCGATGGAGCTCTCGTAGTGACCCAGCTTGGTGGCACAGAGCACGTGCACACTGAGCCCGGCGTTGTCCTCGTCAGGCAGCTGCTCCAACAGGGGCAGGATGGATGACACGTCCAGGGTGGGACCGCACAGCAGGGACTGGATGATTCATTGTTTGTACACCATAGTGGTACATTTACAGGGGGGCAAAAAAAAGTATTTAGTCAGCCACCAATTGTGCAAGTGCAAATACTTATTTTCCACCATAATTTGCAAATAAATTCATTCAAAATCCTACAATGTGATTTTCTGGATTTTTTCTCTCTCATTTTGTCTGTCATAGGTGAATTGTACCTATGATGAAAATTACAGCCCTCTCTCATATTTTTAAGTGGGAGAACTTGCACAATTGGTGGCTGACTAAATACTTTTTTGCCCCACTGTACATGTAAGGGTTAAAAAAACAAAACTTAATTTTACAAGTTGATTGGTTGGTTGATTGATTCCATGTCTGACTGATAAATTGATAAATAGCACAGACATGATGCAGAGAGACTGACCTGTAGTTTGTGGAGGTCCTCTGGAATGATGTTGACGTGAGCTGGAGTCAGGATGCTGACCCAGGGGTACAACACGCCATAGTGAGAACACCAGTTAATCTGTAACACAAAAACAGTCACCCAGGGATACAACACGCCATAGAGAGAACACCAGTTAATCTGTAACACAGAAACAGTCACCCAGGGATACAACACGCCATAGTGAGAACACCAGTTAATCTGTAACACAGAAACAGTCACCCAGGGTTACAACGTTAATCTGTAACACAGAAACAGTCACCCAGGGGTACAACACGCCATAGTGAGAACACCAGTTAATCTGTAACACAGAAACAGTCACCCAGGGATACAACACGCCATAGTGAGAACACCAGTTAATCTGTAACACAGAAACAGTCACCCAGGGATACAACACGCCATAGTGAGAACACCAGTTAATCTGTAACACAGAAACAGTCACCCAGGGATACAACACGCCGTAGTGAGAACACCAGTTAATCTGTAACACAGAAACAGTCACCCAGGGATACAACACGCCATAGTGAGAACACCAGTTAATCTGTAACACAGAAACAGTCACCCAGGGTTACAACACGCTGTAGTGAGAACACCAGTTAATCTGTAACACAGAAACAGTCACCCAGGGTTACAACACGCTGTAGTGAGAACACCAGTTAATCTGTAACACAGAAACAGTCACCCAGGGTTACAACACGCTGTAGTGAGAACACCAGTTAATCTGAAACACAGAAACAGTCACCCAGGGGTACAACGTTAATCTGTAACACAGAAACAGTCACCCAGGGATACAACACGCCATAGTGAGAACACCAGTTAATCTGAAACACAGAAACAGTCACCCAGGGATACAACACGCCATAGTGAGAACACCAGTTGTTAATCTGTAACACAGAAACAGTCACCCAGGGTTACACCACGCTGTAGTGAGAACACCAGTTAATCTGTAACACAGAAACAGTCACCCAGGGATACAACACGCCGTAGTGAGAACACCAGTTAATCTGTAACACAGAAACAGTCACCCAGGGATACAACACGCCATAGTGAGAACACCAGTTAATCTGTAACACAGAAACAGTCACCCAGGGTTACAACACGCTGTAGTGAGAACACCAGTTAATCTGTAACACAGAAACAGTCACCCAGGGTTACAACACGCTGTAGTGAGAACACCAGTTAATCTGTAACACAGAAACAGTCACCCAGGGTTACAACACGCTGTAGTGAGAACACCAGTTAATCTGAAACACAGAAACAGTCACCCAGGGGTACAACGTTAATCTGTAACACAGAAACAGTCACCCAGGGTTACAACACGCTGTAGTGAGAACACCAGTTAATCTGTAACACAGAAACAGTCACCCAGGGTTATAACACGCCATAGTGAGAACACCATTTAATCTGAAACACAGAAACAGTCACCCAGGGATACAACACGCCATAGTGAGAACACCAGTTAATCTGTAACACAGAAACAGTCACCCAGGGATACAACACGCCATAGTGAGAACACCATTTAATCTGAAACACAGAAACCGTCACCCAGGGTTACAACACGCTGTAGTGAGAACACCAGTTAATCTGAAACACAGAAACAGTCACCCAGGGATACAACACGCTGTAGTGAGAACACCAGTTAATCTGTAACACAGAAACAGTCACCCAGGGGTACAACACGCTGTAGTGAGAACACCAGTTAATCTGTAACACAGAAACAGTCACCCAGGGATACAACACGCCGTAGTGAGAACACCAGTTAATCTGTAACACAGAAACAGTCACCCAGGGATACAACACGCCATAGTGAGAACACCAGTTAATCTGTAACACAGAAACAGTCACCCAGGGTTACAACACGCTGTAGTGAGAACACCAGTTAATCTGTAACACAGAAACAGTCACCCAGGGTTACAACACGCTGTAGTGAGAACACCAGTTAATCTGTAACACAGAAACAGTCACCTAGGGTTACAACACGCTGTAGTGAGAACACCAGTTAATCTGAAACACAGAAACAGTCACCCAGGGGTACAACGTTAATCTGTAACACAGAAACAGTCACCCAGGGTTACAACACGCTGTAGTGAGAACACCAGTTAATCTGTAACACAGAAACAGTCACCCAGGGTTATAACACGCCATAGTGAGAACACCATTTAATCTGAAACACAGAAACAGTCACCCAGGGATACAACACGCCATAGTGAGAACACCAGTTAATCTGTAACACAGAAACAGTCACCCAGGGATACAACACGCCATAGTGAGAACACCATTTAATCTGAAACACAGAAACCGTCACCCAGGGTTACAACACGCTGTAGTGAGAACACCAGTTAATCTGAAACACAGAAACAGTCACCCAGGGATACAACACGCTGTAGTGAGAACACCAGTTAATCTGTAACACAGAAACAGTCACCCAGGGGTACAACACGCTGTAGTGAGAACACCAGTTAATCTGAAACACAGAAACAGTCACCCAGGGATACAACACGCCATAGTGAGAACACCAGTTGTTAATCTGTAACACAGAAACAGTCACCCAGGGTTACACCACGCTGTAGTGAGAACACCAGTTAATCTGTAACACAGAAACAGTCACCCAGGGATACAACACGCCGTAGTGAGAACACCAGTTAATCTGTAACACAGAAACAGTCACCCAGGGATACAACACGCCATAGTGAGAACACCAGTTAATCTGTAACACAGAAACAGTCACCCAGGGTTACAACACGCTGTAGTGAGAACACCAGTTAATCTGTAACACAGAAACAGTCACCCAGGGTTACAACACGCTGTAGTGAGAACACCAGTTAATCTGAAACACAGAAACAGTCACCCAGGGGTACAACGTTAATCTGTAACACAGAAACAGTCACCCAGGGTTACAACGTTAATCTGTAACACAGAAACAGTCACCCAGGGTTACAACACGCTGTAGTGAGAACACCAGTTAATCTGTAACACAGAAACAGTCACCCAGGGTTATAACACGCCATAGTGAGAACACCATTTAATCTGAAACACAGAAACAGTCACCCAGGGATACAACACGCCATAGTGAGAACACCAGTTAATCTGTAACACAGAAACAGTCACCCAGGGATACAACACGCTGTAGTGAGAACACCAGTTAATCTGAAACACAGAAACAGTCACCCAGGGATACAACACGCTGTAGTGAGAACACCAGTTAATCTGTAACACAGAAACAGTCACCCAGGGGTACAACACGCTGTAGTGAGAACACCAGTTGTTAATCTGTAACACAGAAACAGTCACCCAGGGTTACACCACGCTGTAGTGAGAACACCAGTTAATCTGTAACACAGAAACAGTCACCCAGGGGTACAACACGCTGTAATGAGAACACCAGTTAATCTGAAACACAGAAACAGTCACCCAGGGATACAACACGCCGTAGTGAGAACACCAGTTAATCTGTAACACAGAAACAGTCACCCAGGGATACAACACGCCATAGTGAGAACACCAGTTAATCTGTAACACAGAAACAGTCACCCAGGGTTACAACACGCTGTAGTGAGAACACCAGTTAATCTGTAACACAGAAACAGTCACCCAGGGTTACAACACGCTGTAGTGAGAACACCAGTTAATCTGTAACACAGAAACAGTCACCTAGGGTTACAACACGCTGTAGTGAGAACACCAGTTAATCTGAAACACAGAAACAGTCACCCAGGGGTACAACGTTAATCTGTAACACAGAAACAGTCACCCAGGGTTACAACACGCTGTAGTGAGAACACCAGTTAATCTGTAACACAGAAACAGTCACCCAGGGTTATAACACGCCATAGTGAGAACACCATTTAATCTGAAACACAGAAACAGTCACCCAGGGATACAACACGCCATAGTGAGAACACCAGTTAATCTGTAACACAGAAACAGTCACCCAGGGATACAACACGCCATAGTGAGAACACCATTTAATCTGAAACACAGAAACCGTCACCCAGGGTTACAACACGCTGTAGTGAGAACACCAGTTAATCTGAAACACAGAAACAGTCACCCAGGGATACAACACGCTGTAGTGAGAACACCAGTTAATCTGTAACACAGAAACAGTCACCCAGGGGTACAACACGCTGTAGTGAGAACACCAGTTAATCTGAAACACAGAAACAGTCACCCAGGGATACAACACGCCATAGTGAGAACACCAGTTGTTAATCTGTAACACAGAAACAGTCACCCAGGGTTACACCACGCTGTAGTGAGAACACCAGTTAATCTGTAACACAGAAACAGTCACCCAGGGATACAACACGCCGTAGTGAGAACACCAGTTAATCTGTAACACAGAAACAGTCACCCAGGGATACAACACGCCATAGTGAGAACACCAGTTAATCTGTAACACAGAAACAGTCACCCAGGGTTACAACACGCTGTAGTGAGAACACCAGTTAATCTGTAACACAGAAACAGTCACCCAGGGTTACAACACGCTGTAGTGAGAACACCAGTTAATCTGAAACACAGAAACAGTCACCCAGGGGTACAACGTTAATCTGTAACACAGAAACAGTCACCCAGGGTTACAACACGCTGTAGTGAGAACACCAGTTAATCTGTAACACAGAAACAGTCACCCAGGGTTATAACACGCCATAGTGAGAACACCATTTAATCTGAAACACAGAAACAGTCACCCAGGGATACAACACGCCATAGTGAGAACACCAGTTAATCTGTAACACAGAAACAGTCACCCAGGGATACAACACGCTGTAGTGAGAACACCAGTTAATCTGAAACACAGAAACAGTCACCCAGGGATACAACACGCTGTAGTGAGAACACCAGTTAATCTGTAACACAGAAACAGTCACCCAGGGGTACAACACGCTGTAGTGAGAACACCAGTTGTTAATCTGTAACACAGAAACAGTCACCCAGGGTTACACCACGCTGTAGTGAGAACACCAGTTAATCTGTAACACAGAAACAGTCACCCAGGGGTACAACACGCTGTAATGAGAACACCAGTTAATCTGAAACACAGAAACAGTCACCCAGGGATACAACACGCTGTAGTGAGAACACCAGTTAATCTGTAGCACAGAAACAGTCACCCAGGGATCTCCACTTCCTCCTAGACTCCAGCCTTGGGGGACATCACACCTTAGTGCGAAGAACACGCTACAGACACACAGAAAAACACACCAGGTCGTCTGCGCTCTTGAGCGGTTTGAATCCGCGGCCGTCTCGGCGTGTGACGCGATCGATGTAGACAGTGGTGAGGCGGAACAGCAGCTCCTGGATGACAGCTTCCTGTGACGAGGCCATCAGCAAGGCTTCCCAGAAGTCAACCAGCAGCTGAGGGCCTCCCTGGGGCCCTGACACATCCCCACACAGCTCCTACAGGAAACACACACACACACACACACAATGAAACGCATTACATATGGTCACATTTTGGAATCGAATACTTGAGGAATGACACACACACAAACACACAGTAACCCTGACCTGGAAGAAGAGGTCAGCCTCGTCCAGTTTGACCTTGTCGTTCTCGTGCAGCGCCACCATGGCTGCCACCAGCAGGCCGTCCTGGTTGTCCCTGAGGTGACGAGCCAGGAGAGTAGGTACCACCGTATCCCCTCTGCCGTGCAGCAGCAGCTTGGCTTCCTCAATGAACCCATACACCTGCAGCATCTGGGACGGGGCATAGAGCAGATACACTGTTCACACACACACTGTACACACACACTACACACAGTACACACACACTGTACACACACACAGTACACACACACACAGTACACACACACACTGTTCACACACTGTACACACACTGTACACACACACTGTACACACACACTGTACACACACACTGTACAGACACTGTACACACACACACACACACTGTACACACACACACACACACACACACACACTCCTCTTCCCCCACCACCATACACTAACATGATCTGACCTCTGTGTGTCGGTCCATGTGTTGCCTGTAGAGCTGCAGGTCTGCCATGCGCAGGGCCAGGGCAGCCTTGGACAGGGTGAGGGGTACGGAGGGGGCTCCGATGGACTCCAGCCGCTCTAGGTGGGCCAGGCCACAGTCAGGGCTGGCTCTGGCCATGGAAGGGCTGGCTATAACATGGGGAAGCTGGGACGGCTCGGCCACACCGAAGATATCCAGCACCTCGTTGGCCGTCTCCTACAACACATACACAGACAACCAACCACTGAATCTCAACAGTGTGACTATTGAATCAGAAGAGCTTCTATTGGAATGGCTGGAGAGGTGTCCAGGGACTGGTGAAAGTTACCTCAGTGAGCAGCTCCAGGGTCTCCTCATAGAGGGAGTGTTTGAGGAAGAAGAGGAAGCCCTTCCCGTAGCCACAGAGGCTGTTAGACAGACCCCTGTTCCTGGAGATCACCTCTGTCAGAGACAGGCCTGACATCTTATAGTAGGGCAGGGCCAGGTGGCAGTCCCGCTTATCAAACCTACACGTCGGTGGAAGGGATGGTCGCACTTTACATTCAGTAAACCAACCAACACACCAACCAGTCCACCAACACACACATCAACCAACCAGTCCACCAACACACCAACCAGTCCACCAACACACCAACCAGTCCACCAACACACCAACCATTCCACCAACACACCAACCAGTCCACCAACACACCAACCAGTCCACCAACACACCAACCAGTCCACCAACACACCAACCAGTCCACCAACACACACATCAACCAACCAGTCCACCAACACACACATCAACCAACCAGTCCACCAACACACACATCAACCAACCAGTCCACCAACACACACGTCCACCAACACACACGTCCACCAACACACACGTCCACCAACACACACGTCCACCAACACACACGTCCACCAACACACACGTCCACCAACACATCAACCAACCAGTCCACCAACACATCAACCAACCAGTCCACCAACACATCAACCAACCAGTCCACCAACACATCAACCAACCAACATATCAACCTTGATGTTAATGTGATCCGACCCCACTGACCTGCTGAAGCAGTCTCCTAACTGGGCGCAGCTCTCCTGGAAGGCCTGCTGCAGCTCCTGTCTGTCTGCGGTGTGGGTTGTATTATATCCCAGGGCCTGGGCTAGGTTCTGACCAGTGGTCTGAGGCCGTTCTACAGGGTTTCCAACCCGGGGGTCCAGGAGCGTGGCTCTCAGGAGGAGGTGGGCTTCACTGAGCAGGTGCAGACGGCTGTGAGACAGAGGGTTGGTCTCCTCATACGTCTTACTGTACTCCACCTAGCCCAGAGAAACGGTTGATTGTTGAACGCCAAGGTTAAACCGTATAAATGATTGTTGAACGCCATGGTTAAACAGTATAAATGATTGTTGAACGCCATGGTTAAACAGTATAAATGATTGTTGAACGCCAAGGTTAAACAGTATAAATGATTGTTGAACGCCAAGGTTAAACAGCATAAATGATTGTTGAACGCCAAGGTTAAACAGTATAAATGATTGTTGAACGCCATGGTTAAACAGCATAAAAGGTTAAACAGTATAAAAGGTTAAACAGTATAAATGATTGTTGAACGCCAAGGTTAAACAGTATAAATGATTGTTGAACGCCATGGTTAAACAGTATAAATGATTGTTGAACGCCATGGTTAAACAGTATAAATGATTGTTGAACGCCAAGGTTCAGCACAACCAACAAAGGTCAAAGAAAAAAATGAATGGTAAAATGGAGGTAAGGTGTCATAACATTAAGGCTATTGTTGACATGTTCTCATGGTGCGTTACCATCTCGTTGTAGAGCTGGAGCGGGGGGACGGTGTTGACCACGTACAGGTTCCAGCCGTGACCCATCTCACTGGGATTCTGGGGCTTGGTGAAGGGTGACTTCCTGTTCCTGGGTCAGAGAAGCAGGAAGTACAAGTCAGCTCATCTCTATAATAAAAAAATAAAAAATGGCCACAGATGGCTGACATTACAGCTTCTAACTAGGTGGTCAGAAACTACCGCTCAGCTGCCATAACATCAAGCACATGAAGGAAACAATAGCCCCTGGGCTGGACCAGAATGCGAAAGCGGGTAGCTAAATTGGGAGTTCGCACGAATGACATAAACCTATGAGCTAAAAAAGATCCAGTTTACATGTTAGTCATTTAGCAGACGCTCTTATCCAGAGGGACTTACAGTTAAGTGAAGAGAGCGAGGTGAGACAACCACATAACATAGTCAGCAAAAACAATTCCTAAACAAAGCAGCTATTAGCAAAGTGAGTAGTAGCACTTCTCCCTAGAGATTAGTCTGACTACCTACCAATGCAAACCAATCAACAGAGGATGTTATTGAGGGCAAGGGGTTTTGGGCATTAATGTGAATCAGACACATTGCATGCTTCACTCCACATGTTAACACACAAGGCCTACTGACCCGTGTGCTGAACACTGTGTGTGTGTGTGTGTTCTATCGGCTTGCCTGTCCAGTACAGCCTGTAGCAGCGACAGCTAACAGACCTGATGCTCTTAGCCAGTGAAACACGCGGCAGTGTCAAGCAGTCTCATGTGATAACAAAGCCCCTGTGTGTGAGATTTGGATTTTAAAAAAAGGTCAGCTTGGTGGAGGAATGGTATTTTCTGCATGTTTCCCTACTTCTCGTCTGTGAATGCATGGTCTCACTTCCTGATTCTACACGCGGCAGTCTCCACGCGGGCGGTCTCCACTCCACTCCACTGGCCACGCGGCGATCGCTACTGGCCACGCGGCGGTCGCTACTGGTCATGTGGCCTTCCAACCTCTGGATCCATCATGCTTTAGTCTAATCAGGCGTACTGGGTTTTCAGACGTTAATGCTCACAGTACATCATATATGCCATTTAGCCAACTCTTTTATCCAAACGCGACTTAAGAGTCATCCTTTCATACATTTTACATACTGGTGGTCCCGGGAATCGAACCGCCACGCTCTAAGAACTGAGCTACATACAGACCACTACACGAATGACATGATATTATGTCCAGTAGGTGATATCATCACACTGATACGATATCATGTTTAGTCCATCAGTGACGAGACACACAGGGGGATGTTGTTTTAGTAGGGTTGGTGGGGTGGGGGGGTTTATTCCAGGTGGACTACAGAGGGACACACCATCAACGAGGTCAAGAGACTTACAGGAATGACATGATATTATGTCCAGTAGGTGATATCATCACACTGATACGATGTCATGTTTAGTCCATCAGTGACGAGACACACAGGGGGATGTTGTTTTAGTAGGGTTGGTGGGGTGGGGGGTTTATTCCAGGTGGACTACAGAGGGACACACCATCAACGAGGTCAAGAGACTTACAGGAAGGAGTGGGCCAGAAAACGCTTCAGAGCCGGCGTGGTGGAAGGCTCTATACCTACTGCTAGGAAAATCCCCCTAAGGGTTTGGTGATCTTTGTATTCTCTACAATAAGAGTTTACAGGTACAATTGAAGGACAAAGAGAAGGGAGATTTCAGATATTTAAAATCCTATAAATTAACAAATGAAATATTTTAAACACAAATGTGAAGTAATAAAAGTGTATTTTCAGTGCTTAATAAATGATGAGTGTGTCTATTGTCTGAATGCTGCTTTACTTGTGCTCCACAGTAAGATGCTCTGATCATGGGTATGGGATTAGAGAAGGGCTGGGTGATTTTCTACATTTGATGGTATGCCTGCATTTTATGCTTCGGGAATAACACAAGTTCTTAATATGTTTTTCTGTGTAACCCACGACCCTAGGATGGCAACAAATTAATTATATGTGGTTTTAAATGGGCTTTCCCCCATTCTGATTGTTTTATACTAATCCAAAACTGACAGTAAAGTAATCTAATTTGTAGAACTTTTCATTTGTTTATCACTGTATCAAAAATTTAAATGATAGAATATAGATGGTATCAAAATATAATTATAGAGAAAAATCCTTTGCCATATGTGGTTCAACACAGGCATACCTTCAAATACAATATCATCACCCAGGCCTAGATCAGAGGCATACCTTAAAATACAATATCATCACCCAGGCCTAGATCACAGGCATACCTTAAAATACAATATCATCACCCAGGCCTAGATCACAGGCATACCTTAAAATACAATATCATCACCCAGGCCTAGATCACAGGCATACCTTAAAATACAATATCATCACCCAGGCCTAGATCACAGGCATGCCTTAAAATACAATATCATCACCCAGGCCTAGATCACAGGCATACCTTAAAATACAATATCATCACCCAGGCCTAGATCACAGGCATACCTTAAAATGCAATATCATTACACAGGCCTAGATCAGAGGCATACCTTAAAATACAATATCATCACCCAGGCCTAGATCACAGGCATACCTTAAAATACAATATCATCACCCAGGCCTAGATCACAGGCATGCCTTAAAATACAATATCATCACCCAGGCCTAGATCACAGGCATACCTTAAAATACAATATCATCACCCAGGCCTAGATCACAGGCATACCTTAAAATGCAATATCATTACACAGGCCTAGATCACAGGCATACCTTAAAATACAATATCATCACCCAGGCCTAGATCAGATGCCTTAACATAAATCTATAGCATTGCCTACATTTGAATTGGTCCAATTTTGAAGTAGTATTTACTTTGCTGTGAGACAATTGCTAAATGTATATTTCCTTTCTAAATCATGTGTGGCTGTAGCTATGACTACAGTGTCTAAGTGTGTGCGTGTGACCTACATGACTCTGCGTGCGGTCCTCTCTATGTCCTCCCTGGTCTCCACATCTGCAGTGGTCAGCAGGACGATGTGGTGTCGGTAGTGACACAAAGCCTTCAGACCAATGAACAGCTGAATACGCAGAGCACACAACTCCATGGTGATGGGAGGACAGGCCTGCATGCACACACACACACACAATGTTTTAATTATCTGGTGGTTATTAAGTTGGTGGAATTGTAATTACATTATTATTAACTCACAATTACACTTTTGTATCTTTGGGATGTATTAAAATAATCATATTGCTGCTACATGTCAAGTAGATATTCATTGACAACTGTTTCTTGCCGATATCATGGTCTTACTCTGGGAACCTGACGGGAGGAATATGGGCCCTAGGGGCGGTAAGTAGCCACTCACAATGAAGATTCCACTTTAAATCAAAATTGGGCTTCCCAGCATGTGCAGACCAATCACATTTAGGCTCTCAATTACCATTCCTGAGAGACACTGCAGCCCTGCCTAACACGGTGCTAGTCAGATTCCACGGTGTCACTGTTGGACACGCACGCATGCAGACACACACTGCACAAAACAACGACACTCTTGTCACCAGATGAATCTGTGTAAGTGGTGGTTGCCATTATGAGCCCTTTCCAGCTCCACCATCTTTGTGAACGTAACGCAGTGATCTGAGCCAAGCAGACAGCTACCTGTATTTCTGGAGAAGCTGTGATCCAATCTAATGACTTCCTGTCTTATTGTGTAGCAGGGCCAATCAGAGCACAACCAACCGAGGCACAACCAATCACACACAAGAGGGGAAGCCTCAGGTCAAAGCATCCTTAAGACCAATAATGAAGATGTCCAAGGCATGGGGGTAGATATGGTGAATATTCCACCAAACCTGACCGATAACTAAAAGCTTTTCCGGTCCTCAGATCTATAAAGAGCTCCCTAGGGGTCCGGCCGTGGGTCGCTCTGTCTACCATTAGCTAAGGAAAATAGGGTGATCCTCACCTTCATAGTGGTATCGATGTAAGGGTCCTCAGCTCTGGCTGCCACTGCTGCACACCTCACTGAGAAGCACTGGAGAGCATTCCTGAGAAACACAGGTATAAATTAGGGCCCTGGGTTTTGTGAGATCATGTGACATGCCTAGATTTGAACCTTTTTATTTTATTTACATTTTCTTATGTCACATGGTCCAGCAACCATCCCCCAGACAATTGCTTTCAATTTTTGGTGGAATTCTAATTCCTGGACAAAGCTTCGAATACAGGACCAAATCTTGCCATTTCTTTTTTTATTTTACTAGGCAAGTCAGTTAAAAACAAATTCTTATTTTCAATGACGGCCTAGGAACAGTGGGTTAACTGCCTGTTCAGGGGCAGAACGACAGAGTTGTACCTTGTCAGCTCGGGGATTTGAACTTGCAACCTTTCGGTTACTAGTCCAACGCTCTAACCACTAGGCTACCCTGCCGCTATGTCACATGATTGCGCCAACACTGTAGGGTCGTGCAGTATCCAGATGTTTCTGTACCATACCAGGGTATACAGTATTACCAACCCCCCAAAAAGTATATATTTTTTACTGTATTGAAAATCACACCGTCAGTTAAAATAAATAAATAATACTGTTTATACCATATACTGGGGTATCACCGAAGTCAGAGACTAGTCTCATGGACTTCCTTCACCATCTCGAGAGGCCCAGCCCAGTACTTACTTTGTGATGATGTGGAGGAAGAGGTCAGTGAGGACGGCCTGCTGGGCCTTCTCTGGATACTGATAGGCTGAGACCATCTGAACCCCGCCCCTCACGCTGTACAAATAGCCCGTCTTGGGCAGCGAGAAGAAACAGAACAAACACGTCGGCTCCACCCCTCTACCCCCCTCCACACATACTTCCTGGTTGCCTGGTTGTCAGGGAGAGGAGACCAATGGAAGAGAAAGGGATGAGATGTGAAACAGATGGCAATGTAGAAAATATAGGTGCTCCTACTTTAAGTGTCCCTCATACATATGCATTTACACTACATGTTAATTCCATAGGTAGGGAAAGAGCCAAGTACTTAGAGAGTTGGGACATTGAGGTTTCTACATTATGGATGCATTTAACAGGACACTACAACATTCTATGGCGGCCATGTTGGCTACATTGTCTCGCGTCAGATGGCGTCACTCCTCCGCGACACTCATCCCAAAACCGATCGTTCTTGTAGGACGTGAAACTTCAAATTTGAATAATGAGCATCCGCCATTCAAAAAATGAAAACACAGTCCCTAATTTTGTATATCACTGTGCTCTCATAGGACTCTCTATGAAATAGGCAGAAAAACTAGCTAGCTAAATTACTACACACATTGTGACAGTGATTTCATAGTTTGCCATTGTGAAAAAAATGTGTGGGAAAAACAGTGGTCTCCTGTACAAATTCTGTGCCAGGATGTTGGTCGCCAGTGTAGTGACTTGATCAGCTGTGTAACTGTTGTAGCTAGCTTACTGACACAGTTAGCTCGCTCTTCCTTCACTAACTAGCTAACATAAAAAGCTTGCTTAACCTGCAGCCCCACAATTAAGAAGTGACTTAAAAGAAAATCGGTCCATAGATCAGCATGTTTCTCCGCAATTGTATCGTTGAGGTCAGCTGAGCATAGCAGCTAACTCAGGAGGCTGGTGGAATGACTCGAACAACTGCTTAATGAAAACTCATAACAATGTGAGCATAATTAGCACTACTAGCTAACTACAGTAGCTTGCTAGCCTGCTTTTGTTGTAAGTTTTAACATTGTGTGTGCAGCACTAGGTAGGTAGATGATTTCAGCTAACGTTAGCAAGCTAATGCTAATGTTGGACAAATTTATGCTAGCTTTCGTGCCCATTGTCGAACTTTAGAAATACTGTTCATCGAAGCAAAATAATCTTCACCAACATAACGTTATTTACATACAGTGCATTTGGAAAATATTCAGTACCCTTGACTTTTTCCAATTTGTTACGTTAGAAACTTATTCTAAAATCGATTAAATTATTTTTATTCCTCAATATAAGCACAATATCCCATAATGGCAAAGCGAAAACAGGTTTTTAGAAATTTGAGCAAAAGTATGAAAAAAAACAGAAATAGCTTATTTACATAAGTAAATATAAGGCCCTTTGCTATGAGACTCAAAATTGATCTCAGGTGCATCCTGTTTCCATTGATCATCCTTGAGAAGTTTCTACAACTTGGAGTCCACCTGTGGTAAAGTCAATTGATTGGACATGATTTGGAAAGGCACACACCTGTCTGTAGAAGGTCTCACAGTTGACAGTGGATGTCAAAAACAGAGGCATGATGTCGAAGGAATTGTCCGTAGAGCTCCGATACAGGATTGCGTCATGGCACAGATCTTTGGAAAGGTACCAAAGAATGTCTGCAGCATTGAAGGTCTCCAAGAACACAGTGGCCTCCATCATTCTTAAATGGAAAAAGTTTGGAACCACCAAGACTATCCTAGAGCTGGCCGCCCAACTAAACTGAGCAATAGGGGGAGAGGGCCTTGGTCGGGGGAGGT
Source organism: Oncorhynchus nerka (assembly GCF_034236695.1). Lineage (NCBI taxonomy): Eukaryota > Metazoa > Chordata > Actinopteri > Salmoniformes > Salmonidae > Oncorhynchus > Oncorhynchus nerka. The sequence continues at coordinate 90,401,190 of NC_088419.1, read as the reverse complement.
GACCAAGAACCCAATGTTACTGACAGAGTTCCAGAGTTCCTCTGTGGAGATGGGAGAATCTTCCAGAAGGACAACCATCTCTGCAGCATTCCACCAATCAGGCCTTTATGGTAGAGTGGCCAGACAGAAGCCACTACTCAGTAAAACACACAACAGCCCACTTGGAGTTTACCAAAAGGCACCTAAAGATTCTCAGACCATGAAAAACAAGATTCTATGGTCTGATGAAACCAATATTGAACCGGTGGCCTGAATGCCAAGCGTCACGTCTGGAGGAAAACTTGCACCATCCCTACAGTGAAGCATGGTGGTGACAGAATCATGCTGTGGGTATGTTTTTCAGTGGCAGGGACTGGGAGACTAGTCAGGATCGAGGGTAAGATGAAAGGAGCAAAGTACAGAGAGATCCTTGATGAAAACCTGCCCCAGAGCACTCAGGACTTCAGACTGGACAACGACCCTAAGCACAACAGCCAAGACAACACAAGAGTGGCTTCGGGACAAGTCTGAATGTCCGAGTGGCCCAGCCAGAGCCCGTACTTGAACCCGATCAAACATCACTGGAGAGACCTGAAAACACCTGTGTAGCAACGCTCCCCATCCAACCTGACAGAGCTTCAGAGAATCTGCAGAGAAGAATGGGGAGAAACTCCCCAAATACAGGTGTGCCAAGCTTGTAGTGTCATACCCAAGAAGACTCGAGGCTGTAATCGCTGACAAAGGCGCTTCAACAAAGTACTGAGTAAAAAGTCTGAATACTTAAACATATGTAATTTTAGTTTTATTTGATACCTTTGGTGAAATTTCTTTTAAAAAACATGTTTTTGCTTTGTCATTATTGTTTGTAGATTGAAGGGGGGAAAGAAAGTAATGAAATTTAGAATAAGGCCTTGTTCACTAGACTAGTCTCCCAGTCCCTGACAGTCCCTGCCACTGAAAAACCAAAAAAAGAGTGAATACTTTCCGAATGCATTGTATTTATTGTTTTAGATTCATTCAGACAGTTTTGACGCAAAAATGGGGTTCAGCAATGTCAATGTCACCTAGGTAACACTGTTAAAAATGTTAGACAGCACAAGCTACTTTTGAGCTCTCCCATTACGCGATAGGAGACTGATCGGTGCAGGTGGAACCGGTGTGCTATCTTAAGTAAGACAATGTGTTAGCTCCCCATTAACATTACACAGGGAATATTTCAACAGCGCTATTTAAAACTGCATGTCTAGAATGAGAACAATTCAATTCTAAAACTTGGCCCAACTCTATACGGTTCTTGGGATGGGACAGTGTAATGAGGTTCTGACTCACTGGTGAACACTGGGTGAAACTGCAGGGAGTGGAGGTGGGTCTCCTCAACACTACAGTCCTGGAAGAAGTCTGGAGCAAAACGCCTGGACAGGGGAGACTCAATATGATGAGACCACACACACACACAGAGAGACACACACACACACACACACAGACACACACACACACACACACAGAGACACACACACACACACACACACACAGAGAGACACACAGAGAGAGACACACAGAGAGAGACACACACAGAGACACACACAGAGACACACACAGAGAGACACACACAGACACACACAGAGACACACACACAGAGAGACACACACAGAGAGACACACACAGAGAGACACACACAGAGAGACACACACACACACACACACACACACAGAGACACACACACACACACACACACACACACAGAGAGACACACACAGAGAGACACACACAGAGACACAGACCTGTATAAGATATAGGTGATGATGAGGTTGCCCCTGGCCTCACTCTCCATGCCTGTCCACTCCAGAGAGATCTTGACCCCACAGTCCTTAGCCCTGTCCCCCAGGAGCTCTTGGTGCTTGGGGAAAATGAAGAAGTCATCATGGTCACGGTGACCAGCCAGACCCTCTCTTCTCCCCTCTGGCGAATACAACACAGTGTAAACACAACCTAGTCAGACAGAACATGCAAATCACACCATGTTCTGTGAAGTATAGTATGTGGTATCTGAAGCATCGGTTTTCATGTGTAGAGTGTTACCAGTCTCGTTGTCTTGTTCTGCTCCAGTGATCATATCTTGGGGGACCAGACTGTGGTCCTGGGGCTTCTTGTCAGCTGACTTCTGGGTGAAAGCAGCACCAGGAAGTCTCTCTAGTTTGACCACCAGCACCTCCAGCTCTGTCTGCAGGGCAATGTACCCTGCACAGATCGCCACCTGCAGGCAGGGAGGGCATACATATTCTATGAAAAGGTTGCATGACGGAACAACCTTCTCTAAGTTAGGAGCGGCAGGTAACCTAGCGGTTGGAGAGGTGAGCCAGCAACCGGAGGGCTGCAAGTTCGAATCCCAGGTCCGACAGGAAAAAACTGGCGGGAAGTGAGCTGGCAACAGGAGGGTCTCAAATCCTAGATGCCATTACCTGCCTTTGTGCACGAACCCCCCATACCTCTCTAAAAGCTGTATTTGGTACTTGGTATTTTATTAGGATCCCCATTAGCGGTTGTGAAAACCGTAGCTACTCTTCCTGGGGTCCAACACAAAACAGAACACGAATAGACAAGAACTACATACATTTAAAGAGGGCACACATAGCCAACGTACACAAACGATCTAGGCTCTATATAATACTTTAGGTTTTCTTGAATTTGATCTGGATTTTGGGAATGTGAAAAGACCCCTGGTGACATATCTGGTGGGGTAAGTGTGTGTGTCAGTATGTTGACTATGCAAACCATTTGGAATTTAACACATTAATGTTTCTATATAAAAACAAGAAGTACAGTCAGCCAGTCTCTCCTCAGCTCTTAACCAGGAGAGACTGGCAGCATAGTATTTATATCAGCCCTCTGATTACAATGAAGAGCAAGACGTGCCGCTCTGTTCTGGACCAGCTGCAGCTTAACTAGGTCTTTCTTTGCAGCACTTGATTATTGTCCAGGCATGTGGTCAACATAAGATCAAATTAGAGACTGCAGGACTTACTTTGTGGAGTGTGGTGTCAAAAAAGAAGAACATCTATTACGGACAAAGCTCTCCCCATCTTTACAACCATTGCATCTTAACTCAGCAAAAAAAGAAAACATCCCTTTTTCGTGACCTTGTCTTTCAAAGAGAATTCGTAAAAATCCAAATAACTTCACAGATCTTCAATGTAAAGGGTTTAAACACTGTTTCCCATGCTTGTTCAATAAACCATAAACAATTAATGAACATGCACCTGTGGAACAGTCATTAAAGACACTAACAGTGTACAGACGGCAGGCAATTAAGGTCACAGTTATGAAAACTCAGGACACTAAAAGAAGCCTTTCTACTGACTCTGAAAAACACCAAAAGAAAGATGCCCAGGGTCCCTGTTCATCTGCGTGAACGTGCCTTAGACATGCTGCAAGGAGGCATGAGGACTGCAGATGTGGCCAGGGAAATAAATTGCAATGTCCATACTGTGAGACGTCTAAGACAGGGCTACAGGGAGACAGGATGGACAGCTGATCGTCCTCGCAGTGGCAGGCTACGTGTAACAACACCTGCACAGGATCGGTACATCCCAACATCACACCTGCAGGACAGGTACATGATGGCAAGAACTGCCTGTCTGATCGCTGGATCAGACAGGACTGGCAAAAAGTGCTCTTCACTAACGAATTGCAGTTTTGTCTCACCAGGGGCGATGGACGGATCCATGTTTATCGTCGAATGGAATGAGCGTTACACCGAGGCCTGTACTCTGGAGCGGGATCGATTTGTAGGTGGAGGGTCCGTCATAGTCTGGGGCAGTGGGTCTGCATCATCAAACTGAGCTTGTTGTCATTGCAGGCAATCTTAACGCTGTGCGTTACAGGGAAGACATCCTCCTCCCTCATGTGGTACTCTTCCTGCAGGCTCATCCTGACATGACCCTCCAGCATGACAATGCCACCAGCCATACTGCTCATGAGCGCGTCTGGGACCTGTTGGATCAGAGAGTGAGGGCTAGGGCCATTCCCCCCAGGAATGTCCAGGAACTTGCAGGTGCCTTGGAGGAAGAGTGGAGTAACATCTCACAGCAAGAACTGAGCAAATCTGGTGCAGTCCATGAGGAGGAGATGTACTGCAGTACTTAATGCAGCTGGTGACCACACCAGATACTGACTGTTACTTTTTTGACCCCCCCTTTGTTCAGGGACACATTATTCCATTTCTGTTAGTCGCATGTCTGTGGATCTTGTTCAGTTTAGGTCTCAGTTGTTGAATCTTATTATGTTCATACAAATATTTAAACATGTTAAGTTTGCTGAAAATAAACGCAGTTGACAGTGAGAGGACTATGACAGTTTACAATCCAAGGCAACACCAAGTAATTTAGTCTCCTCAACTTGTTCAACAGCCACACCATTCATTACCAGATTCAGCTGAGGTCTAGAACTTAAGGAATGATTTGTACCAAATACAATGCTCTTAGTTTAGAGATGTTCAGGACCAGTTTATTACTGGCCACCCATTCCAAAACTGACTGCAACTCTTTGTTAAGGGTTTCAGTGACTTCATTAGGTTGCTGACAAGTACGGTGCACTCGTAAAGTATTCAGACCCCTTGACTTTTCCCACATTTGTTACGTTACAGCCTTATTCTAAAATGGATTAAACAGTCCCCCCCCCTCATCAATCTACACACCCCATAACCCATAATTACAAAGCAAATACCGTTTAGAGATTTTTGCAAATGTATATAAAATAAAAAACTGAAATATCATATAAGTATTCAGACCCTTTACTCAGTACTTTGTTGAAGCACCTTTGGCAGCGATTACAGCCTCGAGTCTTCTTGGGTATGACGATACAAGCTTTGCACACCTGTATTTGTGGAGTTTCTCTCTCATTCCGCTCTGCAGATCCTCTCAAGCCTTATCAGGTTGGATGGGGAGCGTCGATGCACAGCTATTTTCAGGTCTCTCCAGAGTCGTTCGATCGGGTTCTAGTCCGGGCTCTGGCTGGGCCACTCAAGGACATTCAGAGACTTGTCCCGAAGTGTGTTCTTGGGGTCCTTCAATGCTGCAGACATTTTTTGGTCCCCTTCCCCAGATCGGTGCCTCGACACAATCCTGTCTCAGAGCTCTACGGACAATTCCTTGGACCTCATGGTTTGGTTTCTGCTCCTACATGCACTGTCAACTGTGGGACCTTATATAGACAGGTTTGATGTCATGTCCAATCAATTGAATTGACCACAGGTGGACCCTAATCAATATGTCAAGGATGATCAATGGAAACAGGATGCACCCAAGCTTCAATTTCGCATAGCAAAGGGTCTGAATACCTATGTAAATAAGGTACCTGTTTTTTAATATTTTTTAATATTTAATACTTTTTAAAATTGTTTTAAGTTCTCGCTTTTTTATTATCAGGTATTGTGTGTATATTGATGAGGCAAAAAATGTATTTAATCAATTTCAGAATATGGCTGTTAACTTGACAAAATGTTGAAAAAGTCAAGGGGTCTGAATACTTTCTGAATGCACTGTATGTATTTCAGTGTCCACGCAGGGAATAAAAAAAAGAGTTTTACTTTCAATATCTGGGTGGTAAAAAGAGACTACGGAAATCCCAACCCCTAACTTACATCCATCCCTACCTGTTGGGGCGACAGTCCCGGGAGATGGATGATCAGACAGCGCTCAAAGTCCAGGATGGAGAGCTTGTCGTTGAGGGCCTGTCTCTTTAGACTGAACAGCACCAGGCTCTTAGGACACCCCACCAGCAGGTCTCCGGTCACCCCACAGCAGGCCACACACAGCGGACGCTCAAACAGTGGAATCTCAATGATCTCCATCTGCTCCTTGGGAGCCCCGCGCATGGACGAGCCGCGCAGGAAATGACCGAGCAGACGCACGCCAACGCGGGTCTTCTCAGCCGCCTGGTAGCGCCAGTTGGTGTAGGCACGTAGGTAGGGGGCGTTGTTCTTCTCCTCGATGGTCACCAGGTAGTCCCCTGTGGAGGGAGGGGCGGACAAGGGGAGGAGGGTCAGAAACTATTTTATTTGTCACATGCTTCGTAAACAAACAACAGGTGTAGACTAACAGTGAAATGCTTACTTATGAGGACAATGAGGAGAATGTCATGAGTTAGAGGTAGTTTTCCAAGCCAATACTAACTTCCTTCATACTGGACACAGAGACATAAAAATGGTATCCACTAGATCATCTGACTCTGGGGGATGTAGACAAAGAGTCTCGTTGTTCATTGAGGTCAGGGCTTTGTGATGGCCACTCCAATACCTTGACTTTGTGGTCCTTAAGCTATTTTGCCACAACTTTGGAAGTATGCTTGGGGTCATTGTCCATTTGGAAGACCCATTTGTGACCAAGCTTTAACTTCCTGACTGATGTCTTCAGATGTTGCTTCAATATATCCACATAATTTTCCATCCTCATGATGCCATCTATTTTGTGAAGTGCACCAGTCCCTTCTGCAGCAAAGCACCCCCACAACTCGATGCTGCAACCCCCGAGCTTCACGGTTGGGATGATGTTCTTCGGCTTGCAAGCTTCCCCCTTTTTCCTCCAAACATAACGATGCTCATTATGGCCAAACAGTTCTATTTTTGTTTCATTAGACCAGAGGACATTTCTCCAAAAAGCACGATCTTTGTCCCCATGTGTAGTTGCAAACCGTAGTCTGGCTTTTTTATGGCTGTTTTGGAGCAGTGGCTTCTTCCTTGCTGAGCGGCCTTTCAGGTTATGTTGATATAGGACTCGTTTTACTGTGAAAATAGATACTTTTGTACCCGTTTCCTTCAGTATCTTCACAAGGACCTTTGCGGTTGTTCTGGGATTGATTTGCACTTTTCGCACCAAAGTACATTATTCTCTAGGAGACAGAACGAGTCTCCTTCCTGAGCGGTATGACGGCTGCGTGGTCCCATGGTGTTTATACTTGCGTACTATTGTTTGTACAGATGAACGTGGTACCTTCAGGCGTTTGGAAATTGCTCCCAAGGATAAACCAGACTTGTGGAGGTCTACAATTTATTTTCTGAGGTCTTGGCTGATTTCTTTTGATTTTCCCATGATATCAAGCAAAGAGGCACTGAGTTTGAAGGTAGGCCTTGAAATACATCCACATGTACACCTCCAATTGACTCAAATTATGTCAATTAGCCCAACAGAAGCTTCTGAAGCCATCACATAATTTTCTATAATTTTCCAAGCTGTTTAAAGGCACAGTCAACTTAGTGTTTGAACTTCTGACCCACTGGAACTGTGATACAGAAAGATTATTTCACTTATAATTCACTCTAAACAATTGTTGGAAAAATGACTTGTGTCATGCACAAAGTAGATGTCCTAACCGACTTGCCAAAACTATAGTTTGTTAACAAGACATTTGTGGAGTGGTTAAAAAAACGAGTTTTAATGACTCCAACCTAAGTGTATGTAAACTTCTGACTTCAACTGCAGCTATATAGACCAAATAAAAATGTTTCCAGGTGTTTTCAAGTAAATTGACTATTTTAATTGGCTGATACTCCTTTTGTACCGGAGAACCTGTTTATTAAATGTAAATGGTTACTTATGTTCACAAGTATGTGTAACAGTATAATTTTAGACCGTCCCCTCGCCCATACCCGGGCGCGAACCAGGGACCCTCTGCACACATCAACAACAGTCACCCACGAAGCATCGTTACCCATCGCTCCACAAAAGCCAGTAAAAGGCAGGAGAATGCATATCCTATCCCTGCATTGAGGTACGTTTACCGACCCATAACTTGCGCCCGCGCCACTGCCTTAATATAATCATGATTGTGTTCCCACCCCAGTGCAGCTTAGTTTAAACAAGCGTAACGGTGGCATCGGAAACTTCTGGCAAAATAATTAATTTGAAGAATTTATCGGCACTGCTAGCTAGCTAGCCAGCCAGCCAGTTTTATAGGAATGATCTCATACATTTTCCAAAATTCACTGCCAATATGCCAACATGCACTCCCAGGAATCCCAGTTCCACAATAAATGTTTGTTTTGTTCAATAATGTCCATAATTTATGTCCAAATAGATACTTTTGTTAGTGCGTTTTGTAAACAAATCCAAACTCACGAAGCGCGTTCACTAGGAGCAGACGAAATGTCAAAATGTTCTGTTACAGTCCGTAGAAACATGTTAAGCGATGTATAGAATCAATCTTTAGGATGTTTTTAACATAAATATTCAATAATGTTCCAACCGGAGAATTCCTTTGTCTGTAGAATTGCGATGGAACAGAGCTCGCTCTCACGTGAACGAGCGTCACGAGCTCAAGGCATTCTGGCAGACCTCTGACTCATTCCCCTCTCATTCAGCCCCACCCCACAGTAGAAGCATCAAACAAGGTTCTAAAGACTGTTGACATCTAGTGGAAGCCTTAGGAAGTGCAACATGACCAATATCCCACTGTATCTTCAATAGGGAATGAGTTGAAAAACAACCAACCTCAGATTTCCCACTTCCTGGTTGGATTTTTTCTCAAGTTTTTTCCTGCCATATGAGTTATGTTATACTCACAGACATCATTCAAACAGTTTTAGACACTTCAGAGTGTTTTCTATCCAAATATACTCATATATTAGCAACTGGAACTGAGTAGTAGGCAGTTTACTCTGGGCACCTCTGGGCATCTTATTCATCCAAGCTACTCAATACTGCCCCCAGCCATAAGAAGTTAACAACTTCCTTCACAATAGCTCTCCTCTGCTCCGCACATGAAGTATGAAAGCCCTGATGTCTGCAGAGGCTGCGTCGCAGTAAATACTGTACAGCCACTTCAGAAGTTAGATTGACCATGCAGAGCCTTTAAATATACCATGGCATTGTTGAATACTCATTTCTGATTGGCTTGAAGGGCGTTCTAGAGTGCATTATTTCCCTATGACACGCAGTATATTTGCACGGCATTATTCAATGGCTATGATTCGTTCTTATATGTTCGAGTTGCTTTTGAAATCAAAAGTTGAATTGAAAACATTACTGGCATTGTTGAATTCAATTTTCATAATAGCAAGCTAAGACTAAAGGCGTCGGCATGCTTCAGTTCGGCTGGCAGCTAGCCACAGTCGGCTAGGCGAACCAAACCAGTGTGCTCGTATACTTCCTCAAAAGACCTTAGCTTGAAAAACAAGGGGGAAAAAAGTGGCAATAGTACTGTTTGTCCATTTTGAGATGCCGTAGACACTCAAAATAGTCAGAATTAATCTAATCGAAATCTGTCACTCATTTTGAAAAGGTGCATGAAAACTATTCGTCTCACGTCAAATGACAGACTTTATTCTGAATAATTTAGGCTGGGAAGCAGCCAGACGCCTTAATGGCTTAGTTAGCTAACCCAGTAAATCTGTTTGTTTGGTTACCAAGGCAACTACTATAGCTATCTAATAAACTTGCTAGCTACACTACATGACCAAAAGTATGTGGACACCTGCTTGTCGAACATCTCATTCCAAAATCATGGGTATTAATACGGAGCTGGTCCCACCCTTTACTGCTGTAACAGCCTCCACTCTTCTGGGAAGGCTTTCCACTAGATGTTGGAACATTGCTGAGGGCACTTGTTTCCATTCAGCCACGAGCATTACGGAGGCCGGGCATTGATGTTGGGTGATTAGGCCTGGCTCGCAGTCGGCATTCCAATTCATCCCAAAGGTGTTCGATGGGGTTGAGGTCAGGGCTCTGAACAGGCCAGTGAAGTTCTTCCACACCGATCTCGACAAATCATTTCTGTATGGGTGTCGCTTTGTGCATGGGGTCATGCTGATGTTGCTTCCATAGGCATTGGAAGTCGGTAGCGAGTGTCGCAACCAAGGCTAGGCGATTTTTACGTTCTACATGGCTCAGCGATACCATTCTGTGAGGTTGTGTGGCCTACCGCTTCGGCTGAACCGTTGTTGCTCATAGACATCTCCACTTCACTATAACAGCACATACAGTTGAACGGGCAGCTCTAGCAGGGCAGACATTTTACAAACTGACTTGCTGGAAAGGTGGCATCCTAGGACTGTGCCACGTTGAAAGTCACTAAGCTCTTCAGTAAGGTCATTCTACTGCCAATGTTTATCTATATCTATCTATTGCTCGATTTTCTGTGGCTGTATCCAGGCACTCAGGAGACGACACCAGCGAGGGTAAAAACAACACCCTGTTTTAAAAAAAATGGTATATTGACTTTCAATTGAAACAGCAGAATCCACTCATTTGAAGGGGTGTCCACCTACTTTTGGCCATGTGGTGTACTTCAGTGGATGTTGAAAACATTTTTAGCCATGGTATAAATGGGATAATCAACTCCTGGCTCTATCCGTTCTCTGGAAAATAATGCAACTCAACATTTCAATTCGACTTGCTTGGACTTCTCCCTGACCAATATGGTTGCCATTTTCACACCATTCTGGAACTTTGAGGGTTCATGACAAATCCCTTCTAGTAATTGGATGTACCTCAATCACTCAGCAGTAAACAACTCAGCCAATAGGGAAAGAATAAGTGAGAGAAAGAAAATGACACACCTATCTCACTGTGTAGGATGCTCTGCACAGTCCCCATAGTGGCGAAGCGGCAGATGAGAGGACACCCCTCTTCTCCCAGTTGAAAAGCCTCGATCTTGCATCCTCCAGCGGACACCACGAATAGGGCACCCCCGCCACAGCACACCAACCCCGGTTCCTGCTCGGTTGGCACGATTTGCTGGGACTCGAAGGGGTGGCAGTTGTATACGTGAACCATCTTTGCTTGTTTTCGTAAATTACGTCGAGGCAAAACAAAGTATACACCAAGCTAACTACATTGTCCCTTTGCGGGGCTTGTGTTACCAAATATAATGTGGTCTCTATCGCGGTTAGTGAGCTCCAGCCCGAGGCTAGTTTACTTAATCTATATCACATGCCCCACCGTCTTGTGATGAGCAGGCTGAATCCGTTGAACTCGAAAAGTATTTTTTTCTACCCAGTCTATGGTAAATTTACTTCACTTCCTCTGCCATTCGAAGTCCCCTTTCTGAACAGAAATCATAAAGTAATGTGAAACAGAAAGTCTGAAGAGTTACGCTGTGAAAGTGACACCTAGAAATAACAACCCCACCTCCAGCGTTGATTGGCTGAGTTCCCTGTCAATAGCGTTTGAAAGTCCCGCCTGTCTTGCCTGCCTCTCCGCTTTAGTCGGTGGCATTATTTCAACATAAATTGGATAAAAACTGCTGTTAAAACTCCAAAGAAGAAGAAGAAGAAGGCACCTTCCCCTTCTTCCTCTTATGTTTCTTCTTCTTTGGTGAGTTTTAACAGCAGTTTTTATCCAATTTATGTTGAAATAATGCCACCGACTAGACTGGGATATAAATCCATTATACTTTGATCCACAAAATTGATAATATATATATATTTTTAAATCAATACAAATAAAACCCTACATTCATTCATCCTTAAGAGACTATGAGTGCGTCAATCTAAGTAACACAATAAAAAAATCCCCATCAAAATCCGTCAGTTTAAGATTTTTGGGGGCATTGGCTGTGTCTCAAACAGAAAGCATCCGCCTATGTCGGCCTTACGTATCTGTGGTGGAGTAATAATATCTGTGGTGGAGTAATAATATCTGTGGTGGAGTAATAATATCTGTGGTGGAGTGTGGCTACCCTGGTGTTTGTCACACCATGAGACATCCCGAAAATCGGTCTTCGCAGAAAAACATATGTAGCGTCCGAACGGTTTGGCCTTCAAATTAATGTGACCACTCTAGGAAAGAGGAGACTCCCACAAGTGTCACAGGACTTGTCTGAAAATAACCCATACAAATGAATAGAACTATGGAGATTGTTTTGTGCCCCAAAAAATATAATGGGTTAAATCCTGCACTTTCTTATATCTCCTAGATATAGGACAGACTCTTCAAAACCTTATTCCCTGTGATTTATTTTTTGACTGTCTTTTTTTGCCATTTATGAATTTGTCATTTAATGTGTTTCTATGGGCTATAGTAGTAAAGACCCAATTCAATATTTTATCAAATTATTTTGTAATACTTTTTAAATATTCACCTAAAGGGGTCCTAAAATGTCAAATGAAATAGGACACCACCACTCAACACGACCTGTAACTCTTTTAAAGTCAAATCTCATACCCCCAAATACTTCTCTTTTTCTGAGACTTTACGTTCCATCTCTGCTGTACACCCTGGCTATGAACACTAAGAATCCAACCTTACTAAAAAAGCATATATCCCTCACTCACCTAACCCTCTGTGCTGGTACAGATCTACTACTCACGGGTGAATTTACTTACCAAATGGCAGTGTTCAATTGATTTGACAGGCCAAGAAGAGGCACGAAGCCGAAAAAAAGTTATAACCGTTTTCATTAGAACGACAAACACGAACTACAACTCCAACCAGCTGTATATGTCGTACATTCGACAGCTTGGCGGTCTGCGTTTAAAAAAAATGTACTGGCTGGCAACATTGAGTAAAAAAAGCCCCACCGTAATCTAATATAAAACACATCAAGCCATTAGACTGCTGAACACTTGAACTGGACTGAACACCTGCTCTAATTCTCCACACCTTCGCACACGTCACAACTGCGACTATCAGATTCTTATTATACGGCTCAATTTATACACTTGCCCCCCATCCCCCTCTTCCCCATTACACATGTAAATATTGTACTATAAATTGTGCCTTCCTGTATTATACTGACGCTAAAATATTCATTCTATTCTACTGCCATTTACTTTAATTTCGTATTCTTATTTTGTATTATTTCTTATTGTTGTTTCATTATCGAGAAGGAACCTGCACGTAAGCATTTCTTTGGATGGTGAATACAATGCGCATCCCGTACATATGACTAATAAAACTAGAAACATCAAACGAACTGTAACTAACAGGTTTTTACCATCCTGTGAGTCCTCAACTCGAGCAGGCTAACAAGGCTCCAGGAGTTGTAGTTCAAATGCATTCTTATTGTCAATCACAACATTCTTATTGGCAGACTCGACAGCCTTGGTTTCTCAAATGATTGCCCCGCCTGGTTTACCAACTACTTCTCTGATAGAGTTCAGTGTGTCAAATCGGAGGGCCTGTTGTCCGGACCTCTGACAGTCTCTATGGGTGTGCCACAGGGTTCAATTCTTGGGCCAACTCTCTTTTCTGTATACATCAATGATGTTGCTCTTGCTGCTGGTGATTCTCTGATCCACCTCTATGCAGACGACACCATTCTGTATACTTCTGGCCCCTCCTTGGACACTGTGTTAACTAACCTCCAGACGAGCTTCAATGTCATACAACTCTCCTTCCGTGGCCTCCAACTGCTCTTAAACGCAAGTAAAACCAAATGCATGCTATTCAATCGATCACTGTCCGCACCTGCTCGCCCGTCCAGCATCTCTACTCTGGACTGCTCTGACTTAGAATACATGGACAACTACAAATACCTGGGTGTCTGCTTAGACTGTAAACTCACCAGACTCACATTAAGCATCTCCAATCCAAAATTAAATCTAGAATCGGCTTCCTATATCACAACAAAGCATCCTTCACTCATGCTGCCAAACATACCCTCGTAAAACTGACCATCCTACCGATCCTCGACTTTGGTGATGTCATCTATAAAATAGCCTCAAACACTCTACTCAACAAACTGGATGCAGTCTATCACAGTGCCATCCGTTTTGTCACCAAAGCCCCATACACTACCCACCATTGCGACCTGTACGCTCTCGTTGGTTGGCCCTCGATTCATACTCGTCGCCAAACCCACTGGCTAAAGGTTATCTACAAGTCTCTGCTAGGTAAAGCCCCGCCTTATCTCAGCACACTGGTCACCAGCTTTAAGCACCAGGTGTCAGAGCAGCTTACAGATCACTGCACCTGTACATAGCCCATCTGTAAACAGCCCATCTATCTACCTATCTCATCCCCATACTGGTATTTATTTATTTTGCTCCTTTGCACCCCAGTATCTCTACCTGCACATTCATCTTCTGCCGATCTACCATTCCAGTGTTTAATTGCTATATTGTAATTACTTCACCACCACGGCCTATTTACAGGTATTGGAGTGGCCATCACAAAGCCCTGACCTCAATCCTATATAAAATTTGTGGGCAGAACTGAAAAAGCGTGTGCGAGCAAGAAGGCCTACAAACCTGACTCGGTTACACCAGTTCTGTCAAGAGGAATGGGCCAAAATTCACCCAACTTATTGTGGGAAGCTTGTGGAAGGCTACCCGAAACATTTGACCCAAGTTAAACAATTTAAAGGCAATTCTACCAAATACTAATTGAGTGCATGTAAACTTCTGACCCACTGGAAATGTGATGAAAGAAATAAAAGCTGAAATAAATAATTCTCTCTACTATTATATATACATTATATATTTATATATATATATTTTCATGAATTTGATGATATAAGCTTGAAGCCCATAAAAAACCACATGGTACAGGAACCAGGAACTTGCAAGGACTTTCATAGGGAATTACAAGTTGGAGAGGCGTTCAAGTTCCTTTTTCCCCAGTCGATTGTGGTAAATACCACCTTCCCACTTGGTTATGAAGTCCCATTTAGTTTTTAATGAACTTCAAGCTTATATCATCACATTCCTGAAAACGTGGCAATTTAAGAAATATGTGTAATTGTATTTGCAGATGAATTTACCTTTTTCCAATGCCTTTAAGGTTTTTGATTAAAAAAAGAACACAATTTAAAATATTCATGAAAGGTATCAGGTAGAAGTACATGAATCCAAAAATATGAATATAGTTTTACACATATCTTAAATGACCACGTTTTCAGGATTTTGATGATATAAGCTTGAAGCTCATTTAAAAACAGTACGGGACTTGAACCAGGAAGTAGGCAGGACGTTCATAGCATATTGGTAAATGTTGACGCATAGCTACCTTCACCACAACATCCCATCTGCTGTACTACACTGGCAGATTCTGAAATATTTTTTGAGTGTAATTGTAACGGTATTCCTTAGGTGAAGTAGAAGCGGACCAAAATGCAGCGTGGTTTCTTTGATTCATGTTTAATAACAAAAGATAAGCACGAACACTACAAAAACAATAAACGTGGAAAACCAAAAACAGCCCTATCTGGTGCAAAACACAGAGACAGGAACAATCACCCACAAACACACAGTGAAACCCCGGCTACCTAAATATGGTTCCCAATCAGAGACAATGACTAACACCTGCCTCTGATTGAGAACCATATCAGGCCAGACATAGAAATAGACAAACAAGACATCCAACATAGAATGCCCACTCAGATCACACCCTGACCAACCAAAACATAGAAACATACAAAGCAAACTATGGTCAGGGTGTGACAGTAATTTGGTGAACATCATGCTTTTGAAACACACACAGTTGCTCTTCACATCAGATGAAAACATTTTTAATGGTAAATGGAATTGGCTACAATCACACAATACATTATTATAACCACTGAAAATATACTGGAAACATTGTAGGCTAAACTATACATTTATTGCTCTGATAAATGTACAATCTATCATAGTTATTATCATACAGTACAATGTTGTGGAATTCTTTCCGAATGTGATCTGAGATAGCAGCAACAGCAACAACAAAAATGTGAACATTGTCCAGCTAGGGTAAAATAGGGGAAGTGTTTTGAGTCATAGTTCTTTCAGTTTTCCTTTGTTACCAAAGTAGCTTTGTATCTCAGGAAAGTGTTAATAAGCTGTTATTGCAGTAACGGAAGATGTTTATCAATCAAATTGGAAACCTATCCAGTCCCAGGTTAGTTTTCCTCTTGGCTGGACAGTGGCTTGCTGCTGGACAGTGGCTTGCTGCTGCTGAGGCTCTTGGAGGCGGTGGCACATGAGGGGTAGGTAGAACCACCACTATACCCAACGAGCCCTTCAGTCTGGGGGAAGCCTGATTGGAGTTGGGGGGGTGGTGGTGGTGCTCATAGGGATGCAGGTGTGTGTGCGCGTGTTTTATGGTCCTCATCTTCACTCTGATGCCCACTGTCTCCTCTGACATGGTTCACCTCCTCTGCCTTGGCAGCCTGAGAGATGGACATAATAATGATAACTTTATTTGTAAAATCCAATTGAAATGGTATGCCCAGTCCCAGATCAACCCCTTTTCCCCAGACCTAGACATAGTCTTGGGCTTGAATTTAGACCACAATTTAGTCAGATCTGGATGGAACAAAAGCCTGCATTGCAGAGGTCTCCTCTGCTCAGTTACTGAGGTTACTATGACTACTATGCTGGTCTCTCAGTTACTGAGGTTACTATGACTATTATGCTGGTCTCTCAGTTACTGAGGTTACTATGACTACTATGCTGGTCTCTCAGTTACTGAGGTTACTATGACTACTTTGTTGGTCTCTCAGTTACTGAGGTTACTATGACTACTATGCTGGTCTCTCAGTTACTGAGGTTACTATGACTACTATGCTGGTCTCTCAGTTACTGAGGTTACTATGACTACTATGTTGGTCTCTCAGTTACTGAGGGTACTATGACTACTATGCTGGTCTCTCAGTTACTATGACTACTATGTTGGTCTCTCAGTTACTGAGGTTACTATGACTACTATGCTGGTCTCTCAGTTACTGAGGTTTCTATGTGGCATGGCAGTGATGGTACTGTTGTGGAAGATTTCTACCTCTGATTCAAAGATTTCACACTTCACCTCGATGGGGAGTTTGGTCTGAAACGTGCCATCATTCAGAGTGGTGTGAGAGCCTGTGCAGAAGTCCTTGTTCTAGGCGACAGAAAACGGAATTGGATTGCTCAAATAGAGAAACACGATATGATGCTAGTGATCTCACTGAGACTGATGTGGTTCTACAGTAGTCTGCTTTCTTCCACTGAATAGCTGTCAGCTTGCCACATACAAATCATGATTTTTGTTCCCTTTTCCCTATTTCAAAACATGTGATAGACAGTGTGTAGATGTAGTGTGGTACTGTACTCACTGCAAATTCACAGTCCATCATTTTACACTGGGTCAAATCGACGTCAGGAGTGTCCTTAGCACAGACCGTCTCTCTGATGGTGAATTCTACAAAGTAGGCCGGACCCACCACTCACTGTGAAGATGAAGCAGTATACTTTGAACTTGAAATCTACTGAAGAAAAATATAAACGCAACAGATAAAGTGTTGGTCCCATATTTCATGAGCTGAAATAAAACATCCCAGAAATATTCCATATGCACAAAATGCCTATTTAGCTCAAATTTTGTACACAAATTTGTTTACATCCTTGTCAGGTAAGATTTCTCCTTTGCCAAGATAATCCATCTACCTGACAGGTGTGGCATATCAAGAAGCTGATTAAGCGGCATGATCATTACACAGGTGCACCTTGTGCTGGGGACAATAAACAACAATGTGTGGCAAATAAATCCAGTAACAGAAGCAATCATGAATGTTACCTCGTTAGTCAGAGACCTCCAGACACTCATTACTCTGTCTTCTGAAGCTTTAGAATGGGTAGCTGAAGATATAACTTGCAAAATCTCTTCACAGGCAATCAGAGAGAGTGGAGTGGAGTGGCAGTTTTATCACACAACACAATGCCACAGATGTCTCAAATTGGCATACTGGCTGCAGGAATGTCCACCAGGACTGTTGCCAGAGAATATAATGCTCATTTCTCTACCATAAGCCGTCTCCAATATCGTTTTTGAGAATTTGGCAGTACGTTCAACCGGCCTCACAACCGCAGGCCACGTGTAACCACGCCAGCCAAGGACCTCCACATCCGGCTTCTTCACCTGTAGGATCGTCTGAGACCAGCCACCCAGACAGATGACTGAACTGTTGGTTTGCACATCCAAATAATTTTTGCACAAACTGCCAAAAACCGTCTCAGGGAAGCTCATCTGCATGCTCATCGTCCTCACTAGCGTCACCATCACTTCATGTTTCAGCATGATAATGCACGGCCCCATGTCACAAGGATCTGTACACAAATCCTGGAAGTTAAATGTCCCAGTTCTTCCCTGGCCTGCAAAGTCACCATACATGTCACCCATTGAGCACGCTTGAGATGCTCTGGATCGACGTGTACGACAGTGTGTTCCAATTCCTGCTAATATCCAGCAACTTCGCACAGCCATTGAAGAGGAGTGGAACAACATTCCACAGGCCACAATCAACAGCCTGATCAACTCTATGTGAAGGAGATGTGTCACGCTGCATGAGGTAAATGATGGTCACACCAGATACTGACGTGTTCTCTGATCCAAGCCCCTACCTTTTTTCTAAGGTTTCTGTGACCAACAGATTCCCAGTCATGTGAAATCCATAGATTAGGGCCTAATGCATTGATTTCAATTGACTGATTTCCTTTATATGAACTGTAACTCAGTAAAATCTTAGAAATTTTTTCATGTTGCGTTTTATATTTTTGTTCTGTGTAGTTTTATACAACATCAAGTTTTTAATTGTGAACGACACATCTATTCCCTTCAAATGACTCTTCTGATTTTTTTTCTCCGTCTCATGATGGTGGATTACATTCTACTCCTCTCCAATAGCAAAACATTTCATATCTGACATACAGTTGAAGTCGGAAGTTTACATACACTTAAGTTGGAGTCATTAAAACTCGTTTTTCAACCACTCCTCAAATTTCTTGTTAACAAACTATAGTTTTGGCAAGTCGGTTAGGACATCTAATTTGTGCATGACACAAGTCATTTTTCCAACAATTGTTTACAGACAGATTATTTCACTTATCATTCACTGTATCACAATTCCAGTAGGTCAGAAATGTACATACACTAAGTTGACTGTGCCTTTAAACAGCTTGAAAAATTCCAGAAAATTATGTCATGGCTTTAGAAGCTTCTGATAGGCTAATTGACATCAATCATTTGAGTCAATTGGAGGTGTACCTGTGGATGTATTTCAAGGCCTACCTTCAAACTCAGTGCCTCTTTGCTTGGCATCATGGGAAAATCAAAAGAAATCAGCCAAGACCTTTTGTAGACCGCCACAAGTCTGGTTCATCCTTGGGAGCAATTTCCAAACGCATGAAGGTACCACGTTCATCTGTACAAACAATAGTACGCAAGTATAAACACCATGCGACCACACAGCCGTCACACTGCTCAGGAAGGAGATGTGTTCTGTCTCCTAGAGATGAACGTACTTTGGTGCGAAAAGTGCAAATCAATCCCAGAACAGCAAAGGACCTTGTGAAGATGCTGGAAGGAAACAGGTACAAAAGTATCTATATCCACAGTAAAACGAGTCCTATGTCAACATAACCTGAAAGGCCGCTCAGCAAGGAGAAGCCACTGCTCCAAACCACCATAAAAAAGCCAGACTACGGTTTGCAACTGCGCATGGGGACAAAGATCGTACTTTTTTGAGAAATGACCATAATGACCATTGTTATGTTTGGAGGAAAAAGGGGGATGCTTGCAAGCTGAAGAATACCATCCCAACCGTGAAGCTCGGGGGTGGTAGCATCATGTTGTGGGGGTGCTTTGATGCAGGAGGGACTTCACAAAATAGATGGAATCATGAGGACGGAAAATTATGTGGATGTATTGAAGCAACATCTGAAGAGAACAGTCAGGAAGTTAAAGCTTGGTCGCAAATGGGTCTTCCAAATGGACAATGACCCCAAGCGTACTCCCAAAGTTGTGTCAAAATGGCTTAAGGATAACAAAGTCGAAGTATTGGAGTGGCCATCACAAAGCCCTGACCTCAATCCTATAGAAAATATGCGGGCAGAACTGAAAAAGCATGTGTGAGCAAAGAGGCCTATAAACCTGACTCAGTTACACCAGCTCTTGTCAGGAGGAATGGGACAAAATTCACCCAACTTATTGTGAGAAGCTTGTGGAAGGCTACCTGAAATGTTTGACCCAAGTTAAACAATTTAAAGGCAACGCTACCAAATACTAATTGAGTGTATGTAAACTTCTGACCCACTGGGAATGTGATGAAAGAAATACAAGCTGAAATTAATATTTCTCTCTACCATTATTCTGACATTTCACATTCTTAAAATAATGTGGTGATCCTAACTGACCTAAGACAGATCATTTTTACCAGGACCATCAGGAATAGTGAAAAACTGAGTTTAAATGTATTTGGCTGTGTATGTAAACTTCCGACTTCAACTGTAGGTCTACAACAGGACGGTCTCACAGACCTGCATTCTAGCTCCTGTTGCATTGAGGAGGGTGAAGTAGTTTGGCAGGCGATTCATTCTATTGTATTTATGGAGGATCAGATTGGTCGTCTCCGCTAGGATGGGGTCATTCAGGCACTCTACTGTTGGACAGTCTGGACACGTGTCGACGATGACCATGGCAGGCACTGAACACAAGGTCAAAGGTTAGGGGTTACAGTTCACTACAGGTCATCGCTACACGTTGGTCAAACCAAAGGTTCAATGCACCAGTAAGTCATTGAACTGAAAGGTTTTTGTGGTTACAGTAGCTACTGTATATTGTTCCTGACCTCATGACCTGACCAGTGAGCCCTACTGAGTCTATATAAACAGACTCTACCTTGTTGGATGGCACATTTATAGCTGCACAGTTCCACACTCTTCCCAACAGAGATAGATGCTATACAATGCCCATACACCTGTGGAGTGGTAAGAGTTGTTTAATCCACAGATCCCACTCTCCACTAGGCTGGTGCCAGATGGTGCCTACTCCGTTGTCAAGTTTAGCATGACAACTTCATTACATTTACATTTACATTTAAGTCATTTAGCAGACGCTCTTATCCAGAGCGACTTACAAATTGGTGCATTCACCTTATGACATCCAGTGGAACAGCCACTTTACAATAGTGCATCTAAATATTTTAAGGGGGGTGAGTAGGATTACTTTATCCTATCCTAGGTATTCCTTAAAGAGGTGGGGTTTCAGGTGTCTCCGGAAGGTGGTGATTGACTCCGCTGTCCTGGCGTCGTGAGGGAGTTTGTTCCACCATTGGGGGGCCAGAGCAGCGAACAGTTTTGACTGGGCTGAGCGGGAACTGTACTTCCTCAGTGGTAGGGAGGCGAGCAGGCCAGAGGTGGATGAACGCAGTGCCCTTGTTTGGGTCTAGGGCCTGATCAGAGCCTGGAGGTACTGAGGTGCCGTTCCCCTCACAGCTCCGTAGGCAAGCACCATGGTCTTGTAGCGGATGCGAGCTTCAACTGGAAGCCAGTGGAGAGAGCGGAGGAGCGGGGTGACGTGAGAGAACTTGGGAAGGTTGAACACCAGACGGGCTGCGGCGTTCTGGATGAGTTGTAGGGGTATAATGGCACAGGCAGGGAGCCCAGCCAACAGCGAGTTGCAGTAATCCAGACGGGAGATGACAAGTGCCTGGATTAGGACCTGCGCCGCTTCCTGTGTGAGGCAGGGTCGTACTCTGCGGATGTTGTAGAGCATGAACCTACAGGAACGGGCCACCGCCTTGATGTTATTTGAGAACGACAGGGTGTTGTCCAGGATCACGCCAAGGTTCTTAGCGCTCTGGGAGGAGGACACAATGGAGTTGTCAACCGTGATGGCGAGATCATGGAACGGGCAGTCCTTCCCCGGGAGGAAGAGCAGCTCCGTCTTGCCGAGGTTCAGCTTGAGGTGGTGATCCGTCATCCACACTGATATGTCTGCCAGACATGCAGAGATGCGATTCGCCACCTGGTCATCAGAAGGGGAAAGGAGAAGATTAATTGTGTGTCGTCTGCATAGCAATGATAGGAGAGACCATGTGAGGTTATGACAGAGCCAAGTGACTTGGTGTATAGCGAGAATAGGAGAGGGCTTAGAACAGAGCCCTGGGGGACACCAGTGGTGAGAGCACGTGGTGAGGAGACAGATTCTCGCCACGCCACCTGGTAGGAGCGACCTGTCAGGTAGGACGCAATCCAAGCGTGGGCCGCGCCGGAGATGCCCAACTCGGAGAGGGTGGAGAGGAGGATCTGATGGTTCACAGTATCGAAGGCAGCCGATAGGTCTAGAAGGATGAGAGCAGAGGAGAGAGAGTTAGCTTTAGCAGTGCGGAGCGCCTCCGTGATACAGAGAAGAGCAGTCTCAGTTGAATGACTAGTCTTGAAACCTGACTGATTTGGATCAAGAAGGTCATTCTGAGAGAGATAGCGGGAGAGCTGGCCAAGGACGGCACGTTCAAGAGTTTTGGAGAGAAAAGAAAGAAGGGATACGGGTCTGTAGTTGTTTACATCGGAGGGATCGAGTGTAGGTTTTTTCAGAAGGGGTGTAACTCTCGCACTCTTGAAGACGGAAGGGACGTAGCCAGCGGTCAGGGATGAGTTGATGAGCGAGGTGAGGTAAGGGAGAAGGTCTCCGGAAATGGTCTGGAGAAGAGAGGAGGGGATAGGGTCAAGCGGGCAGGTTGTTGGGCGGCCGGCCGTCACAAGACGCGAGATTTCATCTGGAGAGAGAGGGGAGAAAGAGGTCAGAGCACAGGGTAGGGCAGTGTGAGCAGAACCAGCGGTGTCGTTTGACTTAGCAAACGAGGATCGGATGTCGTCGACCTTCTTTTCAAAATGGTTGACGAAGTCATCTGCAGAGAGGGAGGAGGGGGAGGGGGAGGAGGATTCAGGAGGGAGGAGAAGGTGGCAAAGAGCTTCCTAGGGTTAGAGGCAGATGCTTGGAATTTAGAGTGGTAGAAAGTGGCTTTAGCAGCAGAGACAGAAGAGGAAAATGTAGAGAGGAGGGAGTGAATGGATGCCAGGTCCGCAGGGAGGCGAGTTTTCCTCCATTTCCGCTCGGCTGCCCGGAGCCCTGTTCTGTGAGCTCGCAATGAGTCGTCGAGCCACGGAGCGGGAGGGGAGGACCGAGCCGGCCTGGAGGATAGGGGACATAGAGAGTCAAAGGATACAGAAAGGGAGGAGAGGAGGGTTGAGGAGGCAGAATCAGGAGATAGGTTGGAGAAGGTTTGAGCAGAGGGAAGAGATGATAGGATGGAAGAGGAGAGAGTAGCGGGGGAGAGAGAGCGAAGGTTGGGACGGCGCGATACCATCCGAGTAGGGGCAGTGTGGGAAGTGTTGGATGAGAGCGAGAGGGAAAAGGATACAAGGTAGTGGTCGGAGACTTGGAGGGAGTTGCAATGAGGTTAGTGGAAGAACAGCATCTAGTAAAGATGAGGTCGAGCGTATTGCCTGCCTTGTGAGTAGGGGGAAGGTGAGAGGGTGAGGTCAAAAGAGGAGAGGAGTGGAAAGAAGGAGGCAGAGAGGAATGAGTCAAAGGTAGACGTGGGGAGGTTAAAGTCGCCCAGAACTGTGAGAGGTGAGCCGTCCTCAGGAAAGGAGCTTATCAAGGCATCAAGCTCATTGATGAACTCTCCGAGGGAACCTGGAGGGCGATAAATGATAAGGATGTTAAGCTTGAAAGGGCTGGTAACTGTGACAGCATGGAATTCAAAGGAGGCGATAGACAGATGGGTAAGGGGAGAAAGAGAGAATGACCACTTGGGAGAGATGAGGATCCCGGTGCCACCACCCCGCTGACCAGAAGCTCTCGGGGTGTGCGAGAACACGTGGGCGGACGAAGAGAGAGCAGTAGGAGTAGCAGTGTTATCTGTGGTGATCCATGTTTCCGTCAGTGCCAAGAAGTCGAGGGACTGGAGGGAGGCATAGGCTGAGATGAACTCTGCCTTGTTGGCCGCAGATCGGCAGTTCCAGAGGCTACCGGAGACCTGGAACTCCACGTGGGTCGTGCGCTGGGACCACCAGATTAGGGTGGCCGCGGCCACGCGGTGTGGAGCGTTTGTATGGTCTGTGCAGAGAGGAGAGAACAGGGATAGACAGACACATAGTTGACAGGCTACAGAAGAGGCTACGCTAATGCAAAGGAGATTGGAGTGACAAGTGGACTACACGTCTCGAATGTTCAGAAAGTTAAGCTTACGTAGCAAGAATCTTATTGACTAAAATGATTAAAATGATACAGTACTGCTGAAGTAGGCTAGCTGGCAGTGGCTGCGTTGTTGACTTTGTAGGCTAGCTGGCAGTGGCTGCGTTGTTGACACTACACTAATCAAGTCGTTCCGTTGAGTGTAATAGTTTCTACAGTGCTGCTATTCGGGGGCTAGCTGGCTAGCTAGCAGTGTTGATTACGTTACGTTGCGTTAAAAGAACGACAATAGCTGGCTAGCTAACCTAGAAAATCGCTCTAGACTACACAATTATCTTTGATACAAATCAAATCAAACCGTTGTACTGTAATGAAATGAAATGAAAATGTGATACTACCTGTGGAGCGAAGCGGAATGCGACCGGGTTGTTGAGTGCGGAAGTTCTATTCGGTAGACGTTGGCTAGCTGTTGGCTAGCTAACAGTGTCTCCTACGTTAACGACGCCTAATAGCTGGCTAGCTGACCTCGGTAAATTAAGATAATCACTCTAAAACTACACACTCTAAACTACACAATTATCTTGGATACGAAGACAGCAAGACAACTATGTAGCTAGCTAACACTACACTAATCAAGTCGTTCAGTTGAGTGTAATAGTTTCTACAGTGCTGCTATTCGGTAGACGGTGGACGTTTGCTAGCTGGCTAGCTGCTGGGCAGATAGCAGTGTAGACTACGTTAGGACGACGAAATACGATAATTACGCAATTATCTTTGATACAATGACGGCTATGTAGCTAGCTAAGAAGAAATTGCTAAGATTAGACAAATCAAACCGTTGTACTATAATGAAATGTAATGAAAAGTTATACTACCTGCGGACCGAAGTGCGGATGCGACCGCTCGCTCCAACCCGGAACAGTCTTCATGACTGGCATTGTCTAACTCCCCACTCCCTATTAGCCTAACTCCCCACTCCCTATAAGCCTAACTCCCCACTCCCTGTAAGCCTAACTCCCCACTCCCTATAAGCCTAACTCCCCACTCCCTATAAGCCTAACTCCCCACTCCCTATAAGCCTAACTCCCCACTCCCTGTAAGCCTAACTCCCCACTCCCTATAAGCCTAACTCCCCACTCCCTATAAGCCTAACTCCCCACTCCCTATAAGCCTAACTCCCCACTCCCTATAAGCCTAACTCCCCACTCCCTATAAGCCTAACTCCCCACTCCCTCCTAACTCCCCACTCCCTAAACTCCCCACTCCCTATAAGCCTAACTCCCCACTCCCTATAAGCCTAACTCCCCACTCCCTATAAGCCTAACTCCCCACTCCCTATAAGCCTAACTCCCCACTCCCTATAAGCCTAACTCCCCACTCCCTATAAGCCTAACTCCCCACTCCCTATAAGCCTAACTCCCCACTCCCTATAAGCCTAACTCCCCACTCCCTATAAGCCCTAACTCCCCACTCCCTATAAGCCTAACTCCCCACTCCCTATAAGCCTAACTCCCCACTCCCTATAAGCCTAACTCCCCACTCCCTATAAGCCTAACTCCCCACTCCCTATAAGCCTAACTCCCCACTCCCTATAAGCCTAACTCCCCACTCCCCCCACTCCCTATAAGCCCCTAACTCCCCACTCCCTATAAGCCTAACTCCCCCACTCCCTATAAGCCTAACTCCCCACTCCCTGTAAGCCTAACTCCCCACTCCCCCACTCCCTGTAAGCCTAACTAAGCCTAACTCCCCACTCCCTATAAGCCTAACTCCCCACTCCCTATAAGCCTAACTCCCCACTCCCTATAAGCCTAACTCCCCACTCCCTATAAGCCTAACTCCCCACTCCCTATAAGCCTAACTCCCCACTCCCTATAAGCCCTAACTCCCCACTCCCTATAAGCCTAACTCCCCACTCCCTATAAGCCTAACTCCCCACTCCCTATAAGCCTAACTCCCCACTCCCTATAAGCCTAACTCCCCACTCCCTATAAGCCTAACTCCCCACTCCCTATAAGCCTAACTCCCCACTCCCTATAAGCCTAACTCCCCACTCCCTATAAGCCTAACTCCCCACTCCCTATAAGCCTAACTCCCCACTCCCTATAAGCCTAACTCCCCACTCCCTATAAGCCTAACTCCCCACTCCCTATAAGCCTAACTCCCCACTCCCTATAAGCCTAACTCCCCCCCTGTAAGCCTAACTCCCTCCCTAAGCCTAACTCCCCACTCCCTATAAGCCTAACTCCCCACTCCCTATAAGCCTAACTCCCCACTCCCTATAAGCCCCACTAACTCCCCACTCCCTATAAGCCTAACTCCCCACTCCCTAACTCCCCACTCCCTATAAGCCTAACTCCCCACTCCCTGTAAGCCTAACTCCCCCACTCCCTATAAGCCTAACTCCCCACTCCCTATAAGCCTAACTCCCCACTCCCTATAAGCCTAACTCCCCACTCCCTATAAGCCTAACTCCCCACTCCCTATAAGCCTAACTCCCCACTCCCTATAAGCCTAACTCCCCACTCCCTATAAGCCTAACTCCCCACTCCCTATAAGCCTAACTCCCCACTCCCTATAAGCCTAACTCCCCACTCCCTATAAGCCTAACTCCCCACTCCCTATAAGCCTAACTCCCCACTCCCTATAAGCCTAACTCCCCACTCCCTATAAGCCTAACTCCCCACTCCCTATAAGCCTAACTCCCCACTCCCTATAAGCCTAACTCCCACTCCCTGTAAGCCCTAACTCCCCACTCCCTATAAGCCTAACTCCCCACTCCCTATAAGCCTAAAGCTCTCCCACTCCCTATAAGCCTAACTCCCCCTCCCTATAAGCCTTCCCTATAAGCCTAACTCCCCACTCCCTATAAGCCTAACTCCCCACTCCCTATAAGCCTAACTCCCCACTCCCTATAAGCCTAACTCCCCACTCCCTATAAGCCTAACTCCCCACCCACTCCCTGTAAGCCTAACTCCCCACTCCCTATAAGCCTAACTCCCCACTCCCTATAAGCCTAACTCCCCACTCCCTATAAGCCTAACTCCCCACTCCCTATAAGCCTAACTCCCCACTCCCTATAAGCCTAACTCCCCACTCCCTATAAGCCTCCCCAACTCTCCCACTCCCTATAAGCCTAACTCCCCATTCCCTATAATCCTAACTCCCCACTCCCTATAAGCCTAACTCCCCACTCCCCTAACTCCCCACTCCCTATAAGCCTAACTCCCCACTCCCCTATAAGCCTAACTCCCCACTCCCTATAAGCCTAACTCCCCCCTGTAAGCTCCCTATAAGCCTAACTCCCCACTCCCTATAAGCCTAACTCCCCACTCCCTATAAGCCTAACTCCCCACTCCCTATAAGCCTAACTCCCACTCCCTATAAGCCTAACTCCCCACTCCCTATAAGCCTAACTCCCCACTCCCTATAAGCCTAACTCCCCACTCCCTATAAGCCTAACTCCCCACTCCCTGTAAGCCCTAACTCCCCACTCCCTATAAGCCTAACTCCCCACTCCTATAAGCCTAACTCCCCACTCCCTATAAGCCTAACTCCCCACTCCCTATAAGCCTAACTCCCCACTCCCTATAAGCCTAACTCCCCACTCCCTATAAGCCTAACTCCCCACTCCCTATAAGCCTAACTCCCCACTCCCTATAAGCCTAACTCCCCACTCCCTATAAGCCTAACTCCCCACTCCCTATAAGCCTAACTCCCCACTCCCTATAAGCCTAACTCCCCACTCCCTATAAGCCTAACTCCCCACTCCCTATAAGCCTAACTCCCCACTCCCTATAAGCCTAACTCCCCACTCCCTATAAGCCTAACTCCCCACTCCCTGTAAGCCTAACTCCCCACTCCCTATAAGCCTAACTCCCCACTCCCTATAAGCCTAACTCTCCCACTCCCTATAAGCCTAACTCCCCATTCCCTATAAGCCTAACTCCCCACTCCCTATAAGCCTAACTCCCCACTCCCTATAAGCCTAACTCCCCACTCCCTATAAGCCTAACTCCCCACTCCCTATAAGCCTAACTCCCCACTCCCTATAAACTCATACATCCATATATGGTAGACTGCTTACTGGTATGTTAGCTACATCCTTTACTTCACATTTCTTCCACGGCTTCTTGCTGATCACATGACACTTTGTCTCCAGCACGTCTATGGTCAGGTTGAACAGCACGCCTGCTCCTTCCTGGGGAGAGAGGTGGAGGTAGGGAGGCAGTTACTCCACTAAAGGAGTGGAAAGCTCTACAATGCCTGCAGTAGCAATTTAACAGCTCAAATATTCTCATTTGTCAAATACTCTCATTACTGACCAATTTACATGTATTTACTTTAGGGGGTAGTAGAGGATTTCGCAAACACTTTAGCACTTACCTCTCTTGGACACTAGAGGGCAGTATCAATTACTAATAGAGAACCATACAAGCTGTTGTGATTTGTAAAAACAGAAATTATACAACTATACACAGCATCTTTACTCACCTTTATCTTTTCTGTCAAATTTGTGCTCAAAAGACAGGAAAATAAAAAAAACTCTTGCATTGTTTCATTAACTACAAAAACCCTTTTATTAGACAGGAAGAGTAGTACAGTTCAATACAGTAGCTAGTTGACTAGCCCCAGTCTACTGGCTGACATCATAGACTCTGTTGAGGCTGAGGATGAATCCTTCGGTGAGGTCAGAATTGATCTGGTCCAGGCCTTCCTCTGGACCTCCGGGCCCTGGCAGGGGTCACCGGGGAGGGGCTACCCCCATGTCAACACACACACACAGGGCCACCAGCCACACACAGACCCACATCCTTACTGTACACAGCACCCCGTGTTAGCCTGGTCGCTAATGCTAATGAGGAAACGAGGCTAAAGAAGCTTGGGCTGCGTCCCAGGGGGGGCGTAGGAGGAGAGGTAGTCCAAGGCCCCTACTGGGACTCAGCTAGTCAACTCTGCCCTCTTCCCCAGAGCACATGCAAATACAGCTTTATCTGCAGTTGACCAATTACTTTTCGTACATTTAAACATTGAGTGAGGGGTTTGGGCTCGGTGTGGAAATAGACAAATATTTGCCCTCACTCAATGGGGGGGGCTGCCTGTTGGGAAATCTGCAGGAATACTACCTACCGCCATTGTGACCTTAAGCAAAGAAACCTATGTACTCAACAGCCCCATGCTCTGCCACGGTCCCATAGTCTGCCAAAGTCACCCTGCTCTGCCACAGTCCCCATGCTCTGCCACAGCCCCCTGCTCTGCCACAGTCCCCTGCTCTGCCACAGTCCCCTGCTCTGCCACAATCCCCTGCTCTGCCACAGTCCCCTGCTCTGCCACATCCCCTGCTCTGCCACAATCCCCTGCTCTGCCACAGTCCCCTGCTCTGCCACAGTCCCCTGCTCTGCCACAGTCCCCCTGCTCTGCCACAGTCCCCCTGCTCTGCCACAGTCCCATGCTCTGCCACAGTCCCCTGCTCTGCCACAGTCCCCATGCTCTGCCACAGTCCCCTGCTCTGCCACAGTCCCCTGCTCTGCCACAGTCCCCCTGCTCTGCCACAGCCCCCTGCTCTGCCACAGTCCCCTGCTCTGCCACAGTCCCCTGCTCTGCCACAGTCCCCTGCTCTGCCACAGTCCCCATGCTCTGCCACAGCCCCTGCTCTGCCACAGTCCCCTGCTCTGCCACAGTCCCCTGCTCTTCCACAGTCCCCTGCTCTGCCACAGCCCCCTGCTCTGCCACAGTCCCCTGCTCTGCCACAGTCCCCTGCTCTGCCACAGCCCCCTGCTCTGCCACAGTCCCCTGCTCTGCCACATCCCCTGCTCTGCCACAGTCCCCTGCTCTGCCACAGTCCCCTGCTCTGCCACAGCCCCCTGCTCTGCCACAGCCCCCTGCTCTGCCACAGTCCCCTGCTCTGCCACAGTCCCCTGCTCTGCCACAGCCCCCTGCTCTGCCACAGTCCCCTGCTCTTCCACAGTCCCCTGCTCTGCCACAGAACCCCTGCTCTGCCACAGTCCCCTGCTCTGCCACAGCCCCCTGCTCTGCCACAGTCCCCTGCTCTGCCACAGTCCCCTGCTCTGCCACAGTCCCTGCTCTGCCACAGTCCCCTGCTCTGCCACAGTCCCCTGCTCTGCCACAGTCCCCTGCTCTGCCACAGTCCCTGCTCTGCCACAGTCCCCTGCTCTTCCACAGTCCCCTGCTCTGCCACAGTCCCTGCTCTGCCACAGTCCCCTGCTCTTCCACAGTCCCCTGCTCTGCCACTGTCCCCTGCTCTGCCACTGTCCCCTGCTCTGCCACAGTCCCCTGCTCTGCCACAGTCCCATGCTCTTCCACAGTCCCCTGTTCTGCCACAGTCCCATGCTCTGCCACAGTCTGTTATGCGGCAGGTTGAGTACTATAAATGTTTAAAAAATAAGTATTTCCATGCAAAGGGATCAATAATTATTGTATACAAGTATTGTATTGTGTCTTTATGGATCAGAGACTCTGGGTGGAACTTTTTCTGTACAGTGCATCTCAGTTAACGTGTTTGTTTTCCAGCATGGAATGTAAAACGTGTTTGCAAATAATGAAACATGTAGCCTGGGTGCCAGTCTTTTAATGAAACATGTAGCCTGGGTGCCAGTCTTTTAATGAAACATGTAGCCTGGGTGCCAGTCTTTTAATGAAACATGTAGCCTGGGTGCCAGTCTTTTAATGAAACATGTAGCCTGGGTGCCAGTCTTTTAATGAAACATGTAGCCTGGGTGCCAGTCTTTTAATGAAATATGTAGCCTGGGTGCCAGTCTTTTAATGAAACATGTAGCCTGGGTTCCAGTCTTTTAATGAAACATGTAGCCTGGGTGCCAGTCTTTTAATGAAACATGTAGCCTGGGTGCCAGTCTTTTAATTAAACATGTAGCCTGGGTGCCAGCCTTTTAATGAAACATGTAGCCTGGGTGCCAGTCTTTTAATGAAACATGTATCCTGGGTGCCAGTCTTTTAATGAAACATGTAGCCTGGGTGCCAGTCTTTTTCTGTTTAAGTAGTGAACGTGTCATTCTGATTGACCAACAATGCCATGCAGTGATTTATCTTTTGTATACTGGTTGTTAAATGCAGAAAAGGCTTAATGGCAGAGGAGGCCCATTAGGGATGTTGCCTGAACAGCACAGTGGAATTGCTCTGCTCTGGTGCAGTTTCAGCAAGGCTGTCTGAATAACAATGTTGCCTCCTGTCCATATCAAAGGTTTATGAAGTGGATTAGGCATGTCCATCACATGTACTATCTTCATCACTCCTATGCTCATCTTCATACAAAACCAATCAAACCCACCTCGATGTCACTGTCTCAAACCCACCCCAACAACACTGTCTCAAACCCACCTCAACATCACTGTCTCAAACCCACCTCAACATCACTGTCTCAAACCCACCTCAACGTCACTGTCTCAAACCCACCTCAACATCACTGTCTCAAACCCACCTCAACATCACTGTCTCAAACCCACCTTAACATCACTGTCTCAAACCCACCTCAACACTGTATCAAACCCACCTCAACATCACTGTCCCAAACCCACCTCTACATCACTGTCTCAAACCCACCTCAACATCACTGTCTCAAACCCACCTCAACATCACTGTCTCAAACCCACCTCAACATCACTGTCTCAAACCCACCTCAACATCACTGTCTCAAACCCACCTCAACAACACTGTCTCAAACCCACCTCAACATCACTGTCTCAAACCCACCTCTACATCACTGTCTCAAACCCACCTCAACATCACTGTCTCAAACCCACCTCAACATCACTGTCTCAAATCCACCTCAACATCACTGTCTCAAACCCTGAATGGGCCTTTATACCTCCACCATCGTCGGCTGTCACTCACAGACATATCTCCCCTTTCGGGTGTATTGGTACAGCTGTGATGTAATCAGGGTGGTTGTTATGGTGATGGCTCTAGATTTGTCTCCAATCCTCCTATTGCTCTTGTCTGACGTGCCATGGTGAAGATAACAGGGCTTATCTATACAGATACACATGCAGTAGCTTGGACCAGGTACTGTTTTCTTTTCACAGTCACATCTGACGCAATGTTTTCCTGGCATTGTGAGAACAATAATGTGTATGTTCAGGTCAGAGTTTCACAACCTTTTAAAAAGAAAAGTTTAACCTGCACCCACTTATACCACCCCAACCCACTTCTAGGTACGTTAACCAGGGGTATGCGTTTTGCCTTATTCTAGGCAATAAAAGCATTACTATCCTTATATAGGTATTGTATAGCTTACTGTACATCTTGTTGAATGAGATAGGCGATGCTCTGCTGCCAACATAGTCAGAACTATTTATGTACATAGGCTCTGATTACTGTAGCACCATTATACGTTACTTCAGTATCCTTTTCTCCCTGGGCACTGTCACTATGTTACTGTCACTATGTTACTGTCACTATGCTACTGTCACTATGTTACTCTCACTATGTTACTGTCACTATGTTACTGTCACTATGTTACTGTCACTATGTTACTCTCACTATGTTACTGTCACTATGTTACTGTCACTATGTTATTGTCACTATGTTACTGTCACTATGTTACTGTCACTATGTTACTGTCACTATGCTACTGTCACTGCTACTGTCACTATGTTACTGTCACTATGTTACTGTCACTATGTTACTGTCACTATGTTACTGTCACTATGTTACTGTCACTATGTTACTGTCACTATGTTACTGTCACTATGCTACTGTCACTATGCTACTGTCACTATGTTACTGTCACTATGTTACTATGTTACTCTCACTATGTTACTGTCACTATGTTACTGTCACTATGTTACTCTCACTATGTCACTATGTTACTGTCACTATGTTACTGTCACTATGTTACTGTCACTATGTTACTGTCACTATGTTACTCTCACTATGTTAATGTCACTATGTTACTGTCACTATGTTACTGTCACTATGTTACTGTCACTATGCTACTGTCACTATGTTACTGTCACTATGTTACTGTCACTATGTTACTGTCACTATGTTACTCTCACTATGTTACTGTCACTATGTTACTGTCACTATGCTACTGTCACTATGTTACTCTCACTATGTTACTGTCACTATGTTACTGTCACTATGTTACTGTCACTATGTTACTCTCACTATGTTACTGTCACTATGTTACTGTCACTATGTTATTGTCACTATGTTACTGTCACTATGCTACTGTCACTATGTTACTCTCACTATGTTACTGTCACTATGTTACTGTCACTATGCTACTGTCACTATGCTACTGTCACTATGTTACTGTCACTATGTTACTGTCACTATGTTACTCTCACTATGTTACTCTTACTGTCACTATGTTACTGTCACTATGTTACTGTCACTATGTTACTGTCACTATGTTACTCTCACTATGTTACTCTCACTATGTTACTGTCACTATGTTACTCACTATGTTAATGTCACTATGTACTGTCACTGTCTGTCACTATGTTACTTACTGTCACTATGTTACTCTCACTATGTTACTGTCACTATGTTACTGTCACTATGTTACTGTCACTATGTTACTGTCACTATGTTACTGTCACTATGTTACTGTCACTATGTTACTGTCACTATGTTACTGTCACTATGTTACTGTCACTATGTTACTGTCACTATGTTACTCACTATGTTACTATGTTACTGTCACTATGTTACTGTCACTATGTTACTGTCACTATGTTACTCTCACTATGTTACTGTCACTATGTTACTGTCACTATGTTATTGTCACTATGTTACTGTCACTATGCTACTGTCACTATGTTACTCTCACTATGTTACTGTCACTATGTTACTGTCACTATGCTACTGTCACTATGCTACTGTCACTATGTTACTGTCACTATGTTACTGTCACTATGTTACTCTCACTATGTTACTGTCACTATGTTACTGTCACTATGTTACTGTCACTATGTTACTGTCACTATGTTACTGTCACTATGTTACTGTCACTATGTTACTGTCACTATGTTACTCTCACTATGTTACTGTCACTATGTTACTGTCACTATGTTATTGTCACTATGTTACTGTCACTATGCTACTGTCACTATGTTACTCTCACTATGTTACTGTCACTATGTTACTGTCACTATGTTACTCTCACTATGTTACTGTCACTATGTTACTGTCACTATGTTACTCTCACTATGTTACTGTCACTATGTTACTGTCACTATGTTACTCTCACTATGTTACCGTCACTATGTTACCGTCACTATGTTACCGTCACTATGTTACCGTCACTATGTTACCGTCACTATGTTACTGTCACTATGTTTTTATGAGTGTGGGGTTTCATGTAGAGGTCAGGTTTATAGAAACATTTATCCTCAATACTGTTGCGTCTGGATGTGGATTCGTATTGTTAGGTATAAAGCTTGTTTTCTTTTAATCTTGTATTCTTTGACGAAAAATAGGAGTCTATTGATGCATTAGTGATGTTTATTTTATTTGTTTGAGGCTAAGAACAACACCCACCTCAAAAACTATCTTCCGTCATGGCAAAGATAGAGTATCAGAAACATACAAAACAATGCTGTCAATCCCTTTCTTTCTGAGGAACACACAGTCAGGTCTCAAACATAATGCTTACAGACAGACAGAGAGAGAGAGAGGCAAAGAGAGGCAGACAGACAGAGAAAGAGAGAGAGGCAGACAGACAGAGAAAGAGAGAGAGGCAGACAGACAGACAGACAGACAGACAGACAGACAGACAGACAGACAGACAGACAGACAGACAGACAGACAGACAGACAGACAGACAGACAGACAGACAGACAGACAGAGAGGCAGACAGGTGAATGTGAAAATGGTTTAGAGGTAGCTAAATATCTGACATGCAGAAACCTGTCCCTGTGAATTCCAAAGAACAACATCATAACTAGCTTTGTGCTCTTGTTTGTTCTTCTTGCCAGTGTCAGTGGGTCATTAGTAGGTATTGAGAATAATCAGTTCTGTGTTTCAGCTCCATGGAGACAAGGGACTGGTTACGCAGCTGCTTTGAAGAGGGGGTCCTCAGCAAAGAGCTCCTTCACAAAGTTGTCCTCATCCTTGACCTCAGCAGGGCACTGAGCAGACACAGTGGTGGGGAAGGGCAGGATGGTGGGCTGGCTCATCCCAGGGATCTTTGGGTCTTGGACCATGGGCAGAGTGGCGCCCTTCTCACCCACAGGCTGTTCAGGGAAGGAGGGCAGGGTCATGGGCAGGCCCAGGGCGGGGAGGACGGTCACGGTTCCCTGGAGAGAGTGGCAGGACTCGGTCCCGTGTGGGTGCTCGTGGTGATGGTGGTGGTGCTCGTGCTCGTGCAGGTGAGCATGCTTGTGGTCGTGATCCAAGGATAGCTCATGGTCATGCTCGTGAGTGTGGCCCTCGCCGTCGTGCTTGTAGTTGTGATGCTGGTGCGGTCCGGTGTCAGTGCTGTGGTTATGGGCCTTGGCGTGGTGGGCGTGAGCGTGGTCGTGACCGTGACCGTGGTCATGAGCGTGGTCGTGACCGCCAGCAGCTCCATCGCCATGAGAGTGACCATGGGCACCATCTTTATGATCATGGGCGTGGGCACCGTCGTGTTTGTGGTCTTTGGTGTGGTCGTGAGCGTGGTCGTGAGCGTGGTCGTGAGCGCCGGAGGCATTATGGGTGTGGTCTTTGCCGTGTTTTCCAGACTGAAGGGTGTGGCTGTGGTCTGTCTCTCCTCCCAACAGGTGAGCTGCCTTCTCCTTCTTTGAGTTCTGCAGGACAACAACCAACCAGGGGATTAGACACAGCATCATCAACCAATCAATCAATCAATCAATACACATGATCAGTAACCTCATTAGTAATTTAACACCGAAAGATATAAACCCAGATGAAGACCTAATAACTGAAATGGTGGTTTGAACCATTAAACACACTGTGGAGCATACAAGAACACTGTGGAGCATACAAGAACACTGTGGAGCATTCAAGAACACTGTGGAGCATACAAGAACACTGTGGAGCATACAAGAACACTGTGGAGCATACAAGAACACTGTGGAGCATACAAGAACACTGTGGAGCATACAAGAAGGCCAGCTACTAGAGTTTTCCTCTATGCACCTGAAACTACGTTTCAACCCTTGTTTCAAATGGAGAGTGGAGAGTGGAGAGTGGAGAGTGGAGAGAGGAGAGTGGAGAGTGGAGAG
Organism: Oncorhynchus nerka; assembly: GCF_034236695.1. Taxonomy (NCBI): domain Eukaryota; kingdom Metazoa; phylum Chordata; class Actinopteri; order Salmoniformes; family Salmonidae; genus Oncorhynchus; species Oncorhynchus nerka. Next base: position 90,365,138 of record NC_088419.1, on the reverse strand, counting down.
TGTAGAGTGGAGAGTTGAGAATGGAGAGAGGAGAGTGGAGAGTGGAGAGTGGAGAGAGGAGAGTGGAGAGTGGAGAGTGGAGAGAGGAGAGTGGAGAGTGGAGAGTGGAGGGTGGAGAGAGGAGAGTGGAGAGAGGACAGTGGAGAGTGGAGAGAGGAGAGAGGAGAGTGGATAGTGGAGAATGGAGAGTGGAGAATGGAGAGTGGAGAGTGGAGAGTGGGGGGTGGAGAATGGAGAGAGGAGAGTGGAGAGTGGAGAATGGAGAGTGGAGAGTGGAGAGTGGAGAGTGGAGAGAGGAGAGTGGAGAGTGCCTGACCTCATTCTCAAAGACCTCACAGTTGACCGTGACAAACTCCTGGCCTCCCATGTCGTGAGAGTGGGAGCCCTTGCAGTGTCCTTTGTGCTGTAGAGAAGAGACAGGGAGAAATTAAAATGCAGGTTCTTACATAGTTATTACATAGTTATTACATAGTTATTACATAGTTATTACATAGTTATTACATAGTTATTACATAGTTATTACATAGTTATTACATAGTTATTACACAGTTATTACAGTTTTTACAATGTTAAACACTATCTAAGCTATAATTCAGATGTAATAATGCTGCTACTACATAGTTTATGCTGTTTGACAAAAATATCAATGGTACTGTCATTCACTTACTGCAAACTCGCAGGCCATCAGAGGACATTTGGAGGCTGCGGAAGGGTCGGTGGTGTTGGCACAAGTCGTCTCCTGGATGGTGAACTCTGCAAAGTAGAAGGTTGCCATGCCCATCTGGAATACCAAGCAACAGAGGTCAGTGAGTAACGACAACAAGATTATTACACCACAATATGAAACCAGTTCATTTGCTGCTGTGAGGTGGATTCATCTTTTTGTTGAATTGTTATGTTGTGGTGTTGGTTTTGTATTATGCTGTAGTGGAATTGTGTTGCGTAGTGTTGTGTTGTGGTGTTGGTTTTGTATTATGCTGTAGTGGAATTGTGTTGCGTAGTGTTGTGTTCTGACCGATGTCCGCGCACGGGTGATGTTGAGGATGGCGAAGTGATTGGCCAAGCCGCTGTCCTTGTTGAACTTCTCCATGGACAGGGTGGCCGTCTTCAGGATCTCCGGGTGGTCCTTCTGCGTGGCCGAGGGACAGTCCGGGCACTGCTTAGCCACTTTCGCCGCAGCCGCTGGGACAGGACATACAAATAGGTTTACAAAGACACTTTCATTGGTCAAACATGTAGCATGGTTCAAACCCCCGAGCTGACAAGGTACAAATCTGTCGTTCTGTCCCTGAACAGGCAGTTAACGCACTGTTCCTAGGCCGTCATTGTAAATAAGAATTTGTTCTTAACTGACTTGCCCAGTTAAATAAAGGTAAAAAAATATATAAAAAATTAGCAGACGCTTTAAAACGCAGGAATTTACATTTAACATGTATTCAGTATATGTAAAACTCCGATGTATCAACGCTCCCACAGAGTCATCAGAACCACATGACAAACCACGTGACAGTGCATCACCCAACTACTACACGGTGGATGGATGCAATGTGCTGCGGTTTAGTGGGAAGCACTGTAATGAATGTTTTGGAGAGGACCCAGCCGTGGACTGTTACCTGGTCTGACCACACAGTTGTAGTTGTACAGACGAACCACTCTATGGACTCTGTTCATGTAGATAACAGCCTTGCATTGACCGTAGACCTGTGAGTAAATACGTACAAGACAACAACAAAAAACTGATTAAACAACGAGGGACGATTTTGATCCAAGGCCCTGGCTAAAGTCAATATTCAGACATACAGTAATCCTACAGACATTATGTTTGTCTGTGTGTCTGTGTGTGTGTGTTTGGTGTGTGTGTGTGTTTGGTGTGTGTGTGTGAGTGTTTGGTGTGTGTGTGTGTGTGTGTTTGGTGTGTGTGTGTGAGTGTTTGTGTGTGTGTGTGAGTGTGTGTTTGGTGTGTGTGTGTGTGTGTTTGTGTGTGTGTGTTTGGTGTGTATTTGGTGTGTGTGTGAGTATGTGTGTTTGGTGTGTGTGTGAGTGTGTGTGTGTGTTTGGTGTGTGTGTGGGTGTGTGTTTGGTGTGTTTGGTGTGTGTTGGTGTGTTTGGTGTGTGTGTGTGTGTGTGTGTGTGTGTGTGTGTGTGTGTGCATGTGTGTGTGTGTGCATGTGTGTGTGTGTGTTTGGTGTGTGTTTGGTGTGTGTATGTGTGTGTGTTTGGTGTGTGTGTGTGTGTTTGGTGTGTGTGTGTGTTTTGTATATGTGTGTCGGGTTCTTACCGGTGTGTTTTCAGCCTTGGGGACCTCACAGTCCTTTGCGTTTTTCTTGCTGATCACGTGGCAGTCAGTCTCCAGCACATCCACGGTCAGGTAGAACACAACCCCTGTTTCCCCCTGAAACAGAGACAGAAATACAGACCAATCAGCACACTGGAGTCAACATTCATTCCCATGTGGCTGGTACATCTACAATCGTCTTTGAAGTAACTTCAAATTCTAGTCAAATCCCCCTGCTCTTAGAAAAGGCCTTGCTGACAATGTATGAATCTGTCTCATCTGTCTTAACGGTAATATCACTTTTTCACTACCTATAAAACAGAGAATTATCTCAGACGACATTGTATTTTATGATACTTTTTAGACCTCAATTTCTCCATTTAAACACGGCGTGAAAATCTGATAAACGGACAACGTATTGAAGGACATTGATTTCACAAACAGAGTATGTTTAGAGGACTCTTCTTTAGGACAGTAAATCATTTCCCCCTCTTTTTAACTTAGCGTAGTACCACGCATTGTAGAGTTACAGTGAAACAAATAGAAGCAACAGAACTCACATGCTCCATCTGGTTGACGTTACTGAGGCGGTGGAGACCGAACACGTAGCCCTCTGTGCGGTCCTTGTTGATCTTATCGAGGGCCTGTCCTGCAGCTCCCAGGGCCACGGCGTCCTGGCACGACCCGGGCTTCATGCTGGCTTCCAGGGGGGCGGCATGAGCATACACACACGCCAGCAACAACAAGGCACACTGCTTCATCATGATGGAGGACCGATGGGCCGCTGGCTGTCTCACACACGCTGAACGGGCTGGTGAGGTGAGGTGAGGAGAGATGGTTCAGTAGGGCTGCTATATATACAGCTCCATGTACCCCCTCCACCCCCACACACACCCTCCCTCTTCACAACACTGTTCTGGGTCCCACCCCCGATCCAGGTAAACATGACCCCTAACCCCCCCCCACGATGCCCTCTGTGATCCTATCAAGGAATGTGGTCCCTATCAGTCCCATAGGGCCCCTATCAGTCCCATTGTAATCTACCCAGAAACTCGCAGCCCTGTCAGAAGCTATAGGTAACAGTGACCAGGAATGTCTTATCATGCTCTTTTAAGTGTTAAGTATCAAAAAACGTGAACAGATTTTTGGTTTCACCAGCAGGAATGTCCTTGGAATTGTCCCTTTTCAGGGTGTTACTCAGTTTTGGGGAAGCTACTCTGACCAAGCTACCAATTACAGTACTTCATACTTGGAAGAAGATAAGCTCCACTATAGCTACCCTATAGCTAAAAAATATTATTTACTTAACTAAAGTTACTTTGAAAAAGTAGTTCACTACATCCTTCCCTTTCCCAAACTACTTAGTGAAAAATGATCCCCGTAGAAATCTTGTCATGATGTGTGTTTTGTCCTATATTTTCATTTAATTTATTTGTATTTTTAATCCCAGCCCCTATCCCCGCAGGAGGCCTTTTGGTAGGCCACCATTGTAAATAAGAATTTGTTCTTAACTGACTTAGTTAAATAAAGGTTAAATTAATTTAAACATTTTTTTTAAAGCTACGACCTTTGTCTTTCACTGGGAATAGTTTATTTATGTAGGAGTAAAAAACACTTTCCAACCCATATGATCTATTACATAATATAGTATAATAAACAATATACAAATATGACGTTGTCACAGTGAATGCATGACATGTGAATGAATAAGCCTATATATATATATATATATAAAGTCTATATATGGTTACATTCAGCTTTAGGAGCATCTTCCCACACAGACCTTATGTAGGGCTACATTAAACCAGCTAAACCAGCATTAAACCAGCATTAAACCAGCATTAAACCAGCTAAACCAGCATTAAACCAGCGAAACCAGCATTAAACCAGCATTAAACCAGCTAAACCAGCTAAACCAGCTAAACCAGCTAAACCAGCATTAAACCAGCTAAACCAGCATTAAACCAGCTAAACCAGCATTAAACCAGCTAAACCAGCTAAACCAGCATTAAACCAGCGAAACCAGCATTAAACCAGCATTAAACCAGCATTAAACCAGCATTAAACCAGCTAAACCAGCTAAACCAGCTAAACCAGCTAAACCAGCATTAAACCAGCATTAAACCAGCATTAAACCAGCATTAAACCAGCATTAAACCAGCATTAAACCAGCATTAAACCAGCTAAACCAGCTAAACCAGCTAAACCAGCATTAAACCAGCTAAACCAGCATTAAACCAGCTAAACCAGCATTAAACCAGCATAAACCAGCATTAAACCAGCATTAAACCAGCATTAAACCAGGTAAACCAGCATTAAACCAGCTAAACCAGCATTAAACCAGCATTAAACCAGCTAAACCAGCTAAACCAGCTAAACCAGCTAAACCAGCATTAAACCAGCTAAACCAGCATTAAACCAGCTAAACCAGCATTAAACCAGCATTAAACCAGCTAAACCAGCTAAACCAGCTAAACCAGCTAAACCAGCATTAAACCAGCATTAAACCAGCTAAACCAGCATTAAACCAGCATTAAACCAGCTAAACCAGCATTAAACCAGCATTAAACCAGCATTAAACCAGCATTAAACCAGCTAAACCAGCATTAAACCAGCATTAAACCAGCATTAAACCAGCATTAAACCAGCCAAACCAGCATTAAACCAGCATTAAACCAGCTAAACCAGCTAAACCAGCATTAAACCAGCTAAACCAGCATTAAACCAGCTAAACCAGCATTAAACCAGCTAAACCAGCATTAAACCAGCATTAAACCAGCATTAAACCAGCATTAAACCAGCTAAACCAATATTAAACCAGCTAAACCAGCTAAACCAGCTAAACCAGCATTAAACCAGCATTAAACCAGCTAAACCAGCATTAAACCAGCATTAAACCAGCTAAACCAGCATTAAACCAGCATTAAACCAGCATTAAACCAGCTAAACCAGCTAAACCAATATTAAACCAGCTAAACCAGCTAAACCAGCTAAACCAGCATTAAACCAGCATTAAACCAGCATTAAACCAGCTAAACCAGCTAAACCAGCTAAACCAGCTAAACCAGCATTAAACCAGCATTAAACCAGCATTAAACCAGCATTAAACCAGCTAAACCAGGATTAAACCAGCTAAACCAGCTAAACCAGCTAAACCAGCATTAAACCAGCATTAAACCAGCATTAAACCAGCTAAACCAGGATTAAACCAGCTAAACCAGCATTAAACCAGCTAAACCAGCATTAAACCAGCTAAACCAGCATTAAACCAGCTAAACCAGGATTAAACCAGCTAAACCAGCATTAAACCAGCTAAACCAGCATTAAACCAGCTAAACCAGCTAAACCAGCTAAACCAGCATTAAACCAGCATTAAACCAGCATTAAACCAGCTAAACCAGCTAAACCAGCTAAACCAGCTAAACCAGCTAAACCAGCATTAAACCAGCATTAAACCAGCATTAAACCAGCATTAAACCAGCTAAACCAGGATTAAACCAGCTAAACCAGCTAAACCAGCTAAACCAGCATTAAACCAGCATTAAACCAGCATTAAACCAGCTAAACCAGGATTAAACCAGCTAAACCAGCATTAAACCAGCTAAACCAGCTAAACCAGCATTAAACCAGATTAAACCAGCTAAACCAGCATTAAACCAGCTAAACCAGGATTAAACCAGCTAAACCAGCATTAAACCAGCTAAACCAGCATTAAACCAGCTAAACCAGCTAAACCAGCTAAACCAGCATTAAACCAGCATTAAACCAGCAAACCAGCATTAAACCAGCTAAACCAGCTTAAACCAGCTAAACCAGCTAAACCAGCATTAAACCAGCATTAAACCAGCATTAAACCAGCATTAAACCAGCTAAACCAGCATTAAACCAGCTTAAACCAGCTAAACCAGCTAAACCAGCTAAACCAGCTAAACCAGCATTAAACCAGCATTAAACCAGCATTAAACCAGCTAAACCAGGATTAAACCAGCTAAACCAGCATTAAACCAGCTAAACCAGGATTAAACCAGCTAAACCAGCATTAAACCAGCTAAACCAGCATTAAACCAGCTAAACCAGCATTAAACCAGCTAAACCAGCATTAAACCAGCTAAACCAGCATTAAACCAGCTAAACCAGCATTAAACCAGCTAAACCAGCTAAACCAGCATTAAACCAGCTTTAGTACCCAAATTACATTCAGATACTCTACTATTAAATGCTGTACTTAAACATAAGAGAAGATAAACTAAAGAGTCTGTGTTGTGGTCCTCCCATTTCACTTTCACTGTTGGGCCACATACCCAATGCCATACTCGATGCAGAGATATGAACACAACTCAAACCCTGTGCGGATTTCATGTGGCTGGCAAAATTCTGGCGCATATTCACAAAAGAAATAGACCGGATCACTCTTGTCAAGAAGTAGATCAACGTTGGTCACCGCCTTTCAAAGTGTGTTGCAACGACAACATGTTGACTGCATGACCTTTACAAAAATCACGTGATTAATGGTCATGAAATTTCGACTGCAGTCGGACTGGACATTTCTGCTGTTGCTCCTCGCCAACTGAAAAGTCGGAACCAAAGCATTGTGGGAGACAACCTTCTTCAGTTTGTTTTGGAAGCAAAAGGCACTACACATGCTCATAAATGGTTGATGTCACCACCTATAATTGGTTATTAACTTATTAACAATGCATGTTTACCGTTTTGGGTGGATGATTATTCAGAGCTGAAAATACATCTGTATCCTTATAATCTAATTACATGTGATCCAAATGTATAACATAAATAAATAAAATATCCTACTTGCGACAATATAGCTAATGTATTTATGTAGATGTTATAGCCTGTAATGTATATACTCTGTAGTATTGTTGTCACCAAACACATTCTAATGGGTCGATTTGTTTATTAAGTGTGAATCAAATGTAACATATTGTACGCTAGTTACTGTAGGGATTTATACACTGGCAATTTTAGAGGCTTTATCTGTGTCTGGGAAACCGGCCCTTAATGAGCAAGTACCCCAGACGGTGGGGCTGCAGGTAGCCTAGTGGTTACAGTGTTGGGGCTAGTAACCGTAAGGTTGCTGGATCAAACTCCCGAGCTGACAAGGTAAAAATCTGTCGCTCTACCCCTGAACAAGGCAGTTAACCCACTGTTCCCCGGTAGGCCGACATTGTAAATAAGTCAGTTAACTTGCCTAGCTACTTATAAAAATCAAATACACCAGTTGTGGGGATCAATAGCAAGTGCATATTACTGCTTGGCATAATGTTTACCCAGTAACAGATGTAGTCTAATCCTGTTCATATTGTTTACCCAGTAACTGATGTAGTATAATCCTGTTCATATTGTTTACCCAGTAACTGATGTCGTCTAATCCTGTTCATATTGTTTACCCAGTAACTGATGTAGTCTAATCCTGTTCATATTGTTTACCCAGTAACTGATGTAGTCTAATCCTGTTCATATTGTTTACCCAGTAACTGATGTCGTCTAATCCTGTTCATATTGTTTACCCAGTAACTGATGTAGTCTAATCCTGTTCATATTGTTTACCCAGTAACTGATGTAGTCTAATCCTGTTCATATTGTTTACCCAGTAACTGATGTAGTCTAATCCTGTTCATATTGTTTACCCAGTAACTGATGTAGTCTAATCCTGTTCATATTGTTTACCCAGTAACTGATGTAGTCTAATCCTGTTCATATTGTTTACCCAGTAACTGATGTAGTCTAATCCTGTTCATATTGTTTACCCAGTAACTGATGTAGTCTAATCCTGTTCATATTGTTTACCCAGTAACTGATGTAGTCTAATCCTGTTCATATTGTTTACCCAGTAACTGATGTAGTCTAATCCTGTTCATATTGTTTACCCAGTAACAGATGTAGTCTAATCCTGTTCATATTGTTTACCCAGTAACAGATGTAGTCTAATCCTGTTCATATTGTTTACCCAGTAACAGATGTAGTCTAATCCTGTTCATATTGTTTAATCCCAGTTTACTGATGTAGTCTAATCCTGTTCATATTGTTTAATCCCAGTAACAGATGTTCAGTTTACTAATGATGTAGTCTAATCTGTTCATATTGTTTACCCAGTAACTGATGTAGTCTAATCCTGTTCATATTGTTTACCCAGTAACTGATGTAGTCTAATCCTGTTCATATTGTTTACCCAGTAACTGATGTAGTCTAATCCTGTTCATATTGTTTACCCAGTAACTGATGTAGTCTAATCCTGTTCATATTGTTTACCCAGTAACTGATGTAGTCTAATCCTGTTCATATTGTTTACCCAGTAACTGATGTAGTCTAATCCTGTTCATATTGTTTACCCAGTAACTGATGTAGTCTAATCCTGTTCATATTGTTTACCCAGTAACAGATGTAGTCTAATCCTGTTCATATTGTTTACCCAGTAACTGATGTAGTCTAATCCTGTTCATATTGTTTACCCAGTAACTGATGTAGTCTAATCCTGTTCATATTGTTTACCCAGTAACAGATGTAGTCTAATCCTGTTCATATTGTTTACCCAGTAACTGATGTAGTCTAATCCTGTTCATATTGTTTACTAATCCAGTAACTGATGTAGTCTAATCCTGTTCATAATGTTTCTAATCCTGTTCAGTAACTGATGTAGTCTAATCCTGTTCATAATGTTTACCCAGTAACTGATGTAGTCTAATCCTGTTCATATTGTTTACCCAGTAACTGATGTAGTCTAATCCTGTTCATAATGTTTACCCAGTAACTGATGTAGTCTAATCCTGTTCACTTTTATCCTGTCCACTGTTATCTGATAACTCTCTGCCTGGGACCTCAATCATATCTCTTTAACCGTCATCACTATGGTGGTTTTATACTTTAATATTAGTACATCATTTTGCTTTATTTTTTTAACCATAGCTGGCTATCAGGTGGCTGGACCAGTTTTCCCAAAAATCAACGATACATAACTTCAAGATTTGCTTGCGAGCCAACCAACAACGTTAATGAATGCTGCCATCAAGCCAATCTACTACATTTAGGCTACATAATGGAGTGTATTAAACAGATCACGGCTAGATTTAATCTAATTTCACTGAGATTGGTTTAGTCTACGTGCAACAATAGCTGTATACTGTCAATCACTGAAATCTGTTATTTGTTTTTTAGATGAACAAAATCAGATGAATTGAGCCGTTCCCCCTCCTTTTTCAGTGACTGATCATGTGAACTGCTGATTGTATTATAAATGTTTGACAGTCAGCTAGGATATTTCATGTTTACTGTTGTTCTAAGCAATCTAAAAGTTGATGAAACGCTTCTAGAACATTTATTTGGTATCAGCGTTGCTGGCTTCATTAAAAAAAAAACTGTTAATCTGGTGGATTTTGTAGGTCCTTGGTCTTATTTATTTGTTCGGGGGCCTATCCATGAGGCCAACTTTACCATATTATCCTGGAGGTCCATTTACACACCCAGTCTCATTGTACAGTCCCTTACTTTGCAGAATGATATCTCTTAACTCAACCTGGTCTCAGAGCAATCTGTATCACTCTGTCTGTAAATCCGGGACACTCCATTGTGGCTCTCTATCACCCATTTCATATGATATGTCACAAATTACAATTTGTATCATATGTTACAAATGTCCAAAACGTACAATATGTTACGTACAATATGTTACGTATAATATGTTACTAATTTGCTAAATGTTTGATATGTACGAATTCTAGCTAGGTTGCTAACAATAGCTAGATCTCTAACGTTGGCTAGGCTAGGGGTTAGGTTTATAGTTAGGGTTAAGTTTAACAGTTAGGTTAAATGGTTAAGGTTAGGGGAAGGGTTAGCTAAAGGGTTAAGGTTAGAGGAAGGGTTAGCTAACATGATAAGTAGTTGAAAAGTTGTTAAGTAGCTAAAAATGTTAACGTTGTCGTTGATGATATTCGACCTTGCTAGACGTTCGCGTTATCAGCCCACCCATCCGTCCTCCTTTCGTTTTGGCCTTAAGTAACCCTCATTCTTACGTAACCATACCAAATATAACTTATAACTAAATTGAGATTCTCGTACAGAAACATATGGAATGCTCAGAGACCATGTTGCTCAACTTTAAACGATGTGAAATTCAAATACAAAATCATTTGTTTAGCTTCTTTCTATTCTGTGTCTGCATGAAATAGTAAACAACGTGAATTCAGTGATGACATTTGTTTACTTCAAATCACATGTTATTTGTCACATACACACGGTTAGCAGATGTTAATGCGAGTGTAGCGAAATGCTTGTGCTTCTAGTTCCGACCGTGCAGTAATATGTAACAAGTAATCTAACAATTTCACAACAACTACTTTGTACACACAAGTGTAAAGGAATGAATAAGAATATGTACATAAAGATATATGAGCGATGGCCAAACGGCATAAGCAAGGCAAGATGCAGTAGATGGTAGAGAGTACAGTATCTACATATGAGATGAGTAATGTGGGGTATGTATTACATAAAGATGCAGTAGATGGTATAGAGTACAGTATCTACATATGAGATGAGTAATGTGGGGTATGTATTACATAAAGATGCAGTAGATGGTATAGAGTACAGTATATACATATGAGATGAGTAATGTGGGGTATGTATTACATAAAGATGCAGTAGATGGTATAGAGTACAGTATATACATATGAGATGAGTAATGTGGGGTATGTATTACATAAAGATGCAGTAGATGGTATAGAGTACAGTATATACATATGAGATGAGTAATGTGGGGTATGTATTACATACAGATGCAGTAGATGGTATAGAGTACAGTATATACATATGAGATGAGTAATGTATGTAAACATTATATAAAGTGGCATTGTTTAAAGTGGCTAGTGATACATTTATTACATCCCATTTTGAATGATTAAAGTGGCTAGAGATGAGTCCGTAGGTTGGCTCAGCCACTCAATGTTAGTGATGGCTGTTTAACAGTCTGATGGCCTCATCTTTGTGGCTCCCTGATGAAACAGTAATCCATTACAAGACAACAACCAAAAACTACAAGAAAGACGGTCAATTAAATGTGAGAAGCTCCAAGATGATAGGATTTTTGAAGTCCTGCAGTGTCATAGAAATACTGTAGATACCGTGAACAACAGACCATAGAGATAGATAGAGGACTCATCTTTGTATCTGTGCTATTATATTGTCTGTGACAGCATGGGCAGTGGCATTGAGGCTATCTCCATTTTGAAGTAGTCCATTCTCTTCTTCACAATTGGCTGATCCCTACTGATGACCTGTTTGGACATGACTCCAACGGGGTCACCGGGAGGGATCAGACAATGAAGTTGGAAGATCCACCCAGTTGAGTACATTAAAATTGTGGAAGCCTTCAATGGTGCAGCCCATGCTAAGACTGCCCCATTGGCCACTAGAGGGCTCTATCATTCTCTATGTGTAGTGCACATGTGGCATTAGCCAACCTGTAAAGTGTATTGAATAGAATTCACGATCTGGATTGAAGCGGGTGCTTGGCTCGTTCTCGACGCCGTGTGCAACCGAATGCGCGCTGAAATCTACACACGCTGTGGTTTATATCACCGCCCACTGGGCGAAATGGCATGAAAAGAGTGTGGGTGTGTTCGAGAGCTGACTGTATCAAATCAAATTGTTTTAGTTACATGCGCCGAATACAACAGGTGAAATGCTTACTTACAACAATGCAGTTTTAAGAAAATACTAAAAAAGTAAGAGATAAGAAAAACAAATAATTATAGAGCAGCAGTAAATAACAAAAGCGAGGAATATATACAGGGGGTACCGTGTCAATGTGCGGGGGCACCGGTGTCGAGGTAATTGAGGTAATTATGTACATGCAGGTAGAGTTATTAAAGTGGCTATGCATAGATGATAACAGAGGGTAGCAGCAGTGTAAAAGAGGGGGGGGGGGGCAGCAATGTAAATAGGCCGGGTAGCCATTTGTTCAGGAGTCTTATGGCTTGGGGGTAGAAGCTATAGGAGATTGTGAACCGAAATCTGGTTAAAAAAACATGGCCCACCTTGTCTGACGCGGATTCAATCTCCTCGCTGCCCGGATATACTCCAGATTACGATGGTCAGTCCAGATGAGGAAAGGGTGCTTGGCCCCCTCAAGCCAATGTCTCCATTGGGGGGAATCACTCAATATTGATGATGTGCATAATGTACATTACCTAGGCTTACTGGAACTGTTGTCAAATTATGATCCGCTATTACGTGAGCACTTACAGAAAGTCCGGGACAAAAAGAAAGGAGCACGACTGACTCATTACCTCAGATCTGAGAGCCAAAACGACTTCATAGGAATATGTGGTCAAAGGGAAAACAATACTTCATGAAAGAATGTGATTCAACTCCAGACATATGTGATTCATATGTGATTATATGTGATTCAACTCCAAACATATGTGATTCATATGTGATTATATGTGATTCAACTCCAGACATATGTGATTCATATGTGATTATATGTGATTCAACTCCAGACATATGTGATTCATATGTGATTATATGTGATTCAACTCCAGACATATGTGATTCATATGTGATTATATGTGATTCAACTCCAGACATATGTGATTCATATGTGATTATATGTGATTCAACTCCAGACATTTCCCGTACTGAGCAAAATGTATTATTGGTGAGATATGTACACAAAGATAAAGTTCAGGGACCAGGTGAATGGGAAATAATTGAACATTTTCTTGAATTTAAAAAGACAGGCAGTGAAATTTCTGCACTGATTTTGAGTGCATTGGAAGGGTAATGACATAGCAGATTGCCCTGGTCAAGGCTAAGTTAATGGTCAAATATGTCAGGGAAAGTGAAGGGAGTTCAAACACACATACTGTAAAAGAATCCACTGGCCACATACTCACCTTGTGCCTCCCATACTCACCTTGTGCCTCCCATACTCACCTTGTGCCTCCCATACTCACCTTGTGCCTCCCATACTCACCTTGTGCCTCCCATACTCACCTTGTGCCTCCCATACTCACCTTGTGCCTCCCATACTCACCTTGTGTCTCCCATACTCACCTTGTGCCTCTCATACTCACCTTGTGCCTCCCATACTCACCTTGTGCCTCCCATACTCACCTTGTGCCTCACATACTCACCTTGTGCCTCCATAACTCTTAATCTTGTGGGTGTACATGCAGCTCAGTCGTCCCCAGAAGTGTCAACCTTTTATCGCAGTGTGAATCATCTGTACAATCTGTTCAGTGCCAGCCCAGGGCGATGGACCATTCTCAAGGAAAAGACTGGCTGCTGTCTTAACCGCCTTTCAGACATGCGATGGAGTGTGTCGTATTGCTGCGGTCAGACCAGTGGCAACTCGTTTACCGTCTATCATCGAGGCTCTAGACATGCTTCCTGCTACCCTGTAGCCTGACAAACGCAGCCACATCAGAGACAAAAGCTACTTTATGTCTTTCCTGCTCACATTTCTGGGTAAAATTTTTGCAGCGTATTGAGAATAGAAGCCTAACTCTTCAGTCAGGAAACATTTCTCTGGACATGGAAGCAGCTCACATTAAGACACAACAGGAAGAAATACAGGCTCTGCGTCATTTTAATTTTTTTTTTACCTTTATTTAACCAGGCAAGTCAGTTAAAGAACACATTCTTATTTTCAATGACAGCCTAGTGGGTTAACTGCCTTGTTCAGGGGCAGAACGACAGATTTTCACCTTGTCAGGGGTTTGAACTCGCAACCTTCCGGTTACTAGTCCAACGCTCTAACCACTAGGCTACCCTGCCGCCCCAGGGTAGCCTAGTGGGACGCTGTTCTGGCAGAAGCCTCCACGGTGGCAAATGAAATGGGTGTAACTACTCAGTGTCTCAGTGAACAGAGGAACCGCCAGACAGAAAAGAAAACGTTTCCCTGACGAGACTGAAGATGACATAGCAGATGAACAAGAAGTCAGACACTGGATTTCACAACACAGTGTTTTATGTGGCTCTAGAAAGTATAGTCAGTCAGTCGGACATGCGGTTCCACACGATTGCAGATATATGCAAGGAGTTTTCACCAATACTTACATTTAGGAAAATGTCTGAAAACCAAATGAGTTTATCTTGCCAGAAATGGAGAAACAAGTACTCCAAAGATCTCACAGATGGATTTGAAAATGGAATGTGACACATAACGACGATATATGGAGCCACTTATTCAGATGGTCTTTCTCCTGCAGAGATCCTAAATGCCATCCACAAGATGCAGCTACAGAGCTTTTTTGGGAGAAGTGGGCATTGCACTGCGACTCTTCTGTACAATGCCTGTTAACAGTTGATGGAGGTGAACGTGCCTTCAGTATGCTGAAACTTATAAAGAACTATCTAAGATCTACGATGTGCCAAGACAGGTTGAACAGCCTTGCCATCCTTTCAATTGAAAACCAGTTAGCTAGAAAATTAAACTGATAAAGACATTATAAATGAGTTTGCTCACAAGAAGGTTCGACGCTGGGTTCTTGGTGCTGTGTAACCTCTGAGTTTTGTTTATAGGGAACAAACACAAGGACAAATGCCTTAACCTGTTCTACCCAAGCCTGCCTGGGGATGGGCAGAATACTGTCAGAGTATCTTCTGCTATGGTTTATCTCCTGTTGAATTTACTCAGGAATGCCCACATGATGTCTTGACACTACAGTTGCAGTTTCACAGATGCGTGGTCTGTGTAGGTACCACATTTATGCCTGCACGCACATAGTTCAGGATTCTTTTTTATTTTGGATATGTGATTTAGGCATATATTTAGGAATTATGCATAGGGCAGAACAGGGTTAGCCTTGTTTATAAGAATTGGTAATAAATGATTTAATCTGAAACATTGATCATTAGTAATTTATTCATTAAAACTAACTACACAATATGTGAAAGACAAATCTTATGACACAGACAGCTTCTGTTAACATTAGGAACCACAAGATTTTGCAATACTGTTAGTGTAGGCAAAGGATGAAGGTGGAAACTAGAATCTGCACAATTGTAGTATAGAGCAGCAGAAGCTAATAGTTAGCACATTTAATAACACATATTGATCAGTATGTTATTTTAATCTGAAACATTCTGATTTCTATGTTAGGGGACCGGTAGTTTTTTTTTCATAGGGCCCCAAAATTCTGGCAACGCCCCTTCCAGACAGTGATGCAACCCGTCAGGATGCTCTCGATGGTGCAGCTGTAAAACCTTTTGAGGATCTGAGGACCCATGACAAATCTTTTCAGTCTCCTGAGGGGGAATAGGTGTTGTCGTGCCCTCTTCACGACTGTCTTGGTGTGCTTGGACCATGTTAGTTTGTTGGTGATGTGGACGCCAAGGAACTTGAAGCTCTCAACCTGCTCCACTACAGCCCCGTCGATGAGAATTTGGGGGCGTCCTCGGTCCTCCTTTTCCTGTAGTCTACAATCATCTCCTTTCTCTTGATCATGTTGAGGGAGAGGTTGTTGCTCTTGCACCACACTGTGAGGTCTCTGACCTCTTCCCTATAGGCTGTCTCCTCGTTGTCGGTGATCAGGCCTACCACTGTTACGTCATCAGCGAAATTAATGATGGTGCTGGAGTCGTGCCTGGCCGTGCAGTCATGAGGGCCCTGTACAGGGCCTTTTGGGGGCCCTAAACAAGATTTGGTTCGGGGCACCCCCCCACCTCATGGGAAAAACATTTTAGTGCCTCCCCCCTCATGACAACGGAGAGAAACATTTACATTTTCAAGTGAATTTCCTACAATTCCACACATTTTGCCACAGGGCAGAGAGACATTTTTTTTTAATGTCATGAAAAATGTCATGCAATTTTCAGTTTTAAAGCAAATTTTCTGCAATTCTACACATTCTGCCATGACTTATGCCATGTTAATGGTATCTGAGTGAGAGTGTGTAGTCTACTATTCTAACTCTCAACAGGTGATTGACCCCGACTGAGCAAGGGTCAGATCAACATGGCAGTGTCAACATAGCTGCTATTGTTTCTAATCATTTTTCTGTATAAGGGGCTACATAAACTTTTCTATACCCCCATATCACACACTGACAAACTGAAAACATAACGTGTGTACAATTCATGGGTTAGAGAGAGGTTTCAAATATCACTTTCATTTGGAAAAACTTGTCAATAATCAACTGACTGGCTTTCTTGATGTCTATAGTATTCTCTCTGGTATGCAATCTGGTTTCCCCTCAGGTTACGGATGTGTCACTGCAACCTTAAAGGTCCTCAATGATGTCACCACTGCCCTTGACTCTAAGCAATGTTGTGCTGATGTTTTTATTGGCTTGGCCAAAGCTTTTGATACGGTAGACCATTTCATTCTTGTGGTCTGGCTAAGGACTATTGGTGTCTCTGAGGGGTCTTTGGCCTGGTTTGCTAACTACCCCTTTCAAAGAGTGCAGTGTATAAAGTCAGAAAATCTGCTGTCTCGGCCACTTCCTGTCACCAAGGGAGTACCCAATGGCTCAATCCTAGGCCCCAATATCTTCTCAATTTACATCAACAACATAGCTCAGGCAGTAGGAAGCTCTCTTATCCATTTATATGCAGATGATACAGTCTTATACTCAGCTGGCCCCTCCCCGGATTTTGTGTTAAATGCTCTACAACAAAGCTTTCTTAGTGTCCAACAAGCTTTCTCTGCCCTTAACTAAACACCTCCAAAACAAAAGGTCATGTGGTCTGGTAAGAAGAATGCCCCTCCTTCCACAGATGTTATTACTACCTCTGAGGGTTTAGAGCTTGAGGTAGTCACCTCATACAAGTACTTGGGAGTATGGCTAGAAGGTAGGTACCCTGTCCTTCTCTCAGCACATATCAAAGCTGCAGGCTAAAGTTAAACCTAGACTTGGCTTCCTCTATCTTATAATCGCTCCTCTTTCACCCCAGCTGGCAAACTAACCCTGATTCAGATGACCATCCTACCAATGCTAGATTACAGAGACATAATTTATAGATCGGCAGGTAAGGGTGCTCTCGAGCAGGTAGATGTTCTTTACCATTCGGCCATCAGATTTGCCACCAATGCTCCTTATAGGACACATCACTGCACTCTATACTCCTCTGTAAACTGGTCATCTCTGTGTACCCGTCACAAGACCCACTGGTTGATGCTTATTTATAAAACCCTCTTAGGCCTCACTCCCCCCTATCTGAGATATCTACTGCAGCCCTCATCCTCCACATACAACACCCGTTCTGCCAGTCACCTTCTGTTAAAGGTCCCCAAAGCACACACATCCCTGAGTCGCTCGTCTTTTCAGTTCGCTGGAGCTACCGACTGGAACGAGCTGCAACAAACACTCAAACTGGCCAGTTTTATCTCAATCTCTTCATTCAAAGATTCAATCATGGACACTTACTGACAGCTGTGGCTGCTTTGTGTGATGTAATGTTGTCTCTACCTTCTTGCCCTTTGTGCTGTTGACTGTGCCCAATAATGTTTGTACCATGTTTTGTGCTGCTACCATGTTGTTGTCATGTTGTGTTGCTGCCTTGCTATTTTGTTGTCTTAGATCTCTCTTTATGTAGTGTTGTGTTGTCTCTCTTGTTGTGATGTGTGTTTTGTCCTATATTTATACATAAAAAATAAAAATAAAAGTTTAATCCCAGGCCCCTGTCCCAGCAGGTGGTCTTTTGGTAGGCTGTCATTGTAAATAAGAATTTGTTATTAACTGACTTGCCTAGTTAAATAAAGGTTCAATAAAATAAAAATAACATTTGTATCCCCTGTAGCTTTAGAATCACAGCAAAGTTGGTTCCTGTTTCAGTCAGGTCTTTGGCCACGTTTGCGTGATTCAAACAAAAACCTCCTAATGATTGGTTGACAAATAGTACCTCCCATAATGCAGGTGATTGCTGAATGGTGCTGTTGATGAGATGCAACTGCAGCGATTTGAAGGTGACATCAAAAACTGCGTGACCTTCGATCACATGATTTATGTAAAGTTCATGCAGTCGACATGTAGTCGCAAAGTCTGTAATTGTTTTGTTTTTTACCATAATGCAACACACTTTGAAAGGCGGTGACAATCAACAAAAGTGATCCTCTCGAACGCGCCCTGTGTCCTCTACCAGCAGGGGACACACTGCATGTGTTCGAGCGGTGGTGTAAAGTACTACCTAAGTTGTTTTGGGGGTATTTACTTTACTATTTATATTTCTGACAACTTTTACTTCACTACATTCCTAAAGAAAATAATGTACTTTTTACTCCATACATTTTCCCTGACATCCAAAAGTACTCGTTACATTTTGAATGCTCAAAAATGGTCCAAATGGTCCAATTGACACTTATCAAGAGAACATCCCTGGTCCCTACTGCCTCTGATCTGGAGGACTCACTAAACAGAGAACATCCCTGGTCGTCCCTACTGCCTCTGATCTGGAGGACTCACTAAACAGAGAACATCCCTGGTCATCCCTACTGCCTCTGATCTGGTGGACTCACTAAACAGAGAACATCCCTGGTCGTCCCTACTGCCTCTGATCTGGTGGACTCACTAAACAGAGAACATCCCTGGTCGTCCCTACTGTCTCTGATCTGGAGGACTCACTAAACAGAGAACATCCCTGGTCGTCCCTACTGCCTCTGATCTGGAGGACTCACTAAACAGAGAACATCCCTGGTCATCCCTACTGCCTCTGATCTGGTGGACTCACTAAACAGAGAACATCCCTGGTCGTCCCTACTGCCTCTGATCTGGTGGACTCACTAAACAGAGAACATCCCTGGTCATCCCTACTGCCTCTGATCTGGTGGACTCACTAAACAGAGAACATCCCTGGTCGTCCCTACTGCCTCTGATCTGGAGGACTCACTAAACAGAGAACATCCCTGGTCATCCCTACTGCCTCTGATCTGGTGGACTCACTAAACAGAGAACATCCCTGGTCATCCCTACTGCCTCTGATCTGGTGGACTCACTAAACAGAGAACATCCCTGGTCGTCCCTACTGCCTCTGATCTGGAGGACTGACTAAACAGAGAACATCCCTGGTCGTCCCTACTGCCTCTGATCTGGAGGACTCACTAAACAGAGAACATCCCTGGTCGTCCCTACTGCCTCTGATCTGGAGGACTCACTAAACAGAGAACATCCCTGGTCGTCCCTACTGCCTCTGATCTGGTGGACTCACTAAACAGAGAACATCCCTGGTCGTCCCTACTGTCTCTGATCTGGTGGACTCACTAAACAGAGAACATCCCTGGTCGTCCCTACTGCCTCTGATCTGGTGGACTCATTAAACAGAGAACATCCCTGGTCGTCCCTACTGCCAATGATCTGGAGGACTCACTAAACAGAGAACATCCCTGGTCCTCCCTACTGCCTCTGATCTGGAGGACTCACTAAACAGAGAACATCCCTGGTCATCCCTACTGCCTCTGATCTGGTGGACTCACTAAACAGAGAACATCCCTGGTCGTCCCTACTGCCTCTGATCTGGTGGACTCACTAAACAGAGAACATCCCTGGTCGTCCCTACTGTCTCTGATCTGGAGGACTCACTAAACAGAGAACATCCCTGGTCGTCCCTACTGCCTCTGATCTGGAGGACTCACTAAACAGAGAACATCCCTGGTCATCCCTACTGCCTCTGATCTGGTGGACTCACTAAACAGAGAACATCCCTGGTCGTCCCTACTGCCTCTGATCTGGTGGACTCACTAAAAGAGAACATCCCTGGTCGTCCCTACTGTCTCTGATCTGGAGGACTCACTAAAACAGAGAACATCCCTGGTCGTCCCTACTGCCTCTGATCTGGAGGACTCACTAAACAGAGAACATCCCTGGTCATCCCTACTCCTCTGATCTGGAGGACTCACTAAACAGAGAACATCCCTGGTCATCCCTACTGCCTCTGATCTGGTGGACTCACTAAACAGAGAACATCCTGGTCATCCCTACTGCCTCTGATCTGGAGGACTCACTAAACAGAGAACATCCCTGGTCGTCCCTACTGCCTCTGATCTGGAGGACTCACTAAACAGAGAACATCCCTGGTCGTCCCTACTGCCTCTGATCTGGTGGACTCACTAAACAGAGAACATCCCTGGTCGTCCCTACTGCCAATGATCTGGAGGACTCACTAAACAGAGAACATCCCTGGTCCTCCCTACTGCCTCTGATCTGGAGGACTCACTAAACAGAGAACATCCCTGGTCATCCCTACTGCCTCTGATCTGGTGGACTCACTAAACAGAGAACATCCCTGGTCGTCCCTACTGCCTCTGATCTGGTGGACTCACTAAACAGAGAACATCCCTGGTCGTCCCTACTGTCTCTGATCTGGAGGACTCACTAAACAGAGAACATCCCTGGTCGTCCCTACTGCCTCTGATCTGGAGGACTCACTAAACAGAGAACATCCCTGGTCATCCCTACTGCCTCTGATCTGGTGGACTCACTAAACAGAGAACATCCCTGGTCGTCCCTACTGCCTCTGATCTGGTGGACTCACTAAACAGAGAACATCCCTGGTCGTCCCTACTGCCTCTGATCTGGTGGACTCACTAAAAAGAGAACATCCCTGGGCGTCCCTACTGTCTCTGATCTGGAGGACTCACTAAACAGAGAACATCCCTGGTCGTCCCTACTGCCTCTGATCTGGAGGACTCACTAAACAGAGAACATCCCTGGTCATCCCTACTGCCTCTGATCTGGTGGACTCACTAAACAGAGAACATCCCTGGTCGTCCCTACTGCCTCTGATCTGGAGGACTGACTAAACAGAGAACATCCCTGGTCGTCCCTACTGCCTCTGATCTGGAGGACTCACTAAACAGAGAACATCCCTGGTCCTCCCTACTGCCTCTGATCTGGAGGACTCACTAAACAGAGAACATCCATGGTCATCCCTACTGCCTCTGATCTGGAGGACTCACTAAACAGAGAACATCCCTGGTCGTCCCTACTGCCTCTGATCTGGTGGACTCACTAAAAAGAGAACATCCCTGGTCGTCCCTACTGTCTCTGATCTGGAGGACTCACTAAACAGAGAACATCCCTGGTCGTCCCTACTGCCTCTGATCTGGAGGACTCACTAAACAGAGAACATCCCTGGTCATCCCTACTGCCTCTGATCTGGTGGACTCACTAAACAGAGAACATCCCTGGTCATCCCTACTGCTTCTGATCTGGTGGACTCACTAAACAGAGAACATCCCTGGTCGTCCCTACTGCCTCTGATCTGGAGGACTGACTAAACAGAGAACATCCCTGGTCGTCCCTACTGCCTCTGATCTGGAGGACTCACTAAACAGAGAACATCCCTGGTCGTCCCTACTGCCTCTGATCTGGAGGACTCACTAAACAGAGAACATCCCTGGTCGTCCCTACTGCCTCTGATCTGGTGGACTCACTAAACAGAGAACATCCCTGGTCGTCCCTACTGCCAATGATCTGGAGGACTCACTAAACAGAGAACATCCCTGGTCCTCCCTACTGCCTCTGATCTGGAGGACTCACTAAACAGAGAACATCCCTGGTCCTCCCTACTGCCTCTGATCTGGAGGACTCACTAAACAGAGAACATCCCTGGTCATCCCTACTGCCTCTGATCTGGAGGACTCACTAAACCGAGAACATCCCTGGTCATCCCTACTGTCTCTGATCTGGTGGACTCACTAAACAGAGAACATCCCTGGTCGTCCCTACTGCCTCTGATCTGGTGGACTCACTAAACAGAGAACATCCCTGGTCGTCCCTACTGCCTCTGATCTGGAGGACTCACTAAACAGAGAACATTCCTGGTCCCTACTGCCTCTGATCTGGAGGACTCACTAAACAGAGAACATCCCTGGTTATCCCTACTGTCTCTGATCTGGAGGACTCACTAAACAGAGAACATCCCTGGTCGTCCCTACTGTCTCTGATCTGGAGGACTCACTAAACAGAGAACATCCCTGGTCGTCCCTACTGCCTCTGATCTGGAGGACTCACTAAACAGAGAACATCCCTGGTCCTCCCTACTGCCTCTGATCTGGAGGACTCACTAAACAGAGAACATCCCTGGTCGTCCCTACTGCCTCTGATCTGGTGGACTCACTAAAAAGAGAACATCCCTGGGCGTCCCTACTGCCTCTGATCTGGTGGACTCACTAAACAGAGAACATCCCTGGTCGTCCCTACTGCCAATGATCTGGAGGACTCACTAAACAGAGAACATCCCTGGTCCTCCCTACTGCCTCTGATCTGGAGGACTCACTAAACAGAGAACATCCCTGGTCATCCCTACTGCCTCTGATCTGGTGGACTCACTAAACAGAGAACATCCCTGGTCGTCCCTACTGCCTCTGATCTGGTGGACTCACTAAACAGAGAACATCCCTGGTCGTCCCTACTGTCTCTGATCTGGAGGACTCACTAAACAGAGAACATCCCTGGTCGTCCCTACTGCCTCTGATCTGGAGGACTCACTAAACAGAGAACATCCCTGGTCATCCCTACTGCCTCTGATCTGGTGGACTCACTAAACAGAGAACATCCCTGGTCGTCCCTACTGCCTCTGATCTGGTGGACTCACTAAACAGAGAACATCCCTGGTCGTCCCTACTGCCTCTGATCTGGTGGACTCACTAAAAAGAGAACATCCCTGGGCGTCCCTACTGTCTCTGATCTGGAGGACTCACTAAACAGAGAACATCCCTGGTCGTCCCTACTGCCTCTGATCTGGAGGACTCACTAAACAGAGAACATCCCTGGTCATCCCTACTGCCTCTGATCTGGTGGACTCACTAAACAGAGAACATCCCTGGTCATCCCTACTGCCTCTGATCTGGTGGACTCACTAAACAGAGAACACCCCTGGTCATCCATACTGCCTCTGATCTGGTGGACTCACTAAACAGAGAACATCCCTGGTCATCCCTACTGCCTCTGATCTGGAGGACTCACTAAACAGAGAACATCCCTGGTCATCTCTACTGCCTCTGATCTGGTGGACTCACTAAACAGAGAACATCCCTGGTCATCCCTACAGCCTCTGATCTGGTGGACTCACTAAACAGAGAACATCCCTGGTCATCCCTACAGCCTCTGATCTGGTGGACTCACTAAACAGAGAACATCCCTGGTTATCCCTACTGCCTCTGATCTGGTGGACTCACTAAACAGAGAACATCCCTGGTCGTCCCTACTGCCTCTGATCTGGTGGACTCACTAAACAGAGAACATCCCTGGTTATCCCTACTGCCTCTGATCTGGTGGACTCACTAAACAGAGAACATCCCTGGTCATCCCTACTGCCTCTGATCTGGTGGACTCACTAAACAGAGAACATCCCTGGTCATCCCTACAGCCTCTGATCTGGTGGACTCACTAAACACACATGTTTAGTTTGTCAATTATGTCGGAGTGTTGGAGTGTGTCCATGGCTATCTGTAAATAAAAAAGAAAATGTTACCATCTGGTTTGCTTAATATAAGGAATTTGAAATGATTTATACTTTTACTTTTTATACTTAAGTATATTTTAGCAATTACATTTACTATCGATACTTAACTATATTTAAAACCAAATACTTTTAGACTTTTACTCAAGTAGTATTTTACTGGGTGATTTTCACTTTTACTCAAGTAGTATTTTACTGGGTGACTTTTACTCAAGTAGTATTTTACTGGGTGACTTTTACTCAAGTAGTATTTTACTGGGTGACTTTTACTCAAGTAGTATTTTACTGGGTGATTTTCACTTTTACTCAAGTAGTATTTTACTGGGTGATTTTTACTCAAGTAGTATTTTACTGGGTGATTTTTACTCAAGTAGTATTTTACTGGTTGACTTTTACTCAAGTAGTATTTTACTGGGTGATTTTCACTTTTACTCAAGTAGTATTTTACTGGGTGACTTTTACTCAAGTAGTATTTTACTGGGTGATTTTTACTCAAGTAGTATTTTACTGGGTGATTTTTACTCAAGTAGTATTTTACTGGGTGACTTTTACTCAAGTAGTATTTTACTGGGTGATTTTTACTCAAGTAGTATTTTACTGGGTGATTTTTACTCAAGTAGTATTTTACTGGGTGATTTTTACTCAAGTAGTATTTTACTGGGTGACTTTTACTCAAGTAGTATTTTACTGGGTGTTTTTTACTCAAGTAGTATTTTACTGGGTGATTTTTACTCAAGTAGTATTTTACTGGGTGATTTTTACTCAAGTAGTATTTTACTGGGTGATTTTCATTCAAGTAGTATTTTACTGGGTGACTTTTACTCAAGTAGTATTTTACTGGGTGATTTTTACTCAAGTAGTATTTTACTGGGTGACTTTTACTCAAGTAGTATTTTACTGGGTGATTTTTACTCAAGTAGTATTTTACTGGGTGACTTTTACTCAAGTAGTATTTTACTGGGTGATTTTTACTCAAGTAGTATTTTACTGCGTGACTTTTACTCAAGTAGTATTTTACTGGGTGACTTTTACTCAAGTAGTATTTTACTGGGTGACTTTTACTCAAGTAGTATTTTACTGGGTGACTTTTACTCAAGTAGTATTTTACTGGGTGACTTTTACTCAAGTAGTATTTTACTGGGTGATTTTTACTCAAGTAGTATTTTACTGGGTGATTTTTACTCAAGTAGTATTTTACTGGGTGATTTTTACTCAAGTAGTATTTTACTGGGTGATTTTTACTCAAGTAGTATTTACTGGGTGATTTTTACTCAAGTAGTATTTTACTGGGTGACTTTTACTCAAGTAGTATTTTACTGGGTGATTTTCACTTTTACTCAAGTAGTATTTTACTGGGTGATTTTTACTCAAGTAGTATTTTACTGGGTGATTTTTACTCAAGTAGTATTTTACTGGGTGATTTTTACTCAAGTAGTATTTTACTGGGTGACTTTTACTCAAGTAGTATTTTACTGGGTGACTTTTACTCAAGTAGTATTTTACTGGGTGATTTTCATTTAAGGTATCTTTACTTTTACTACAGTATGGCAATCGGGTACTTTTCCCACCATTGCATATACGAGAGGGTCAAAACCGCAATGTATCATGGGTAAATTGTGACTGATTGACTGATCTACAAATAATGAGTTGTTACTTATGATGCAAGGTGATTCGTAGATCACTCAGTCGTTTTTGATGCTCGCCAACATGCCCAGTTTTTATTCACGGCACTTTGATACAAAGTGATTTTCGTAGTAGATTAGAAGAGCTAACCCTAACCCTTTTCATAACCTTAACCTCAGTTCTAAACTGCTACGTTAATTCTCCTAACCTGCTAGGAAAAATTCACTTTGGTATCGAAGTGCCGTGAAGACTGTATCCCCTACCAACGGGAAAATAAGTGACTAAATGGATTGTAATGATGCAACCGACCGCGTGGTGGAGCCAGAGACACGTTTAACAGAGAAGCCTCTGTTCTAGAACTGCCTAGTTTGTTGTGGTCTGACAAAATGGTGAGAAATTAATCAAATAAGGAATGCAAACATATTATCAGGCACTGTAAGCGTAATTAGTTTAAACACCAAAACAATGTTTCAAGTGAGAATTTGGCAGGTCTGAAATCCCTAAATAAATTCACCCATATTTTATTTTTGCAAAAAAAAGTAGTGTGTAGTTCCAGTAGTTAGCTACACAGCTGCATGGCAACAAAAAGTAACTAACTACTGACAAAAAAATGACCAAGGTTTAAATTTAGTTCAACTACCACCAAGCTACTGCAGAGTCATGTACAACTACATGTAGTTCACTACTCCTCAACACTGAAATGTCTTTCAGTTGTTAAATAAAAACATTTTTTTTCAGAGGTTCTTTATCTTGCTATGCTGAAAGTGGATCCATCCATCGAAAACAAGAGGATTAACTGATATGTAACTATCTGGATAATTGCTTTGCATGCATCAACTCGATTGATTATAGAGATACGGGAGTGGCTTACCTTCTCCATGTATTGTTAGCATAGTGCTTACCCCCCCGAACAAGGCCGTGTGCCGTGTGTCATTGTACTGAGCCGTTACATTGACCCACAGTGGTTAAGCTAACTATGACCTTAATGGACTTAGTATAACAGCTTCTTAGTGTGTGTGTGTGTGTGTGTGTGTGTGTGTGTGTGTGTGTGTGTGTGTGTGTGTGTGTGTGTGTGTGTGTGTGCCTGTGTGTGTGTGTGTGTGCCTGGGTGTGTTTGTGTGTGTGTGTGCCTGTGTGTGTGTGTGTGTGTTTGTGTGTGTTTGCCTGTCCTCTAGTTTGTCATGAGTATCTCAGTACATTAGTATCATCAAGTACAGTACATTAGTATCATTAAGTACAGTACATTAGTATCATTAAGTACAGTACATTAGTATAATTAAGTACAGTACATTAGTATCATTAAGTACAGTACATTAGTATCATTAAGTACAGTACATTAGTATCATTAAGTACAGTACATTAGTATCATTAAGTACAGTACATTAGTATCATTAAGTACAGTACATTAGTATCATTAAGTAGTTTATTCATTTAAAAAAAAAAATGTAATCCAAGAATGTCACATCTGATTTTAACAGAGAGAATCTGTAGAGGAAGTAGAAGCCAGAAAAGACAACAGATCATTTCATTTGCAGTACACAGTTACTGTACTTATTATTGACATTATTTCAACCATGATGGCAAAACTACTTCTGAATATGTGGCAACATGATTTCAGCCATCCACCATTTAGAAGTGTGATCGGAATGCTGAGATTATGCCTTGACATGTTGGGGAGGAGCCTCGCCCAGAACGTGTGTCGGGTGGGGTGGTAGAGAGTGCCCTGGGGGTGGCCCGTGGCCATGGGGACGAGGGTGTGGGTGGGGGTGATGAGGGGGTGGGAAGGGGCAAAGAGGGTGGATAGAGGGGGGATTTTCACAAAGCCGTGACAGTGGGGGAAGGGGAACTCTCCATGGGGACCAGAGGGTGGGTTATGGGGACCAGGGGGTGGGTTATGGGGACCAGGGGGTGGACCTTGGTCGCCTGGAGGTGGGCCACCAGGGCGTCCTGGGAAGCCTGGTAGTGGGCCTGGTTTGCCTGGCTTTTGTACCCAGGGAGGAAGGTGATGTTTGATGCCAGGATGGATGTGGTGTCCGGAACGGTGTGGTGGGTGTCCACACTCCCTTCCAGGGGTACGGGGAGAACTAGCGTTCTGCCATGGAAACAACAAAAAGAACCATGTTTGAATTGACAGACTTTCGAGGAGGGCTGGCACCATATTTTGTAATTATATATTTTCGGGATGTATTTATGTGTGTTAAAAGTGGCTTACAAGAGCTTCATAGATCTCACAGTTGACATCCACCTGGCCATTCCCCAGCAGTGTGGATTTACAGAGCCCATGGCGCTAGAGAGAGAGACAGCAGACACAGACCAAGGTCAGAGACAGAGACCAAAGTCAGAGACAGAGAACTGAGACCGGAGACAGAGACCCGAGACAGAGACCAAAGTCAGAGACAGAGACCCGAGACCGGAGACAGAGACCCGAGACAGAGACCAAAGTCAGAGACAGAGGCCAAGGTCAGAGACAGAAGCCAAGGTCAGAGACAGAGGCCAGAGACCCGAGTCCGGCGACCGAGACCAAAGTCAGAGACAGAGACCAAAGTCAGAGACCGGAGATAGAGACCAAAGTCAGAGACAGAGACCGGAGACGGAGACCGGAGACGGGAGACAAAGACCAAAGTCAGAGACAGAGACCAAAGTCAGAGACAGAGACCGGAGACCGAGACAGACAGAGACAGAGACAGGAGACAGGAGACAGGAGACAGAGACCGGAGACCGAGACAGACAGAGACAGAGACAGGAGACAGGAGACCGAGACAGACAGAGACAGAGACCAGAGACAGGAGACAGAGACCGGAGACCAGAGACAGAGACCGGAGACCGGAGACAGACAGAGACAGAGACCGGAGACCAGAGACAGACAGAGACAGAGACCGGAGACCAGAGACAGAGACCGGAGACCGGAGACAGACAGAGACAGAGACCGGAGACCAGAGACAGACAGAGACAGAGACCGGAGACCAGAGACAGACAGAGACAGGAGACAGGAGACAGAGACCGGAGACCAGAGACAGACAGAGACAGAGACCGGAGACCAGAGACAGACAGAGACAGAGACCGGAGACCAGAGACAGACAGAGACAGAGACCGGAGACAGGAGACGAAGAAAGGAGACGGGAGACAGAGACAGAGACAGGAGACAGGAGACAGAGACCGGAGACCGAGACAGACAGAGACAGAGACCGGAGACAGGAGACAGAGACCGGAGACAGGAGACCAGAGTATGGTGATGGTAATACGTGAGGAGTGAGTATGATGAGGAGGAGGTCGCTAGTTGCCTTACAGCTTCATCGGGGCACAGTGGCTTGCAGGCCTGTGTATCTATCCTGCTCTTGGCATTACACTCAGTCTCCACGATGGCCAACTCAGCGTAGTAGTTCATTCCAGTCATCATCATGTACTAGGAAAGGGAGAGAGACATGGCTCACAGATGTAGGATCTTCATTTGATCACTTTATTGCAGGAGAACTGTCCTGCAACGCAGGAAATGTAAAACTGCTCGTGTATTTTTGAGGTTTATGCATTTGAAGTTTGTCATTTCCACTTTGAAATTTCAGACTTAATTTTCCTACAACAATGTCCGTTCATTATAATCTACATAATAATGAACATTTTCTGTTGCAGCAGGATTACTTTCCTGCTGTAGCAAACTGGCTCAAATTAGGATCCTACACCTGTACAGGTTTAGACAGACAGGGGATACCTACTTAATTTCCCAAACAAACACTCCAAATAGCATGTTACACAGTTGGCAGTGGTGGGAACACTCCAAATAGCATGTCACACTGTTGGCAGTGGTGGGAACACTCCAAATAGCATGTCACACTGTTGGCAGTGGTGGGAACACTCCAAATAGCATGTCACACTGTTGGCAGTGGTGGGAACACTCCAAATAGCATGTCACACAGTTGGCAGTGGTGGGAACACTCCAAATAGCATGTCACACTGTTGGCAGTGGTGGGAACACTCCAAATAGCATGTCACACTGTTGGCAGTGGTGGGAACACTCCAAATAGCATGTTACACTGTTGGCAGTGGTGGGAACACTCCAAATAGCATGTTACACTGTTGGCAGTGGTGGGAACACTCCAAATAGCATGTTACACAGTTGGCAGTGGTGGGAACACTCCAAATAGCATGTCACACTGTTGGCAGTGGTGGGAACACTCCAAATAGCATGTTACACTGTTGGCAGTGGTGGGAACACTCCAAATAGCATGTTACACTGTTGGCAGTGGTGGGAACACTCAAATAGCATGTTACACTGTTGGCAGTGGTGGGAACACTCAAATAGCATGTTACACTGTTGGCAGTGGTGGGAACACTCAAATAGCATGTTACACAGTTGGCAGTGGTGGGAACACTCCAAATAGCATGTTACACAGTTGGCAGTGGTGGGAACACTCCAAATAGCATGTTACACTGTTGGCAGTGGTGGGAACACTCAAATAGCATGTTACACTGTTGGCAGTGGTGGGAACACTCAAATAGCATGTTACACTGTTGGCAGTGGTGGGAACACTCCAAATAGCATGTTACACTGTTGGCAGTGGTGGGAACACTCAAATAGCATGTCACACTGTTGGCAGTGGTGGGAACACTCAAATAGCATGTCACACTGTTGGCAGTGGTGGGAACACTCCAAATAGCATGTTACACTGTTGGCAGTGGTGGGAACACTCCAAATAGCATGTTACACTGTTGGCAGTGGTGGGAACACTCCAAATAGCATGTTACACTGTTGGCAGTGGTGGGAACACTCAAATAGCATGTTACACTGTTGGCAGTGGTGGGAACACTCCAAATAGCATGTTACACAGTTGGCAGTGGTGGCAACACTCCAAATAGCATGTTACACTGTTGGCAGTGGTGGGAACACTCCAAATAGCATGTTACACTGTTGGCAGTGGTGGGAACACTCCAAATAGCATGTTACACTGTTGGCAGTGGTGGGAACACTCCAAATAGCATGTTACACTGTTGGCAGTGGTGGGAACACTCCAAATAGCATGTTACACTGTTGGCAGTGGTGGGAACACTCCAAATAGCATGTCACACTGTTGGCAGTGGTGGGAACACTCCAAATAGCATGTCACACTGTTGGCAGTGGTGGGAACACTCCAAATAGCATGTTACACTGTTGGCAGTGGTGGGAACACTCCAAATAGCATGTTACACTGTTGGCAGTGGTGGGAACACTCCAAATAGCATGTTACACTGTTGGCAGTGGTGGGAACACTCCAAATAGCATGTTACACTGTTGGCAGTGGTGGGAACACTCCAAATAGCATGTTACACTGTTGGCAGTGGTGGGAACACTCCAAATAGCATGTTACACTGTTGGCAGTGGTGGGATTCCTTGAACACTCGAAGCCGTGTGTTGCACCATTTCAGACTTATCCCTGAAACAGTGACCAGTTTTGACTAGAAATAGGACAACAAACGTGTTTTTGGATTGTGTACCCAGAGAAGTACAGAGAGAGAATCCTAATACATCACCCTACCCCAGATGTTATCCTCCCCACTTCCATCAGTTTGAAGTAGGAGGTGTAGTTGTGGTCCATGTTGAACTGCCTGAGGCCTGCCTTCACACTCTCTAGGCCCTCGGGGCTATGAAGGGGCAGCAGGATGGGGCAGTCCGGACACATTCTGACCATCTTCTCAGCAGAAACTTTATCAAATCAAATGAAACTTGATTTAAAAAATGGAGGTAGACTTACTCACTGTACTGCGTTTCCAAAGAAAGGACACATGTACTGTGTGTTTTGGTGGCGTGTGCTGCAGTAGATGAGGGTAACGTTAGATACCTGGTTCAGTGTTGCAGGAGTGTTTAGAGACCTCTGCCATGCCTTCTGTGATGCTCAGGGTCACATTGCAGTGGGCATTCACTTGCTGCATGAGGGAAAAACAATATACATTAGTCATCAATTTGTACAGGTGTCTCTCTCTCTACAGGACTGGCACTACAGGTGTCTCTCTCTCTACAGGACTGGCACTACAGGTGTCTCTCTCTACAGGACTGGCACTACAGGTGTCTCTCTCTCTACAGGACTGGCACTACAGGTGTTTCTCTCTACAGGACTGGCACTACAGGTGTCTCTCTCTCTACAGGACTGGCACTACAGGTGTCTCTCTCTACAGGACTGGCACTACAGGTGTCTCTCTACAGGACTGGCACTACAGGTGTCTCTCTCTACAGGACTGGCACTACAGGTGTCTCTCTCTCTACAGGACTGGCACTACAGGTGTCTCTCTACAGGACTGGCATGTATCACTACAGGTGTCTCTCTCTCTACAGGACTGGCACTACAGGTGTCTCTCTCTCTACAGGACTGGCACTACAGGTGTCTCTCTCTACAGGACTGGCACTACAGGTGTCTCTCTCTACAGGACTGGCACTACAGGTGTCTCTCTCTACAGGACTGGCACTACAGGTGTCTCTCTCTACAGGACTGGCACTACAGGTGTCTCTCTCTACAGGACTGGCACTACAGGTGTCTCTCTACAGGACTGGCACTACAGGTGTCTCTCTCTACAGGACTGGCACTACAGGTGTCTCTCTCTCTACAGGACTGGCACTACATGTGTCTCTCTCTCTACAGGACTGGCACTACAGGTGTCTCTCTACAGGACTGGCACTACAGGTGTCTCTCTCTCTACAGGACTGGCACTACAGATGTCTCTCTACAGGACTGGCATGTATCACTACAGGTGTCTCTCTCTACAGGACTGGCATGTATCACTACAGGTGTCTCTCTCTACAGGACTGGCATGTATCACTACAGGTGTCTCTCTCTCTACAGGACTGGCATGTATCACTACAGGTGTCTCTCTCTACAGGACTGGCACTACAGGTGTCTCTCTCTCTACAGGACTGGCACTACAGGTGTCTCTCTCTCTACAGGACTGGCACTACAGGTGTCTCTCTCTCTACAGGACTGGCACTACAGGTGTCTCTCTCTCTACAGGACTGGCATGTATCACTACAGGTGTCTCTCTCTACAGGACTGGCACTACAGGTGTCTCTCTCTCTACAGGACTGGCACTACAGGTGTCTCTCTCTCTACAGGACTGGCATGTATCACTACAGGTGTCTCTCTCTCTACAGGATTGGCACTACAGGTGTCTCTCTCTACAGGACTGGCACTACAGGTGTCTCTCTCTCTACAGGACTGGCACTACAGGTGTCTCTCTCTACAGGACTGGCACTACAGGTGTCTCTCTCTACAGGACTGGCATGTATCACTACAGGTGTCTCTCTACAGGACTGGCACTACAGGTGTCTCTCTCTACAGGACTGGCATGTATCACTACAGTTGTCTCTCTCTACAGGACTGGCATGTATCACTACAGGTGTCTCTCTCTACAGGACTGGCACTACAGGTGTCTCTCTCAACAGGACTGGCATGTATCACTACAGGTGTCTCTCTCTCTACAGGATTGGCACTACAGGTGTCTCTCTCTACAGGACTGGCACTACAGGTGTCTCTCTCAACAACTACAGGTGTCTCTCTCTCTACAGGATTGGCACTACAGGTGTCTCTCTCTATAGGACTGGCACTACAGGTGTCTCTCTCTACAGGACTGGCACTACAGGTGTCTCTCTACAGGACTGGCACTACAGGTGTCTCTCTCTACAGGACTGGCACTACAGGTGTCTCTCTCTCTACAGGACTGGCACTACAGGTGTCTCTCTCAACAGGACTGGCATGTATCACTACAGGTGTCTCTCTCTCTACAGGACTGGCACTACAGGTGTCTCTCTCTACAGGACTGGCACTACATGTGTCTCTCTCTACAGGACTGGCACTACAGGTGTCTCTCTCTCTACAGGACTGGCACTACAGATGTCTCTCTACAGGACTGGCATGTATCACTACAGGTGTCTCTCTCTACAGGACTGGCATGTATCACTACAGGTGTCTCTCTCTACAGGACTGGCATGTATCACTACAGGTGTCTCTCTCTCTACAGGACTGGCATGTATCACTACAGGTGTCTCTCTCTACAGGACTGGCACTACAGGTGTCTCACTACAGGTGTCTCTCTGGCACTACAGGTGTCTCTCTCTCTACAGGACTGGCACTACAGGTGTCTCTCTCTCTACAGGACTGGCACTACAGGTGTCTCTCTCTCTACAGGACTGGCACTACAGGTGTCTCTCTCTCTACAGGACTGGCACTACAGATGTCTCTCTCAACAGGACTGGCACTACAGGTGTCTCTCTCTACAGGACTGGCACTACAGGTGTCTCTCTCTACAGGACTGGCATGTATCACTACAGGTGTCTCTCTACAGGACTGGCACTACAGGTGTCTCTCTCTACAGGACTGGCATGTATCACTACAGGTGTCTCTCTCTAAAGGACTGGCATGTATCACTACAGGTGTCTCTCTCTACAGGACTGGCACTACAGGTGTCTCTCTCAACAGGACTGGCATGTATCACTACAGGTGTCTCTCTCTCTACAGGATTGGCACTACAGGTGTCTCTCTCTACAGGACTGGCACTACAGGTGTCTCTCTCAACAGGACTGGCATGTATCACTACAGGTGTCTCTCTCTCTACAGGATTGGCACTACAGGTGTCTCTCTCTCTACAGGATTGGCACTACAGGTGTCTCTCTCTCTACAGGACTGGCACTACAGGTGTCTCTCTACAGGATTGGCACTACAGGTGTCTCTCTCTCTACAGGACTGGCACTACAGGTGTCTCTCTCTCCACAGGACTGGCACTACAGGTGTCTCTCTACAGGATTGGCACTACAGGTGTCTCTCTCTCTACAGGACTGGCACTACAGATGTCTCTCTACAGGACTGGCATGTATCACTACAGGTGTCTCTCTCTACAGGACTGGCACTACAGGTGTCTCTCTCAACAGGACTGGCATGTATCACTACAGGTGTCTCTCTCTACAGGACTGGCACTACAGATGTCTCTCTACAGGACTGGCACTACAGGTGTCTCTCTCTACAGGACTGGCATGTATCACTACAGATGTCTCTCTACAGGACTGGCATGTATCACTACAGATGTCTCTCTACAGGACTGGCATGTATCACTACAGATGTCTCTCTACAGGACTGGCATGTATCACTATAGGTGTCTCTCTCTACAGGACTGGCACTACAGGTGTCTCTCTCTCTACAGGACTGGCACTACAGATGTCTCTCTCTACAGGACTGGCACTACAGGTGTCTCTCTCTCTACAGGATTGGCACTACAGGTGTCTCTCTCTCTACAGGACTGGCACTACAGGTGTCTCTCTCTCTACAGGACTGGCATGTATCACTACAGGTGTCTCTCTCTACAGGACTGGCACTACAGGTGTCTCTCTCTACAGGACTGGCACTACAGGTGTCTCTCTCTACAGGACTGGCACTACAGGTGTCTCTCTCTCTACAGGACTGGCACTACAGGTGTCTCTCTCTCTACAGGACTGGCACTACAGGTATCTCTCTCTCTACAGGACTGGCACTACAGGTGTCTCTCTCTCTACAGGACTGGCACTAGAGGTGTCTCTCTCTACAGGACTGGCATGTATCACTACAGGTGTCTCTCTACAGGACTGGCACTACAGGTGTCTCTCTCTCTGCAGGACTGGCACTACAGGTGTCTCTCTCTACAGGACTGGCACTACAGGTGTCTCTCTCTACAGGACTGGCACTACAGGTGTCTCTCTCTCTACAGGACTGGCACTACAGATGTCTCTCTCTCTACAGGACTGGCACTACAGGTGTCTCTCTCTACAGGACTGGCACTACAGGTGTCTCTCTCTACAGGACTGGCATGTATCACTACAGGTGTCTCTACAGGACTGGCACTACAGGTGTCTCTCTCTACAGGACTGGCATGTATCACTACAGGTGTCTCTCTACAGGACTGGCACTACAGGTGTCTCTCTCAACAGGACTGGCACTACAGATGTCTCTCTCAACAGGACTGGCATGTATCACTACAGGTGTCTCTCTCTACAGGACTGGCACTACAGGTGTCTCTCTCTCTCTACAGGACTGGCACTACAGGTGTCTCTCTACAGGATTGGCACTACAGGTGTCTCTCTCTACAGGACTGACACTACAGATGTCTCTCTACAGGACTGGCATGTATCACTACAGGTGTCTCTCTACAGGACTGGCATGTATCACTACAGGTGTCTCTCTCTACAGGACTGGCACTACAGGTGTCTCTCTCAACAGGACTGGCATGTATCACTACAGGTGTCTCTCTCTACAGGACTGGCACTACAGGTGTCTCTCTCTACAGGACTAGCATGTATCACTACAGATGTCTCTCTACAGGACTGGCATGTATCACTACAGATGTCTCTCTACAGGACTGGCATGTATCACTACAGGTGTCTCTCTCAACAGGACTGGCACTACAGATGTCTCTCTCTACAGGACTGGCACTACAGGTGTCTCTCTCTCTACAGGATTGGCACTACAGGTGTCTCTCTCTCTACAGGACTGGCACTACAGGTGTCTCTCTCTCTACAGGACTGGCATGTGTCACTACAGGTGTCTCTCTCTACAGGACTGGCACTACAGGTGTCTCTCTCACATTTACATTTACATTTAAGTCATTTAGCAGACGCTCTTATCCAGAGCAACAGGACTGGCACTACAGATCTCTCTCTCTACAGGACTGGCACTACAGGTGTCTCTCTCTCTACAGGACTGGCACTACAGGTGTCTCTCTCAACAGGACTGGCATGTATCACTACAGGTGTCTCTCTCTCTACAGGATTGGCACTACAGGTGTCTCTCTCTCTACAGGACTGGCAATACAGGTGTCTCTCTCTACAGGACTGGCACTACAGGTGTCTCTCTCTACAGGACTGGCACTACAGGTGTCTCTCTCAACAGGACTGGCATGTATGACTACAGGTGTCTCTCTCTCTACAGGATTGGCACTACAGGTGTCTCTCTCTCTACAGGACTGGCAATACAGGTGTCTCTCTCTCTCTCTACAGGATTGGCACTACAGGTGTCTCTCTCTCTACAGGACTGGCACTACAGGTGTCTCTCTCTCTACAGGACTTGCACTACAGGTGTCTCTCTCTCTACAGGACTGGCACTACAGATGTCTCTCTACAGGACTGGCACTACAGGTGTCTCTCTACAGGACTGGCATGTATCACTACAGGTGTCTCTCTCTCAACAGGACTGGCACTACAGGTGTCTCTCTCTACAGGACTGGCAATACAGGTGTCTCTCTACAGGACTGGCACTACAGGTGTCTCTCTACAGGACTGGCACTACAGATGTCTCTCTCTCTACAGGACTGGCACTACAGATGTCTCTCTCTCTACAGGACTGGCACTACAGATGTCTCTCTACAGGACTGGCACTACAGATGTCTCTCTCTCTACAGGACTGGCACTACAGGTGTCTCTCTACAGGACTGGCACTACAGATGTCTCTCTCTCTACAGGACTGGCACTACAGGTGTCTCTCTCTCTACAGGACTGGCACTACAGATGTCTCTCTACAGGACTGGCACTACAGGTGTCTCTCTACAGGACTGGCATGTATCACTACAGGTGTCTCTCTCTCAACAGGACTGGCACTACAGGTGTCTCTCTCTACAGGACTGGCACTACAGGTGTCTCTCTACAGGACTGGCACTACAGGTGTCTCTCTCTCTACAGGACTGGCACTACAGGTGTCTCTCTACAGGACTGGCATGTATCACTACAGGTGTCTCTCTCTCAACAGGACTGGCACTACAGGTGTCTCTCTCTACAGGACTGGTACTACAGGTGTCTCTCTACAGGACTGGCATGTATCACTACAGGTGTCTCTCTACAGGACTGGCACTACAGGT
Source organism: Oncorhynchus nerka (assembly GCF_034236695.1). NCBI lineage: Eukaryota > Metazoa > Chordata > Actinopteri > Salmoniformes > Salmonidae > Oncorhynchus > Oncorhynchus nerka. The sequence goes on along the minus strand of NC_088419.1, from coordinate 90,327,997 downwards.
GTCTCTCTCTATACAGGACTGGCATGTATCACTACAGGTGTCTCTCTCTACAGGACTGGCACTACAGGTGTCTCTCTACAGGACTGGCACTACAGGTGTCTCTCTACAGGACTGGCATGTATCACTACAGGTGTCTCTCTACAGGACTGGCACTACAGGTGTCTCTCTACAGGACTGGCACTACAGGTGTCTCTCTACAGGACTGGCATGTATCACTACAGGTGTCTCTCTCTACAGGAGTGGCATGTATCACTACAGGTGTCTCTCTACAGGACTGGCACTACAGGTGTCTCTCTACAGGACTGGCACTACAGGTCTCTCTCTACAGGACTGGCATGTATCACTACAGGTGTCTCTCTCTACAGGACTGGCATGTATCACTACAGGTGTCTCTCTCTACAGGACTGGCATGTATCACTACAGGTGTCTCTCTCTCTCTACAGGACTGGCATGTATCACTACAGGTGTCTCTCTCTCTACAGGACTGGAACTACAGGTGTCTCTCTACAGGACTGGCATGTATCACTACAGGTGTCTCTCTACAGGACTGGCATGCATCACTACAGGTGTCTCTCTACAGGACTGGCATGTATCACTACAGGTGTCTCTCTACAGGACTGGCACTACAGGTGTCTCTCTCTACAGGACTGGCACTACAGGTGTCTCTCTACAGGACTGGCACTACAGGTGTCTCTCTCTCTACAGGACTGGCACTACAGGTGTCTCTCTCTACAGGACTGGCACTACAGGTGTCTCTCTCTACAGGACTGGCATGTATCACTACAGGTGTCTCTCTACAGGACTGGCACTACAGGTGTCTCTCTCTACAGGACTGGCACTACAGGTGTCTCTCTACAGGACTGGCACTACAGGTGTCTCTCTCTACAGGACTGGCACTACAGGTGTCTCTCTCTCTACAGGACTGGCACTACAGGTGTCTCTCTTTCTACAGGACTGGCATGTATCACTGCAGGTGTCTCTCTACAGGACTGGCACTACAGGTGTCTCTCTACAGGACTGGCATGTATCACTACAGGTGTCTCTCTCTCTACAGGACTGGCATGTATCACTACAGGTGTCTCTCTCTACAGGACTGGCACTACAGGTGTCTCTCTCTCAACAGGACTGGCATGTATCACTAATATTATTAAACATCTGGTTGGCCATTGTTGTGGAGTGGCTTACCGTTTCATAATCTTGACGGATGTCACACTCTTCAAAAGATTTTGGGTTGATGATGTGACAGGTTGTTTCCTGGAGGTCTAGTTCCAGGTGCAATTTACAGTCAGATTGACCCTGAGATGGAGAGATGGAGAGGAGAGATAGAGAGGGTAGAGGAGAGATGGAGAGGAGAGATAGAGAGGGTAGAGGAGAGATGCAGAGGAGAGATAGAGAGGGTAGAGGAGAGATGCAGAGGAGAGATGGAGAGGAGAGAGAGAGATGGAGAGGAAAGATGGAGAGGAGAGAGGGTAGATGAGAGATGGAGAGGAAAGATGGTAGAGGAGAGATGGAGAGGAGAGAGGAGAGATGGAGAGGAGCGAGGGTAGAGGAGAGATGGAGAGATGGAGAGGAGAGAGGGTAGAGGAGAGATGGAGAGGAGAGAGGGTAGAGGAGAGATGGAGAGGAGAGAGGGTAGAGAGAGATGGAGAGGAGAGAGGGTAGATGAGAGATGGAGAGGAAAGATGGTAGAGGAGAGATGGAGAGGAGAGAGGAGAGATGGAGAGGAGAGATGGAGAGGAGCGAGGGTAGAGGAGAGATGGAGAGGAGAGATGGAGAGGAGAGAGGTAGAGGAGAGATGGAGAGGAGAGAGGGTAGAGGAGAGATGGAGAGGAGAGAGGGTAGAGGAGAGATGGAGAGGAGAGAGGGTAGATGAGAGATGGAGAGGAAAGATGGTAGAGGAGAGATGGAGAGGAGAGAGGAGAGATGGAGAGGAGAGATGGAGAGGAGCGAGGGTAGAGGAGAGATGGAGAGGAGAGATGGAGAGGAGAGAGGGTAGAGGAGAGATGGAGAGGAGAGAGGGTAGATGAGAGATGGAGAGGAGAGAGGGTAGAGGAGAGATGGAGAGGAGAAATGGAGAGGAGAGATGGAGAGGAGCGAGGGTAGAGGAGAGATGGAGAGGAGAGATGGAGAGGAGAGATGGAGAGGAGAGAGGGTAGATGAGAGATGGAGAGGAGAGAGGGTAGAGGAGAGAGGAGAGATGGAGAGGAGAGATGGAGAGGAGCGAGGGTAGAGGAGAGATGGAGAGGAGAGATGGAGAGGAGTGAGGGTATAGGAGAGATGGAGAGGAGAGAGGGTAGAGGAGAGATGTAGAGGAGAGATGGAGAGGAGAGAGGAGAGATGGAGAGGAGAGATGGAGAGGAGCGAGGGTAGAGGAGAGATGGAGAGGAGAGAGGAGAGATGGAGAGGAGAGATGGAGAGGAGCGAGGTAGAGGAGAGATGGAGAGGAGTGAGGGTATAGGAGAGATGGAGAGGATGGAGAGGGAGAGAGGGAGAGATGTAGAGGAGAGATGGAGAGGAGAGAGGAGAGATGGAGAGGAGAGATGGAGAGGAGCGAGGGTAGAGGAGAGATGGAGAGGAGAGAGGGTAGAGGAGAGATGGAGAGGAGAGATGGAGAGGAGCGAGGGTAGAGGAGAGATGGAGAGGAGCGATGGAGTGGAGAGATGGAGAGGAGAGATGGAGAGGAGAGAGGGTATAGGAGATATGGAGAGGAGCGAGGGTAGAGGAGAGATGGAGAGGAGAGAGGGTAGAGGAGAGATGGAGAGGAGAGAGGGTAGAGGAGAGATGGAGAGGAGAGATGGAGTGAGGGTAGAGGAGAGATGGAGAGGAGAGAGGGTAGAGGAGAGATTGAGAGGAGAGAGGGTAGAGGAGAGATGGAGAGAAGAGATGGAGCGAGGGTAGAGGAGAGATTGAGATAGGTGAGATGGAGAAAGGGTAGATGAGAGATGGAGATAGGTGAGATGGAGAGAGGATAGAGGAGAGATGGAGAGAAGAGATGGAGCGAGGGTAGAGGAGAGATGGAGATAGGTGAGATGGAGATAGGTGAGATGGAGAGAGGATAGAGGAGAGATGGAGAGAAGAGATGGAACGAGGGTAGAGGAGAGATGGAGAGAAGAGATGGAGAGAGGGTAGAGAGGAGATGGAGAGAAGAGATGGAGAGAGGGTAGAGAGGAGATGGAGATAGGGTAGAGGAGAGATGGAGTGAGGGTAGAGGAGAGATGGAGAGGAGAGAGGGTAGAGGAGAGATGGAGAGGAGAGAGGGTAGAGGAGAGATGGAGAGAAGAGATGGAGCGAGGGTAGAGGAGAGATTGAGATAGGTGAGATGGAGAAAGGGTAGATGAGAGATGGAGATAGGTGAGATGGAGAGAGGATAGAGGAGAGATGGAGAGAAGAGATGGAGCGAGGGTAGAGGAGAGATGGAGATAGGTGAGATGGAGAAAGGGTAGATGAGAGATGGAGATAGGTGAGATGGAGAGAGGATAGAGGAGAGATGGAGAGAAGAGATGGAACGAGGGTAGAGGAGAGATGGAGAGAAGAGATTGAGAGAGGGTAGAGAGGAGATGGAGAGAAGAGATGGAGAGAGGGTAGAGAGGAGATGGAGATAGGTGTGATGGAGAGAGGGTAGAGGAGAGATGGAGAGAGGGTAGAGGAGAGATGGAGATAGGTGAGATGGAGAGAGGATAGAGGAGAGATGGAGATAGGTGAGATGGAGAGAGGATAGAGGAGAGATGGAGAGAAGAGATGGAGCGAGGGTAGAGGAGAGATGGAGAGAAGAGATGGAGAGAGGGTAGAGAGGAGATGGAGATAGGTGTGATGGAGAGAGGGTAGAGGAGAGATGGAGAGAGGGTAGAGGAGAGATGGAGATAGGTGTGATGGAGAGAGGGTAGAGGAGAGATGGAGAGAGGGTAGAGGAGAGATGGAGATAGGTGTGATGGAGCGAGGGTAGAGGAGAGAGGGTAGAGGAGAGATGGAGATAGGTGAGATGGAGAGAGGATAGAGGATAGAGGAGAGATGAAGAGAGGGTAGAGGAGAGATGAAGAGAGGGTAGAGGAGAGATGAAGAAAGGGTAGAGGAGAGATGAAGAGAGGGTAGAGGCGAGATGAATAGAGGGTAGAGGAGAGATGGAGACAGGGTAGAGGAGAGATGGAGAGAAGGTAGAGGAGAGATGGAGAGAGGGTTGAGGACAGAGGGTAGAGGAGAGATGGAGAGAGAATAGAGGAGAGATGGAGAGAAGGTAGAGAGGGTAGAGGAGAGATGAAGAGAGGGTAGAGGAGAGATGGAGACAGGGTAGAGGAGAGATGGAGAGAGGGTCGAGGACAGAGGGTAGAGGAGAGATGGAGAGAGAATAGAGGAGAGATGAAGAGAGGGTAGAGAGATGGAGAGAGAATAGAGGAGAGATGGAGAGAGGGTAGAGGAGAGATGGAGAGAGGGTAGAGGAGAGATGGAGAGAGGGTAGAGGAGAGATGGAGAGAAGGTAGAGGAGAGATGGAGAGAGGGTAGAGGAGAGATGGAGAGGAGAGATGGAGAGAGGGTAGAGGAGAGATGGAGAGAGGGTTGAGGAGAGATGGAGAGAGGGTAGAGGAGAGATGGAGAGGAGAGATGGAGAGAGGGTAGAGGAGAGATGGAGAGAAGGTAGAGGAGAGATGGAGAGGGTAGAGGAGAGATGGAGAGAAGGTAGAGGAGAGATGGAGAGAAGGTAGAGAGGGTAGAGGAGAGATGGAGAGAGGGTAGAGGAGAGATGGAGAGAGGGTAGAGGAGAGATGGAGAGAGGGTAGAGGAGAGATGGAGAGAAGGTAGAGGAGAGATGGAGAGAGGGTAGAGGAGAGATGGAGAGAGGGTAGAGGAGAGATGGAGAGGAGAGATGGAGAGAGGGTAGAGGAGAGATGGAGAGAGGGTAGAGGAGAGATGGAGAGAGGGTAGAGGAGAGATGGAGAGAAGGTAGAGGAGAGATGGAGAGAGGGTAGAGGAGAGATGGAGAGGAGAGATGGAGAGAGGGTAGAGGAGAGATGGAGAGAGGGTAGAGGAGAGATGGAGAGAAGGTAGAGGAGAGATGGAGAGAGGGTAGAGGAGAGATGGAGAGAGGGTAGAGGAGAGATGGAGAGGAGAGATGGAGAGAGGGTAGAGGAGAGATGGAGAGGAGAGATGGAGAGAGGGTAGAGGAGAGATGGAGAGGAGAGATGGAGAGAGGGTAGAGGAGAGATGAGGGGGAGATGGAGAGATGGAGAGAAGGTAGAGGAGAGATGAAGAGAAGGTAGAGGAGAGATGAAGAGAAGGTAGAGGAGAGATGAAGAGAGGGTAGAGGAGAGATGGAGAGAGGGTAGAGGAGAGATGGAGAGAAGGTAGAGGAGAGATGAAGAGAAGGTAGAGAGGGTAGAGGAGAGATGGAGAGAGGGTAGAGGAGAGATGGAGAGAGGGTAGAGGAGAGATGAAGAGAAGGTAGAGGAGAGATGAAGAGAAGGTAGAGAGGGTAGAGGAGAGATGGAGAGAGGGTAGAGGAGAGATGGAGAGAGGGTAGAGGAGAGATGGAGAGAGGGTAGAGGAGAGATGGAGAGAAGGTAGAGGAGAGATGAAGAGAAGGTAGAGAGGGTAGAGGAGAGATGGAGAGAGGGTAGAGGAGAGATGGAGAGAGGGTAGAGGAGAGATGGAGAGAGCAAGTTACACAGTGAAAATACGTTGACAATATTGTTCCCTCCTTTACTCTTGTTACCATATATCTAGGAAGGAGAGAAAACACTGAAATAAGAATTAGAGAAGAAAGTAGAGAGAGAGAGGTCTTTTCATCTTAAAACTTTTGGAACATGAAATTAGTGACAAAAAGATCTCATTCGTCATCTCTTCACACACACACTCTTCACACATCATCAAGATACACTCTCATCTGATACACAGTGTCTGATACACAGTGTCTGATACACAGTGTCTGATGCACAGTGTCTGATGCACAGTGTCTGATACACAGTGTCTGATACACAGTGTCTGATACACAGTGTCTGATACACAGTGTCTGATGCACAGTGTCTGATGCACAGTGTCTGATACACAGTGTCTGATACACAGTGTCTGATGCACAGTGTCTGATACACAGTGTCTGATACACAGTGTCTGATACACAGGGCAGAAAAAGGAATGGCAATTAATAAAGGAACCCCCTGAGATGCAGTCCAGTCTAAAGATACCACACTCCCAACAAACACCATGTAAGCCCCCCCATCAACCCCTGACCCTTAACCCCTTTACAGCCACCCCATCAACCCCTGACCCCTACACCCCTTTACAGCCCCCCATCAACCCCTGACCCCTACACCCCTTTACAGCCCCCCTATCAACCCCTGACCCCTACACCCCTTTACAGCCCCCCGTTATCAACCCCTGACCCCTACACCCCTTTACAGCCCCCCATCATCCCCTGACCCCTACACCCCTTTACAGCCCCCTGTCAACCCCTGACCCCTACACCCCTTTACAGCCCCCCATCAACCCCTGACCCCTACACCCCTTTACAGCCCCCCATCAACCCCTGACCCCTACACCCCTTTACAGCCCCCCCTGTCAACCCCTACACCCTTTACTGCCCCCCTATCAACCCCTGACCCCTACACCCCTTTACAGCCCCCCTGTCAACCCCTGACCCCTACACCCCTTTACAGCCCCCTGTCAACCCCTGACCCCTACACCCCTTTACAGCCCCCCTGTCAACCCCTATACCCCTTTACACCCTTTACAGCCCCCCATCAACCCCTGACCCCTACACCCCCATTTACAGCCCCCATCAACCCCTAACCCCTACACCCCTTTACAGCCCCTGTCAACCCCTCACCCCTACACCCTTTACAGCCCCCCTGTCAACCCCTGACCCCTACACCCCTTTACAGCCCCCTGTCAACGCCTACACCCCTTTACAGCCCCCCATCAACCCCTGACCCCTACACCCCTTTACAGCCCCCTGTCAACGCCTACACCCTTTACAGCCCCCCCATCACCCCTGACCCCTACACCCCTTTACAGCCCCTGTCAACGCCTACACCCCTTTACAACCCCCTGTCAACCCCTGACCCCTACACCCCTTTTCAGCCCCCTGTCAACCCCTGACCCCTACACCCCTTTACAGCCTCCCCCTGTCAACTCCTGACCCCTACACCCCTTTACAGCCCCCTCCTCCTGCACCCCTACACCCCTTTACAGCCCCCCCTCCTCCTCCTGCACCCCTACACCCCTTTACAGCCCCCTTCTCCTCCTCCACCCACCTTCTCCACTGTGCTGAAGGTTATGTTACTGAGCTGGAACTTGTATCCATGGAAATGTTTGTTGTTGATGCTGAGCACGGCCAACCTCGCCCCTGGCTCTTTGTCCTTCTCATCGCAGCTCCAGTGGCGTCCACTGGCGTCCCGCGTTGGCACACTGGCACAGTTCAGTGCCCACACTGTGAGGACAGAGAGAATAACCAGTCCCCTCATTGTCTCACACGTTGAATAAAGGGACACGGCAGCCTGGGGAACTTATTTATACGAACTAGGGCCTGTAGGGTTAACTGGAGGGAGATAACAAGAGGCTCAGACTGCTTTCTGCACGCTGCCAAAGTCAATGTAAACAGAGGACAACAGGTTTCTGGGCAACTTTGTGTCATTGACAGTGTTGCGAAATTGATCTCTCAAAATGCTGGGAATGTGTTTTGTTTTACATATTTAATTTGATCAATATGTCACTTTTGTCATTTTTCGTCAAACTTCTATATTAGAAAATTCAACAACAATGTGAACTTTGTACTCTAGGCTTTTTTTTGTGTGTGTGAGCTTTGTAGTGACCGAATAGAGGGTGAGTCATCTATCCTACGGTTAGAATGAATGCTATACAATACAGACAGTATTTTTGTGTCTCTGACTGATGTGGTGGTTAGCCTGAGAGAGTTCATCCAGGAGACATAAATGATTAACTTGAGAGAAAACGACATGTGGGTCAACGGGGCGTCTGAAATCATTGGATCATTTCAATCTTCCAATCACCACAGCGATAAACTAATCTCTCTGCTACACGTCCAGTAGTTATTTGCTGAGATGTGCTTTGATCTTTGATCTTTCAACGTTCTGTGGGACACAGAGGACTGTGTCCGGAGTGTCACTGACAGGAATCAATAAAATACAACAGAGAATGTCAAAATGTGCCCCTCTGGTTGGGGGAGGGGGGGGGGTCTGTGTGTGTGTGTTGGTCACATACACATTTTTAGCAGGTGCTATTGCGGGTGTAGTGAAATGTTTGTGTGTGTGTCAAATCAAATTTTTATTGGTCACATCCTGTACACATATTTAGCAGATGTTATTGCGGGTGTAGCGTGTGTGTGTGTGTGTGTGTGTGTGTGTGTGTGTGTGTGTGTGCGCGCGTGCGCGTGTGCGTGCGTGTGCGTGTGCGTGCGTGCGCGCGTGCGTGCGTGCGTGAGTGTGTGTGTGTATGTGTGCGTGTGTGTTCATTTTACTTTTGAATATGGAGACATATAAGGTTGTGTGGTTCAGAGCTGCAGGACTTAAAAACCTTATTTATGCTTTTCCTGCTGGCTTTTCTTCTCATTCTCAAAGACTAGATATCTTCATCTGATTTGCAAAAAAGAGACAGAAGCTTTTCTGATTGTCTTCCATGGGGCTCTTTCTCAAAGGATCTCTTTCTCTTTCTCTTTCTATTCACTCTAAAGAGAATAGGTGCCATTTGGTGAGGACACATTATCAAAAGCGTTTGTGTGAAATTAAGCTTCTGAAACCCAGGCTTCATCTAAGCAGAGATGTTGTAAATTGTCTAAGATGTTGTAAACGGTCTGCTAAATATGTTTTAGATGAGTTTCCCCCTCTCCTGTTCCTCCCGTAGATTCCACACTGACTTCACTGAGCCTGATGGAGCAGTGATTTAGGCAGCTCTGAACCAGGGATTCAGACAGATTCAGAAAGCTCGGACTGGGGATGTAATCGAGGAAAAAGCACTGCCTGTTTGGGTGAATGAAAGGATCCTGTTCAATGAGATGTTTCTGGAGTCATACGCCTATCAGAGTTAAAAAAGCTGTTAGCCTTTGAGTGTAAGAAGTTAGGATGCTGAGGGAGGGGAATGGGGAATACTGAGGAATAGGGAATACTGAGGAATACTGAGGAATGGGGAATACTGGGGAATGGGGAATACTGAGGAATGGGGAATACTGAGGAATGGGGAATACTGAGGAATGAGGAATACTAAGGAATAGGGAACACTGAGGAATTGGGAATACTGAGGAATGGGGAATACTGAGGAATGGGGAACACTGAGGAATGGGGAACACTGAGGAATGGGGAATACTGAGGAATGGGGAATACTGAGGAATGGGGAATACTGAGGAATGGGGAATACTGAGGAATGGGGAACACTGAGGAATGGGGAATACTGAGGAATGGGGAACACAGGAATGGGGAATACTGAGGAATGGGGAATACTGAGGAATAGGGAATACTGAGGAATGGGGAACACTGAGGAATGGGGAATACTGGGGAATGGGGAATACTGAGGAATGGGGAACACTGAGGAATGGGGAATACTGAGGAATGGGGAATACTGAGGAATGGGGAATACTGAGGAATGGGGAACACAGGAATGGGGAACACTGAGGAATGGGGAACACCGAGGAATGGGGAACACTGGGGAATGGGGAATACTGAGGAATGGGGAATACTGAGGAATGGGGAATACTGAGAAATGGGGAACACTGGGGAATGGGGAACACTGGGGAATGGGGAATACTGAGGAATTAAGAATATTGAAGGATGAGGCATGGGGAATACTGAGGGATGAGGAATGGGAAATACTAATTGATAAGGAATGGGAAATTCTGAGTAATTAGGTGATATTTAGGAATATTGAGGAATGGGGAATATTGAGGGATGCGGAATACTCAGTGATGAGGAATGGGGAATACTGAGGGCTGAGCAATGGAAAATATTGAGGGATGGGGAATACTGAGGGATGGAGAATAGGGAATACTGATGGGTGAGGAATAGGGAATACTGAGGGGTGAGGAGTGGGGAATACTGAGGGATGAGGAATAGGGAATACTGAGGGGTGTTGATTGGGGAATACTGAGGGATGGGGAATAGGGAATACCACGGGGTGAGGAATAGGGAATACTGAGGGGTGAGGAATTGGGAATACTGAGGGGTGAGGAATAGGGAATACTGAGGGGTGAGGAATAGGGAATACTGAGGGGTGAGGAGTGGGGAATACTGAGGGGTGAGGAGTGGGGAACACTGAGGGATGAGGAATAGGGAATACTGAGGGGTGAGGAGTGGGGAATTCTGAGGGGTGAGGAATAGGGAATACTGAGGGGTGAGGAATAGGGAATACTGAGGGGTGAGGAGTGGGGAATATTGAGGGGTGAGGAGTGGGGAATACTGAGGGATGAGGAATAGGGAATACTGAGGGGTGAGGAATAGGGTATACTGAGGGGTGAGGAGTGGGGAATACTGAGGGGTGAGGAGTGGGGGCTACCGAGGGGTGAGGAACAGGGAGGAATGGGGAATACTGAGGAATGGGGAACACTGAGGAATGGGGAACACTGAGGAATGGGGAACACTGAGGAATTGGGAATACTGAGGAATGGGGAATACTGAGGAATGGGGAATACTGAGGAATGGGGAACACTGAGGAATGGGGAACACTGAGGAATGGGGAACACTGAGGAATGGGGAACACTGAGGATGGGGAACACTGAGGAATGGGGAATACTGAGGAATGGGGAATACTGAGGAATGGGGAACACTGAGGAATGGGGAACACTGAGGAATGGGGAATACTGATGAATGGGGAATACTGAGGAATGGGGAATACTGAGGAATGGGGAATACTGAGGAATGGGGAACACTGAGGAATGAGGAATACTGAGGAATGGGGAACACTGAGGAATGGGGAACACTGAGGAATGGGGAATACTGAGGAATGGGAACACTGAGGAATGGGGAATACTGAGGAATGGGGAATACTGAGGAATGGGGAACACTGGGGAATGGGGAATACTGAGGAATGGGGAACACTGAGGAATGGGGAACACTGATGAATGGGGAATACTGAGGAATGGGGAATACTGAGGAATGGGGAACACTGAGGAATGGGGAATACTGAGGAATGGGGAATACTGAGGAATGGGGAACACTGAGGAATGAGGAACACTGAGGAATGGGGAATACTGAGGAAAGGGGAATACTGAGGAATCGGGAATACTGAGGAATGGGGAATACTGAGGAATGGGGAACACTGAGGAATGGGGAACACCGAGGAATGGGGAACACCGAGGAATGGGGAACACCGAGGAATGGGGAATACCGAGGAATGGGGAATACCGAGGAATGGGGAACACTGGGGAATGGGGAACACTGGGGAATGGGGAATACTGAGGAATGGGGAATACTGAGAAATGGGGAACACTGGGGAATGGGGAACACTGAGGAATGGGGAATACTGAGGAATGGGGAATACTGAGAAATGGGGAACACTGGGGAATGGGGAATACTGAGGAATTAAGAATATTGAAGGATGAGGAATGGGGAATACTGAGGGATGAGGAATGGGAAATACTAATTGATAAGGAATGGGAAATTCTGAGGAATTAGGTGATATTTAGGAATATTGAGGAATGGGGAATATTGAGGGATGCGGAATACTCAATGATGAGGAATGGGGAATACTGAGGGCTGAGCAATGGAAAATATTGAGGGATGGGGAATACTGAGGGATGGAGAATAGGGAATACTGATGGGTGAGGAATAGGGAATACTGATGGGTGAGGAGTGGGGAATACTGAGGGATGAGGAATAGGGAATACTGAGGGGTGTTGATTGGGGAATACTGAGGGATGAGGAATAGGGAATACCGAGGGATGAAGAATAGGGAATAATGAGGGGTGAGGAATAGGGAATACTGAGGGGTGAGGAATAGGGAATACTGAGGGGTGAGGAATAGGGAATACTGAGGGGTGAGGAGTGGGGAATATTGAGGGGTGAGGAGTGGGGAATACTGAGGGATGAGGAATAGGGAATACTGAGGGGTGAGGAATAGGGAATACTGAGGGGTGAGGAGTGTGGAATACTGAGGGTTGAGGAGTGGGGAATACTGAGGGATGAGGAATAGGGAATACTGAGGGGTGAGGAATAGGGTATACTGAGGGGTGAGGAGTGGGGAATACTGAGGGTGAGGAGTGGGGCTACCGAGGGGTGAGGAACAGGGAGGAATGGGGAATACTGAGGAATGGGGAACACTGAGGAATGGGGAACACTGAGGAATGGGGAACACTGAGGAATTGGGAATACTGAGGAATGGGGAATACTGAGGAATGGGAAATACTGAGGAATGGGGAACACTGAGGAATGGGGAATACTGAGGAATGGGGAACACTGAGGATGGGGAACACTGAGGAATGGGGAATACTGAGGAATGGGGAATACTGAGGAATGGGGAACACTGAGGAATGGGGAACACTGAGGAATGGGGAATACTGATGAATGGGGAATACTGAGGAATGGGGAATACTGAGGAATGGGGAATACTGAGGAATGGGGAACACTGAGGAATGAGGAATACTGAGGAATGGGGAACACTGAGGAATGGGGAACACTGAGGAATGGGGAATACTGAGGAATGGGGAACACTGAGGAATGGGGAATACTGAGGAATGGGGAACACTGAGGAATGGGGAACACTGAGGAATGGGGAATATTGAGGAATGGGGAATACTGAGGAATGGGGAACACTGAGGAATGGGGAACACTGAGGAATGGGGAATACTGATGAATGGGGAATACTGAGGAATGGGGAATACTGAGGAATGGGGAACACTGAGGAATGAGGAATACTGAGGAATGGGGAACACTGAGGAATGGGGAACACTGAGGAATGGGGAATACTGAGGAATGGGGAATACTGAGGAATAGGGAATACTGAGGAATGGGGAACACTGAGAAATGGGGAACACTGAGGAATGGTGAATACTGAGGAATGGGGAATACTGAGGAATGGGGAACACTGAGGAATTAAGAATATTGAAGGATGAGGAATGGGGAATACTGAGGGATGAGGAATGGGAAAAACTAATTGATAAGGAATGGGAAATTCTGAGGAATTAGGTGATATTTAGGAATATTGAGGAATGGGGAATATTGAGGGATGCGGAATACTCAATGATGAGGAATGGGGAATACTGAGGGCTGAGCAATGGAAAATATTGAGGGATGGGGAATACTGAGGATTGGAGAATAGGGAATACTGATGGGTGAGGAATAGGGAATACTGATGGGTGAGGAGTGGGGAATACTGAGGGATGAGGAATAGGGAATACTGAGGGGTGTTGATTGGGGAATACTGAGGGATGAGGAATAGGGAATACCGAGGGATGAAGAATAGGGAATAATGAGGGGTGAGGAATAGGGAATACTGAGGGGTGAGGAATAGGGAATACTGAGGGGTGAGGAATAGGGAATACTGAGGGGTGAGTAGTGGGGAATATTGAGGGGTGAGGAGTGGGGAATACTGAGGGATGAGGAATAGGGAATACTGAGGGGTGAGGAATAGGGAATACTGAGGGGTGAGGAGTGTGGAATACTGAGGGTTGAGGAGTGGGGAATACTGAGGGATGAGGAATAGGGAATACTGAGGGTGAGGAATAGGGTATACTTAAGGGTGAGGAGTGGGGAATACTGAGGGGTGAGGAGTGGGGGCTACCGAGGGGTGAGGAACAGGGAGGAATGGGGAATACTGAGGAATGGGGAAATGGGGGAACACTGAGGAATGGGGAAAACTGAGGAATGGGGAATACTGAGGAATGGGAACACTGAGGAATGGGGAATACTGAGGAATGGGGAATACTGAGGAATGGGGAACACTGAGGAATGAATGGAACACTGAGGAATGGGAACACTGAGGAATGGGGAATACTGAGGAATGGGGGGAATACTGAGGAATGGGGAACACTGAGGAATGGGGAACACTGAGGAATGGGAATACTGAGGAATGGGGAACACTGAATACTGAGGAATGGGGAACACTGAGGAATGGGGAATACTGAGGAATGGGGAACACTGAGGAATGGGGAATGGGGAACACTGAGGAATTGGGAATACTGAGGAATGGGGAATACTGAGGAATGGGGAACACTGAGGAATGGGGAACACTGAGGAATGGGGAATACTGAGGAATGGGGAACACTGAGGATGGGGAACACTGAGGAATGGGAATACTGAGGAATGGGGAATACTGAGGAATGGGGAATACTGAGGAATGGGGAACACTGAGGAATGGGGAACACTGAGGAATGGGGAATACTGATGAATGGGGAATACTGAGGAATGGGGAACACTGAGGAATGAGGAATACTGAGGAATGGGGAACACTGAGGAATGGGGAACACTGAGGAATGGGGAATACTGAGGAATGGGGAACACTGAGGAATGGGGAATACTGAGGAATGGGGAACACTGAGGAATGGTGAATACTGAGGAATGGGGAATACTGAGGAATGGGGAACACTGAGGAATGGGGAATACTGAGGAATGGGGAACACCGGGGAATGGGGAATACCGAGGAATGGGGAATACCGAGGAATGGGGAACACTGAGGAATGGGGAACACTGGGGAATGGGGAATACTGAGGAATGGGGAATACTGAGAAATGGGGAACACTGGGGAATGGGGAACACTTAGGAATGGGGAATACTGAGGAATGGGGAATACTGAGAAATGGGGAACACTGGGGAATGGGGAACACTGGGGAATGGGGAATACTGAGAAATGGGGAACACTGGGGAATGGGGAACACTGAGGAATGGGGAATACTGAGGAATGGGGAATACTGAGAAATGGGGAACACTGGGGAATGGGGAACACTGGGGAATGGGGAATACTGAGGAATTAAGAATATTGAAGGATGAGGAATGGGGAATACTGAGGGATGAGGAATGGGAAATACTAATTGATAAGGAATGGGAAATTCTGAGGAATTAGGTGATATTTAGGAATATTGAGGAATGGGGAATATTGAGGGATGCGGAATACTCAATGATGAGGAATGGGGAATACTGAGGGCTGAGCAATGGAAAATATTGAGGGATGGGGAATACTGAGGATTGGAGAATAGGGAATACTGATGGGTGAGGAATAGGGAATACTGATGGGTGAGGAGTGGGGAATACTGAGGGATGAGGAATAGGGAATACTGAGGGGTGTTGATTGGGGAATACTGAGGGATGAGGAATAGGGAATACCGAGGGATGAAGAATAGGGAATAATGAGGGGTGAGGAATAGGGAATACTATGGGTGAGGAATAGGGAATACTGAGGGGTGAGGAATAGGGAATACTGAGGGGTGAGTAGTGGGGAATATTGAGGGGTGAGGAGTGGGGAATACTGAGGGATGAGGAATAGGGAATACTGAGGGGTGAGGAATAGGGAATACTGAGGGGTGAGGAGTGTGGAATACTGAGGGTTGAGGAGTGGGGAATACTGAGGGATGAGGAATAGGGAATACTGAGGGGTGAGGAATAGGGTATACTTAGGGGTGAGGAGTGGGGAATACTGAGGGGTGAGGAGTGGGGGCTACCGAGGGGTGAGGAACAGGGAGGAATGGGGAATACTGAGGAATGGGGAAAACTGAGGAATGGGGAATACTGAGGAATGGGGAACACTGAGGAATTGGGAATACTGAGGAATGGGGAATACTGAGGAATGGGGAATACTGAGGAATGGGGAACACTGAGGAATGGGGAATACTGAGGAATGGGGAACACCGAGGAATGGGGAACACTGAGGAATGGGGAATACTGAGGAATGGGGAACACTGGGGAATGGGGAACACTGAGGAATGGGGAACACTGAGGAATGGGGAATACTGAGGAATTGGGAATACTGAGGAATTGGGGAATACTGAGGAATGGGGAACACTGAGGAATGGGGAATACTGAGGAATGGGGAATACTGAGGAATGGGGAACACTGAGGAATGAGGAACACTGAGGAATGGGGAATACTGAGGAATGGGGAATACTGAGGAATGGGGAACACTGAGGAATGGGGAAAACTGAGGAATGGGGAACACTGAGGAATGGGGAACACTGAGGAATGGGGAACACTGAGGAATGGGGAATACTGAGGAATGGGGAATACTGATGAATGGGGAATACTGAGGAATGGGGAAGACTGAGGAATGGGGAATACTCATGAATGGGGAATACTGAGGAATGGGGAACACTAAGGAATGGGGAACACCGAGGAATGGGGAACACTGAGGAATGGGTAACACTGAGGAATGGGGAATACTGAGGAATGGGGAATACTGAGGAATGGGGAACACTGAGGAATGGGGAATACTGAGGAATGGGGAATACTGAGGAATCGGGAATACTGAGGAATGGGGAATACTGAGGAATGGGGAACACTGAGGAATGGGGAATACTGAGGAATGGGGAATACTGAGGAATGGGGAACACTGAGGAATTGGGAATACTGAGGAATGGGGAATACTGAGGAATGGGGAACACTGAGGAATGGGTAACACTGAGGAATGGGGAATACTGAGGAATGGGGAATACTGAGGAATGGGGAATACTGAGGAATGGGGAATACTGAGGAATGGGGAATATTGAGGAATGGGGAATACTGAGGAATGGGGAACACTGAGGAATGGGTAACACTGAGGAATGGGGAATACTGAGGAATGGGGAATACTGAGAAATGGGGAACACTGGGGAATGGGGAACCCTGTGGAATGGGGAATACTGAGGAATGGGGAATACTGAGAAATGGGGAACACTGGGGAATGGGGAACACTGAGGAATGGGGAATACTGAGGAATGGGGAACACTGGGGAATGGGGAACACTGGGGAATGGGGAATACTGAGGAATTAAGAATATTGAAGGATGAGGAATGGGGAATACTGAGGGATGAGGAATGGGAAATACTAATTGATAAGGAATGGGAAATTCTGAGGAATTAGGTGATATTTAGGAATATTGAGGAATGGGGAATATTGAGGGATGCGGAATACTCAATGATGAGGAATGGGGAATACTGAGGGCTGAGCAATGGAAAATATTGAGGGATGGGGAATACTGAGGATTGGAGAATAGGGAATACTGATGGGTGAGGAATAGGGAATACTGATGGGTGAGGAGTGGGGAATACTGAGGGGTGAGGAATAGGGAATACTGAGGGGTGTTGATTGGGGAATACTGAGGGATGAGGAATAAGGAATACCGAGGGGTGAGGAATAGGGAATAATGAGGGGTGAGGAATAGGGAATACTGAGGGGTGAGGAATAGGGAATACTGAGGGGTGAGGAATAGGGAATACTGAGGGGTGAGGAGTGGGGAATATTGAGGGGTGAGGAGTGGGGAATACTGAGGGATGATGAATAGGGAATACTGAGGGGTGAGGAATAGGGAATACTGAGGGGTGAGAAGTGTGGAATACTGAGGGTTGAGGAGTGGGGAATACTGAGGGATGAGGAATAGGGAATACTGAGGGGTGAGGAATAGGGTATACTTAAGGGTGAGGAGTGGGGAATACTGAGGGGTGAGGAGTGGGGGCTACCGAGGGGTGAGGAACAGGGAGGAATGGGGAATACTGAGGAATGGGGAAAACTGAGGAATGGGGAATACTGAGGAATGGGGAACACTGAGGAATGGGGAACACTGAGGAATCGGGAATACTGAGGAATGGGGAATACTGAGGAATGGGGAACACTGAGGAATGGGGAATACTGAGGAATGGGGAATACTGAGGAATGGGGAACACTGAGGAATTGGGAATACTGAGGAATGGGGAATACTGAGGAATGGGGAACACTGAGGAATGGGTAACACTGAGGAATGGGGAATACTGAGGAATGGGGAATACTGAGGAATGGGGAATACTGAGGAATGGGGAATATTGAGGAATGGGGAATACTGAGGAATGGGGAACACTGAGGAATGGGTAACACTGAGGAATGGGGAATACTGAGGAATGGGGAATACTGAGAAATGGGGAACACTGGGGAATGGGGAACCCTGGGGAATGGGGAATACTGAGGAATGGGGAATACTGAGAAATGGGGAACACTGGGGAATGGGGAACACTGAGGAATGGGGAATACTGAGGAATGGGGAACACTGGGGAATGGGGAACACTGGGGAATGGGGAATACTGAGGAATTAAGAATATTGAAGGATGAGGAATGGGGAATACTGAGGGATGAGGAATGGGAAATACTAATTGATAAGGAATGGGAAATTCTGAGGAATTAGGTGATATTTAGGAATATTGAGGAATGGGGAATATTGAGGGATGCGGAATACTCAATGATGAGGAATGGGGAATACTGAGGGCTGAGCAATGGAAAATATTGAGGGATGGGGAATACTGAGGATTGGAGAATAGGGAATACTGATGGGTGAGGAATAGGGAATACTGATGGGTGAGGAGTGGGGAATACTGAGGGGTGAGGAATAGGGAATACTGAGGGGTGTTGATTGGGGAATACTGAGGGATGAGGAATAAGGAATACCGAGGGATGAAGAATAGGGAATAATGAGGGGTGAGGAATAGGGAATACTGAGGGGTGAGGAATAGGGAATACTGAGGGGTGAGGAATAGGGAATACTGAGGGGTGAGGAGTGGGGAATATTGAGGGGTGAGGAGTGGGGAATACTGAGGGATGAGGAATAGGGAATACTGAGGGGTGAGGAATAGGGAATACTGAGGGGTGAGAAGTGTGGAATACTGAGGGTTGAGGAGTGGGGAATACTGAGGGATGAGGAATAGGGAATACTGAGGGGTGAGGAATAGGGTATACTTAAGGGTGAGGAGTGGGGAATACTGAGGGGTGAGGAGTGGGGGCTACCGAGGGGTGAGGAACAGGGAGGAATGGGGAATACTGAGGAATGGGGAAAACTGAGGAATGGGGAATACTGAGGAATGGGGAACACTGAGGAATGGGGAATACTGAGGAATGGGGAATACTGAGGAATGGGGAACACTGAGGAATGAGGAACACTGAGGAATGGGGAATACTGAGGAATGGGGAATACTGAGGGATGGAGAATAGGGAATACTGAGGGGTGAGGAGTGGGGAATACTGAGGGATGAGGAATAGGGAATACTGAGGGGTGTTGATTGGGGAATACTGAGGGATGAGGAATAGGGAATACCGAGGGATGAAGAATAGGGAATAATGAGGGGTGAGGAATAGGGAATACTGAGGGGTGAGGAATAGGGAATACTGAGGGTGAGGAATAGGAATACTGAGGGTGAGAAGTGGGGAATATTGAGGGGTGAGGAGTGGGGAATACTGAGGGATGAGGAATAGGGAATACTGAGGGGTGAGGAATAGGGTATACTGAGGGGTGAGGGGGTGAGGAGTGGGGAATTCTGAGGGGTGAGGAGTGGGGGCTACCGAGGGGTGAGGAACAGGGAGGAATGGGGAATACCGAGGAATGGGGAATACTGAGGAATGGGGAACACTGAGGAATGGGGAATACTGAGGAATGGGGAACACTGAGGAATGGGGAACACTGAGGAATGGGGAATACTGATGAATGGGGAATACTGAGGAATGGGGAACACTGAGGAATGGGGAACACTGAGGAATGGGGAATACTCATGAATGGGGAATACTGAGGAATGGGGAACACTGAGGAATGGGGAACACTGAGGAATGGGGAATACTGAGGAATGGGGAATACTGATGAATGGGGAATACTGAGGAATGGGGAATACTGAGGAATGGGGAACACTGAGGAATGGGGAATACTCATGAATGGGGAATACTGAGGAATGGGGAACACCGAGGAATGGGGAACACCGAGGAATGGGGAACACCGAGGAATGGGGAACACCGAGGAATGGGAATACTGAGGAATGGGGAATACTGAGGAATGGGGAATACTGAGGAATGGGGAATACTGAGGAATGGGGAACACTGAGGAATGGGGAACGCTGAGGAATGGGGAATGCTGATGAATGGGGAATACTGAGGAATGGGGAATACTGAGGAATGGGGAACACTGAGGAATGAGGAATACTGAGGAATGGGGAACACTGAGGAATGGGGAACACTGAGGAATGGGGAATACTGAGGAATGGGGAATACTCATGAATGGGGAATACTGAGGAATGGGGAACACTGAGGAATGGGGAATACTCATGAATGGGGAATACTGAGGAATGGGGAACACTAAGGAATGGGGAACACCGAGGAATGGGGAACACCGAGGAATGGGAATACTGAGGAATGGGGAATACTGAGGAATGGGGAACACTGAGGAATGGGGAATACTGAGGAATGGGGAATACTGAGGAATGGGGAACACTGAGGAATGAGGAACACTGAGGAATGGGGAATACTGAGGAATGGGGAATAGTGAGGAATGGGGAATACTGAGGAATGGGGAACACTGAGGAATGGGGAATACTGAGGAATGGGGAATACTGAGGAATGGGAATACTGAGGAATGGGGAATACTGAGGAATGGGGAATACTGAGGAATGGGGAACACTGAGGAATGGGGAATACTGAGGAATGGGGAACACTGAGGAATTGGGAATACTGAGGAATGGGGAATACTGAGGAATGGGGAACACTGAGGAATGGGTAACACTGAGGAATGGGGAATACTGAGGAATGGGTAACACTGAGGAATGGGGAACACTGAGGAATGGGGAATACGGAGGAATGGGGAATACAGAGGAATGGGGAATACTGAGGAATGGGGAATACTGAGGAATGGGGAACACTGAGTAATGGGGAACACTGAGGAATGGGGAATACTGAGGAATGGGGAACACTGAGGAATGGGGAACACTGAGGAATGGGGAACACTGAGGAATTGGGAATACTGAGAAATGGGGAACACTGGGGAATGGGGAACACTGGGGAATGGGGAATACTAAGGAATGGGGAATACTGAGAAATGGGGAACACTGGGGAATGGGGAAAACTGAGGAATGGGGAATACTGAGAAATGGGGAATACTGAGAAATGGGGAACACTGGGGAATGGGGAACACCGGGGAATGGGGAATACTGAGGAATTAAGAATATTGAAGGATGAGGAATGGGGAATACTGAGGGATGAGGAATGGGAAATACTAATTGATAAGGAATGGGAAATTCTGAGGAATTAGGTGATATTTAGGAATATTGAGGAATGGGGAATATTGAGGGATGCGGAATACTCAATGATGAGGAATGGGGAATACTGAGGGCTGAGCAATGGAAAATATTGAGGGATGGGGAATACTGAGGGATGGAGAATAGGGAATACTGATGGGTGAGGAATAGGGAATACTGAGGGGTGAGGAGTGGGGAATACTGAGGGATGAGGAATAGGGAATACTGAGGGGTGTTGATTGGGGAATACTGAGGGATGAGGAATAGGGAATACCGAGGGATGAAGAATAGGGAATAATGAGGGGTGAGGAATAGGGAATACTGAGGGGTGAGGAATAGGGAATACTGAGGGGTGAGGAATAGGGAATACTGAGGGGTGAGAAGTGGGGAATATTGAGGGGTGAGGAGTGGGGAATACTGTGGGATGATGAATAGGGAATACTGAGGGGTGAGGAATAGGGTATACTGAGGGGTGAGGAGTGGGGAATTCTGAGGGGTGAGGAGTGGGGGCTACCGAGGGGTGAGGAACAGGGAGGAATGGGGAATACCGAGGAATGGGGAATACTGAGGAATGGGGAATACTGAGGAATGGGGAACACTGAGGAATGGGGAACACTGAGGAATGGGGAATACTGAGGAATGGGGAATACTGATGAATGGGGAATACTGAGGAATGGGGAACACTGAGGAATGGGGAATACTCATGAATGGGGAATACTGAGGAATGGGGAACACTGAGGAATGGGGAACACTGAGGAATGGGGAATACTGAGGAATGGGGAATACTGATGAATGGGGAATACTGAGGAATGGGGAACACTGAGGAATGGGGAATACTCATGAATGGGGAATACTGAGGAATGGGGAACACTAAGGAATGGGGAAGACCGAGGAATGGGGAACACCGAGGAATGGGGAACACCGAGGAATGGGAATACTGAGGAATGGGGAATACTGAGGAATGGGGAACACTGAGGAATGGGGAATACTGAGGAATGGGGAATACTGAGGAATGGGGAACACTGAGGAATGAGGAACACTGAGGAATGGGGAATACTGAGGAATGGGGAATACGGAGGAATGGGGAACACGGAGGAATGGGGAACACTGAGGAATGGGGAATACTGAGGAATGGGGAATACTGAGGAATCGGGAATACTGAGGAATGGGGAATACTGAGGAATGGGGAACACTGAGGAATGGGGAATACTGAGGAATGGGGAACACTGAGGAATGGGGAACACTGAGGAATTGGGAATACTGAGGAATGGGGAATACTGAGGAATGGGGAACACTGAGGAATGGGTAACACTGAGGAATGGGGAATACTGAGGAATGGGGAACACTGAGGAATGGGGAACACTGAGGAATGGGGAATACGGATTAATGGGGAATACCGAGGAATGGGGAATACTGAGGAATGGGGAACACTGAGGAATGGGGAACACTGAGGAATGGGGAACACTGAGGAATGGGGAATACTGAGGAATGGGGAACACTGAGGAATGGGGAACACTGATGAATGGGGAACAATGAGGAATTGGGAATACTGAGAAATGGGGAACACTGGGGAATGGGGAACACTGGGGAATGGGGAATACTAAGGAATGGGGAATACTGAGAAATGGGGAACACTGGGGAATGGGGAAAACTGAGGAATGGGGAATACTGAGAAATGGGGAATACTGAGAAATGGGGAACACTGGGGAATGGGGAACACCGGGGAATGGGGAATACTGAGGAATTAAGAATATTGAAGGATGAGGAATGGGGAATACTGAGGATGAGGAATGGGAAATACTAATTGATAAGGAATGGGAAATTCTGAGGAATTAGGTGATATTTAGGAATATTGAGGAATGGGGAATATTGAGGGATGCGGAATACTCAATGATGAGGAATGGGGAATACTGAGGGCTGAGCAATGGAAAATATTGAGGGATGGGGAATACTGAGGGATGGAGAATAGGGAATACTGATGGGTGAGGAATAGGGAATACTGAGGGGTGAGGAGTGGGGAATTCTGAGGGGTGAGGAATAGGGAATACTGAGGGGTGAGGAGTGGGGAATACTGAGGGATGAGGAATAGGGAATACTGAGGGGTGTTGATTGGGGAATACTGAGGGATGAGGAATAGGGAATACCGAGGGATGAAGAATAGGGAATAATGAGGGGTGAGGAATAGGAATACTGAGGGGTGAGGAATAGGGAATACTGAGGGGTGAGGAATAGGGAATACTGAGGGGTGAGGAGTGGGGAATATTGAGGGGTGAGGAGTGGGGAATACTGTGGGATGATGAATAGGGAATACTGAGGGGTGAGGAATAGGGAATACTGAGGGGTGAAGTGTGGAATACTGAGGGTTGAGGAATGGGGAATACTGAGGGATGAGGAATAGGGAATACTGAGGGGTGAGGAATAGGGGAATACTGAGGGGTGAGGAGTGGGGAATTCTGAGGGGTGAGGAGTGGGGGCTGAGGGGGAGGAATGGGGAATACCGAGGAATGGGGAATACTGGGAATGGGGAACACTGAGAATGGGGAATACTGAGGAATGGGGAGGAATGGGGAATACTGAGGGGAATACTGGGAATGGGGAACACTGAGGAATGGGGAATACTGAGGAATGGGGAATACTGAGGAATGGGGAACACTGAGGAATTGGGAATACTGAGGAATGGGGAATACTGAGGAATGGGGAACACTGAGGAATGATGGAATACTGAGGAATGGGAATACTGAGGAATGGGGAACACTGAGGAATGGGGAATACTGAGGAATGGGGAATACTGAGGAATGGGGAATACTGAGGAATGGGGAATACTGAGGAATGGGGAACACTGAGGAATGGGGAACACTGAGGAATGGGAATACTGAGGAATGGGGAATACTGAGGAATGGGGAACACTGAGGAATGGGGAATACTGAGGAATGGGGAATACTGAGGAATGGGGAACACTGAGGAATGGGGAACACTGAGGAATGGGGAATACTGAGGAATGGGGAATACTGAGGAATGGGGAACACTGAGGAATGGGGAACACTGAGGAATGGGGAATACTGGAGAAATGGGGAACACTGGGGAATGGGGAACACCGGGAATGGGGAATACTGAGGAATGGGGAATATTGAGGAATGGGAATGGGAATACTGAGGGATGAGGAATGGGGAACACTGAGGAATGGGAACACTGGGGAATGGGGAATTTAGGAATACTAGGAATGGGGAATACTGAGAAATGGGGAACACTGGGGAATGGGGAAAAGGGCTGAGGAATGGGGAATACTGAGAAATGGGGAATACTGAGAAATGGGGAACACTGGGAATGGGGAACACCGGGGAATGGGGAATACTGAGGAATTAAGAATATTGAAGGATGAGGAATGGGGAATACTGAGGGATGAGGAATGGGAAATACTAATTGATAAGGAATGGGAAATTCTGAGGAATTAAGATATTTAGGAATATTGAGGAATGGGGAATATTGAGGGATGAGGAATAGGGAAATGATGAGGAATGGGGAATACTGAGGGGTGAGCAATGGAAAATATTGAGGGATGGGGAATACTGAGGGATGGAGAATAGGAATACTGATGGGTGAGGAATAGGAATACTGAGGGGTGAGGAGTGGGGAATACTGAGGGATGAGGAATAGGGGCTATACTGAGGGGGAGGAAATGTTGATTGGGGAATACTGAGGGATGAGGAATAGGGAATACACTGAGGGATGAAGAATAGGGGAACACTGAGGGGTGAGGAATAGGGAATACTGAGGGGTGAGGAATAGGGAATACTGAGGGGTGAGGAATGGGGAATACTGAGGGGAATGAGGAATGGGGAATACTGAGGAATGGGGAACACTGAGGAGAATACTGTGGGGATGAATAGGGAATACTGAGGGGTGAGGAATGGGGAATACTGAGGGGTGAGGAATGGGAATACTGAGGGGGAGGAGTGGGGAATACTGAGGGATGAGGAATAGGGAATACTGAGGGGTGAGGAATAGGGAATACTGAGGGGGGAATGAGGAGTGGGGAATTCTGAGGGGTGAGGAGTGGGGGCTACACGAGGGTGAGGAACAGGGAGGAATGGGGAATACTGAGGAATGGGGAATACTGAGGAATGGGGAACACGGAGGAATGGGGAATACTGAGGAATGGGGAATACTGAGGAATGGGGAATACTGAGGAATGGGGAATACTGAGGAATGGGGAACACTGAGGAATGGGGAATACTGAGATGAATGGGAACACTGAGGAATGGGGAACACTGAGGAATGAGGGAATACTGAGGAATGGGGAATACTGAGGAATGAGGGAACACTGAGGAATGGGAATAGGGTATACTGAGGAATGGGGAATACTGAGGAATGGGGAACACTGAGGAATGGGGAACACTGAGGAATGGGGAATACGGATTAATGGGGAATACCGAGGAATGGGGAATACTGAGGAATGGGGAATACTGAGGAATGGGGAACACTGAGGAATGGGGAACACTGAGGAATGGGGAATACGGAGGAATGGGGAATACCGAGGAATGGGGAATACTGAGGAATGGGGAATACTGAGGAATGGGGAATACTGAGGAATGGGGAACACTGAGTAATGGGGAACACTGGGGAATGGGGAATACTAAGGAATGGGGAATACTGAGAAATGGGGAACACTGGGGAATGGGGAAAACTGAGGAATGGGGAATACTGAGAAATGGGGAATACTGAGAAATGGGGAACACTGGGGAATGGGGAACACCGGGGAATGGGGAATACTGAGGAATTAAGAATATTGAAGGATGAGGAATGGGGAATACTGAGGGATGAGGAATGGGAAATACTAATTGATAAGGAATGGGAAATTCTGAGGAATTAGGTGATATTTAGGAATATTGAGGAATGGGGAATATTGAGGGATGCGGAATACTCAATGATGAGGAATGGGAAAACTGAGGGCTGAGCAATGGAAAATATTGAGGGATGGGGAATACTGAGGGATGGAGAATAGGGAATACTGATGGGTGAGGAATAGGAATACTGAGGGGTGAGGAGTGGGGAATACTGAGGGATGAGGAATAGGGAATACTGAGGGGTGTTGATTGGGGAATACTGAGGGATGAGGAATAGGAATACCGAGGATGAAGAATAGGGAATAATGAGGGGTGAGGAATAGGGAATACTGAGGGGTGAGGAATAGGAATACTGAGGGGTGAGGAATAGGGAATACTGAGGGGTGAGAAGTGGGGAATATTGAGGGGTGAGGAGTGGGGAATACTGTGGGATGATGAATAGGGAATACTGAGGGGTGAGGAATAGGGTATACTGAGGGGTGAGGAGTGGGGAATTCTGAGGGGTGAGGAGTGGGGGCTACCGAGGGGTGAGGAACAGGGAGGAATGGGGAATACCGAGGAATGGGGAATACTGAGGAATGGGGAACACTGAGGAATGGGGAACACTGAGGAATGGGGAACACTGAGGAATGGGGAACACTGAGGAATGGGGAATACTGAGGAATGGGGAATACTGATGAATGGGGAATACTGAGGAATGGGGAACACTGAGGAATGGGGAATACTCATGAATGGGGAATACTGAGGAATGGGGAACACTGAGGAATGGGGAACACTGAGGAATGGGGAATACTGAGGAATGGGGAATACTGATGAATGGGGAATACTGAGGAATGGGGAACACTGAGGAATGGGGAATACTCATGAATGGGGAATACTGAGGAATGGGGAACACTAAGGAATGGGGAAGACCGAGGAATGGGGAACACCGAGGAATGGGGAACACCGAGGAATGGGAATACTGAGGAATGGGGAATACTGAGGAATGGGGAACACTGAGGAATGGGGAATACTGAGGAATGGGGAATACTGAGGAATGGGGAACACTGAGGAATGAGGAACACTGAGGAATGGGGAATACTGAGGAATGGGGAATACTGAGGAATGGGGAATACGGAGGGATGAAGAATAGGGAATAATGAGGGGTGAGGAATAGGGAATACTGAGGGGTGAGGAATAGGGAATACTGAGGGGTGAGGAATAGGGAATACTGAGGGGTGAGGAGTGGGGAATATTGAGGGGTGAGGAGTGGGGAATACTGTGGGATGATGAATAGGGAATACTGAGGGGTGAGGAATAGGGAATACTGAGGGGTGAGGAGTGTGGAATACTGAGGGTTGAGGAGTGGGGAATACTGAGGGATGAGGAATAGGGAATACTGAGGGGTGAGGAATAGGGTATACTGAGGGGTGAGGAGTGGGGAATTCTGAGGGGTGAGGAGTGGGGGCTACCGAGGGGTGAGGAACAGGGAGGAATGGGGAATACCGAGGAATGGGGAATACTGAGGAATGGGGAACACTGAGGAATGGGGAATACTGAGGAATGGGGAATACTGAGGAATGGGGAATACTGAGGAATGGGGAATACTGAGGAATGGGGAATACTGAGGAATGGGGAACACTGAGGAATGAGGAATACTGAGGAATGGGGAACACTGAGGAATGGGGAACACTGAGGAATGGGGAATACTGAGGAATGGGGAATACTGAGGAATGGGGAATACTGAGGAATGGGGAACACTGAGGAATGGGGAATACTGAGGAATGGGGAATACTGAGGAATCGGGAATACTGAGGAATGGGGAATACTGAGGAATGGGGAACACTGAGGAATGGGGAATACTGAGGAATGGGGAATACTGAGGAATGGGGAATACTGAGGAATGGGGAATACTGAGGAATGGGGAACACTGAGGAATGGGGAATACTGAGGAATGGGGAATACTGAGGAATCGGGAATACTGAGGAATGGGGAATACTGAGGAATGGGGAATACTGAGGAATGGGGAACACTGAGGAATGGGGAATACTGAGGAATGGGGAATACTGAGGAATGGGGAAGCTAGCCTACTTCAGCAGTACTGTATCATTTTAATCATTTTAGTCAATAAGATTCTTGCTACGTAAGCTTAACTCTCTGAACACTCGTGACGTGTAGTCCACTTGTCATTCCAATCTCCTTTGCATTAGCGTAGCCTCTTGTGTAGCCTGTCAACTATGTGTCTGTCTATCCCTGTTCTCTCCTCTCTGCACAGACCATACAAACGCTCCACACCGCGTGGCCGCGGCCACCCTAATCTGGTGGTCCCAGCGCGCACGACCCACGTGGAGTTCCAGGTCTCCGGTAGCCTCTGGAACTGCCGATCTGCGGCCAACAAGGCAGAGTTCATCTCCGCCTATGTCTCCCTCCAGTCCCTCGACTTCTTGGCACTGACGGAAACATGGATCACCACAGACAACACTGCTACTCCTACTGCTCTCTCTTCGTCTGCCCACGTGTTCTCGCACACCCCGAGAGCTTCTGGTCAGCGGGGTGGTGGCACCGGGATCCTCATCTCTCCCAAGTGGTCATTCTCTCTTTCTCCCCTTACCCATCTGTCTATCGCCTCCTTTGAATTCCATGCTGTCACAGTTACCAGCCCTTTCAAGCTTAACATCCTTATCATTTATCGCCCTCCAGGTTCCTCGGAGAGTTCATCAATGAGCTTGATGCCTTGATAAGCTCCTTTCCTGAGGACGGCTCACCTCTCACAGTTCTGGGTGACTTTAACCTCCCCACGCCTACCTTTGACTCATTCCTCTCTGCCTCCTTCTTTCCACTCCTCTCCTCTTGACCTCACCCTCTCACCTTCCCCCTACTCACAAGGCAGGAAATACGCTCGACCTCATCTTTACTAGATGCTGTTCTTCCACTAACCTCGTTGCAACTCCTCCAAGTCTCCGACCACTACCTTGTATCCTTTTCCCTCTCGCTCTCATCCAACACTTCCCACACTGCCCCTACTCGGATGGTATCGCGCCGTCCCAACCTTCGCTCTCTCTCCCCGCTACTCTCTCCTCTTCCATCCTATCATCTCTTCCCTCT
Source organism: Oncorhynchus nerka (assembly GCF_034236695.1). Classification (NCBI taxonomy): domain Eukaryota; kingdom Metazoa; phylum Chordata; class Actinopteri; order Salmoniformes; family Salmonidae; genus Oncorhynchus; species Oncorhynchus nerka. The sequence continues at coordinate 90,298,939 of NC_088419.1, read as the reverse complement.
GCTCAAACCTTCTCCAACCTATCTCCTGATTCTGCCTCCTCAACCCTCCTCTCCTCCCTTTCTGCATCCTTTGACTCTCTATGTCCCCTATCCTCCAGGCCGGCTCGGTCCTCCCCTCCCGCTCCGTGGCTCGACGACTCATTGCGAGCTCACAGAACAGGGCTCCGGGCAGCCGAGCGGAAATGGAGGAAAACTCGCCTCCTGCGGACCTGACATCCTTTCACTCCCTCCTCTCTACATTTTCCTCTTCTCTCTGCTGCTAAAGCCACTTTCTACCACTCTAAATTCCAAGCATCTGCCTCTAACCCTAGGAAGCTCTTTGCAACCTTCTCCTCCCTCCTGAATCCTCCTCCCCCTCCTCCTCCTCTCTGCAGATGACTTCGTCAACCATTTTGAAAAGAAGGTCGACGACATCCGATCCTCGTTTGCTAAGTCAAACGACACCGCTGGTTCTGCTCACACTGCCCTACCCTGTGCTCTGACCTCTTTCTCCCTCTCTCTCCAGATGAAATCTCGCGTCTTGTGACGGCCGGCCGCCCTACAACCTGCCCGCTTGACCCTATCCCCTCCTCTCTTCTCCAGACCATTTCCGGAGACCTCCTCCCTTACCTCACCTCGCTCATCAACTCATCCCTGACCGCTGGCTACGTCCCTTCCGTCTTCAAGAGAGCGAGAGTTGCACCCTTCTGAAAAAACCTACACTCGATCCCTCCGATGTCAACAACTACAGACCAGTATCCCTTCTTTCTTTTCTCTCCAAAACTCTTGAACGTGCCGTCCTTGGCCAGCTCTCCCGCTATCTCTCTCAGAATGACCTTCTTGATCCAAATCAGTCAGGTTTCAAGACTAGTCATTCAACTGAGACTGCTCTTCTCTGTATCACGGAGGCGCTCCGCACTGCTAAAGCTAACTCTCTCTCCTCTGCTCTCATCCTTCTAGACCTATCGGCTGCCTTCGATACTGTGAACCATCAGATCCTCCTCTCCACCCTCTCCGAGTTGGGCATCTCCGGCGCGGCCCACGCTTGGATTGCGTCCTACCTGACAGGTCGCTCCTACCAGGTGGCGTGGCGAGAATCCGTCTCCACACCACGTGCTCTCACCACTGGTGTCCCCCAGGGCTCTGTTCTAGGCCCTCTCCTATTCTCGCTATACACCAAGTCACTTGGCTCTGTCATAACCTCACATGGTCTCTCCTATCATTGCTATGCAGACGACACACGTCTGGGGCGGCAGCGTAGCCTAGTGGTTAGAGCGTTGGACTAGTAACCGGAAGGTTGCGAGTTCAAACCCCCGAGCTGACAAGGTACAAATCTGTCGTTCTGCCCTTGAACAGGCAGTTAACCCACTGTTCCCAGGCCGTCATTGAAAATAAGAATGTGTTCTTAACTGACTTGCCTGGTTAAATAAAGGTAAAATTAAAATTAAAAAACACACAATTAATCTTCTCCTTTCCCCCTTCTGATGACCAGGTGGCGAATCGCATCTCTGCATGTCTGGCAGACATATCCGTGTGGATGACGGATCACCACCTCAAGCTGAACCTCGGCAAGACGGAGCTGCTCTTCCTCCCGGGGAAGGACTGCCCGTTCCATGATCTCGCCATCACGGTTGACAACTCCATTGTGTCCTCCTCCCAGAGCGCTAAGAACCTTGGCGTGATCCTGGACAACACCCTGTCGTTCTCAACTAACATCAAGGCGGTGGCCCGTTCCTGTAGGTTCATGCTCTACAACATCCGCAGAGTACGACCCTGCCTCACACAGGAAGCGGCGCAGGTCCTAATCCAGGCACTTGTCATCTCCCGTCTGGATTACTGCAACTCGCTGTTGGCTGGGCTCCCTGCCTGTGCCATTAAACCCCTACAACTCATCCAGAACGCCGCAGCCCGTCTGGTGTTCAACCTTCCCAAGTTCTCTCACGTCACCCCGCTCCTCCGCTCCCTCCACTGGCTTCCAGTTGAAGCTCGCATCCGCTACAAGACCATGGTGCTTGCCTACGGAGCTGTGAGGGGAACGGCACCTCAGTACCTCCAGGCTCTGATCAGGCCCTACACCCAAACAAGGGCACTGCGTTCATCCACCTCTGGCCTGCTCGCCTCCCTACCACTGAGGAAGTACAGTTCCCGCTCAGCCCAGTCAAAACTGTTCGCTGCTCTGGCCCCCCAATGGTGGAACAAACTCCCTCACGACGCCAGGACAGCGGAGTCAATCACCACCTTCCGGAGACACCTGAAACCCCACCTCTTTAAGGAATACCTAGGATAGGATAAAGTAATCCCTCTCACCCCCTCCCCTGAAAAGATTTAGATGCACTACTGTTCCACTGGAGGTCATAAGGTGAATGCACCAATTTGTAAGTCGCTCTGGATAAGAGCGTCTGCTAAATGACTTAAATGTAAATGTAATGTTAAATGGGAACACTGAGGAATTGGGAATACTGAGGAATGGGGAATACTGAGGAATGGGGAACACTGAGGAATGGGGAACACTGAGGAATGGGGAATACGGATTAATGGGGAATACCGAGGAATGGGGAATACTGAGGAATGGGGAATACTGAGGAATGGGGAACACTGAGGAATGGGGAACACTGAGGAATGGGGAATACTGAGGAATGGGGAACACTGAGGAATGGGGAACACTGATGAATGGGGAACAATGAGGAATTGGGAATACTGAGAAATGGGGAACACTGGGGAATGGGGAACACTGGGGAATGGGGAATACTAAGGAATGGGGAATACTGAGAAATGGGGAACACTGGGGAATGGGGAAAACTGAGGAATGGGGAATACTGAGAAATGGGGAATACTGAGAAATGGGGAATACTGAGAAATGGGGAACACTGGGGAATGGGGAACACCGGGGAATGGGGAATACTGAGGAATTAAGAATATTGAAGGATGAGGAATGGGGAATACTGAGGGATGAGGAATGGGAAATACTAATTGATAAGGAATGGGAAATTCTGAGGAATTAGGTGATATTTAGGAATATTGAGGAATGGGGAATATTGAGGGATGCGGAATACTCAATGATGAGGAATGGGGAATACTGAGGGCTGAGCAATGGAAAATATTGAGGGATGGGGAATACTGAGGGATGGAGAATAGGGAATACTGATGGGTGAGGAATAGGGAATACTGAGGGGTGAGGAGTGGGGAATTCTGAGGGGTGAGGAATAGGGAATACTGAGGGGTGAGGAGTGGGGAATACTGAGGGATGAGGGATAGGGAATACTGAGGGGTGTTGATTGGGGAATACTGAGGGATGAGGAATAGGGAATACCGATGGATGAAGAATAGGGAATAATGAGGGGTGAGGAATAGGGAATACTGAGGGGTGAGGAATAGGGAATACTGAGGGGTGAGGAATAGGGAATACTGAGGGGTGAGGAGTGGGGAATATTGAGGGGTGAGGAGTGGGGAATACTGTGGGATGATGAATAGGGAATACTGAGGGGTGAGGAATAGGGAATACTGAGGGTTGAGGAGTGGGGAATACTGAGGGATGAGGAATAGGGAATACTGAGGGGTGAGGAATAGGGTATACTGAGGGGTGAGGAGTGGGGAATTCTGAGGGGTGAGGAGTGGGGGCTACCGAGGGGTGAGGAACAGGGAGGAATGGGGAATACCGAGGAATGGGGAATACTGAGGAATGGGGAACACTGAGGAATGGGGAATACTGAGGAATGGGGAACACTGAGGAATGGGGAACACTGAGGAATGAGGAATACTGAGGAATGGGGAACACTGAGGAATGGGGAACACTGAGGAATGGGGAATACTGAGGAATGGGGAATACTGAGGAATGGGAATACTGAGGAATGGGGAACACTGAGGAATGGGGAATACTGAGGAATGGGGAATACTGAGGAATCGGGAATACTGAGGAATGGGGAATACTGAGGAATGGGAACACTGAGGAATGGGGAATACTGAGGAATGGGGAATACTGAGGAATGGGGAACACTGAGGAATTGGGAATACTGAGGAATGGGGAATACTGAGGAATGGGGAACACTGAGGAATGGGTAACACTGAGGAATGGGGAATACTGAGGAATGGGGAATACTGAGGAATGGGGAATACTGAGGAATGGGGAATATTGAGGAATGGGGAATACTGAGGAATGGGAACACTGAGGAATGGGTAACACTGAGGAATGGGGAATACTGAGGAATGGGGAATACTGAGAAATGGGGAACACTGGGGAATGGGGAACCCTGGGAATGGGGAATACTGAGGAATGGGGAATACTGAGAAATGGGGAACACTGGGGAATGGGGAACACTGAGGAATGGGGAATACTGAGGAATGGGGAACACTGGGGAATGGGGAACACTGGGGAATGGGGAATACTGAGGAATTAAGAATATTGAAGGATGAGGAATGGGGAATACTGAGGGATGAGGAATGGGAAATACTAATTGATAAGGAATGGGAAATTCTGAGGAATTAGGTGATATTTAGGAATATTGAGGAATGGAGAATATTGAGGGATGCGGAATACTCAATGATGAGGAATGGGGAATACTGAGGGCTGAGCAATGGAAAATATTGAGGGATGGGGAATACTGAGGATTGGAGAATAGGGAATACTGATGGGTGAGGAATAGGGAATACTGATGGGTGAGGAGTGGGGAATACTGAGGGATGAGGAATAGGGAATACTGAGGGGTGTTGATTGGGGAATACTGAGGGATGAGGAATAAGGAATACCGAGGGATGAAGAATAGGGAATAATGAGGGGTGAGGAATAGGGAATACTGAGGGGTGAGGAATAGGGAATACTGAGGGGTGAGGAATAGGGAATACTGAGGGGTGAGGAGTGGGGAATATTGACGGGTGAGGAGTGGGGAATACTGAGGGATGAGGAATAGGGAATACTGAGGGGTGAGGAATAGGGAATACTGAGGGGTGAGGAGTGTGGAATACTGAGGGTTGAGGAGTGGGGAATACTGAGGGATGAGGAATAGGGAATACTGAGGGGTGAGGAATAGGGTATACTTAAGGGTGAGGAGTGGGGAATACTGAGGGGTGAGGAGTGGGGGCTACCGAGGGGTGAGGAACAGGGAGGAATGGGGAATACTGAGGAATGGGGAAAACTGAGGAATGGGGAATACTGAGGAATGGGGAACACTGAGGAATGGGGAATACTGAGGAATGGGGAATACTGAGGAATGGGGAACACTGAGGAATGAGGAACACTGAGGAATGGGGAATACTGAGGAATGGGGAATACTGAGGAATGGGGAACACTGAGGAATGGGGAATACTGAGGAATGGGGAATACTGAGGAATGGGGAACACTGAGGAATGGGGAATACTGAGGAATGGGGAACACTGAGGAATGGGGAATACTGAGGAATGGGCAACACTGAGGAATGGGGAATACTGAGGAATGGGGAATACTGAGGAATGGGGAATATTGAGGAATGGGGAATACTGAGGAATGGGGAACACTGAGGAATGGGTAACACTGAGGAATGGGGAATACTGAGGAATGGGGAATACTGAGGAATGGAGAACACTGAGGAATGGGAACACTGAGGAATGGGGAACACTGAGGAATGGGGAACACTGAGGAATTGGGAATACTGAGGAATGGGGAATACTGAGGAATGGGGAATACTGAGGAATGGGGAACACTGAGGAATGGGGAACACTGAGGAATGGGGAACACTGAGGAATGGGGAACACTGAGGAATGGGGAATACTGAGGAATGGGGAATACTGAGGAATGGGGAACACTGAGGAATGGGGAACACTGAGGAATGGGGAATACTGATGAATGGGGAATACTGAGGAATGGGGAACACTGAGGAATGAGGAATACTGAGGAATGGGGAACACTGAGGAATGGGGAACACTGAGGAATGGGGAACACTGAGGAATGGGGAACACTGAGGAATGGGGAATACTGAGGAATGGGGAACACTGAGGAATGGGGAATACTGAGGAATGGGGAATACTGAGGAATGGGGAATGGGGAATACTGAGGAATGGGGAATACTGAGAAATGGGGAACACTGGGGAATGGGGAACACTGGGGAATGGGGAATACTGAGGAATTAAGAATATTGAAGGATGAGGAATGGGGAATACTGAGGGATGAGGAATGGGAAATACTAATTGATAAGGAATGGGAAATTCTGAGGAATTAGGTGATATTTAGGAATATTGAGGAATGGGGAATATTGAGGGATGCGGAATACTCAATGATGAGGAATGGGGAATACTGAGGGCTGAGCAATGGAAAATATTGAGGGATGGGGAATACTGAGGATTGGAGAATAGGGAATACTGATGGGTGAGGAATAGGGAATACTGATGGGTGAGGAGTGGGGAATACTGAGGGATGAGGAATAGGGAATACTGAGGGGTGTTGATTGGGGAATACTGAGGGGTGAGTAGTGGGGAATATTGAGGGGTGAGGAGTGGGGAATACTGAGGGATGAGGAATAGGGAATACTGAGGGGTGAGGAATAGGGAATACTGAGGGGTGAGGAGTGTGGAATACTGAGGGTTGAGGAGTGGGGAATACTGAGGGATGAGGAATAGGAATACTGAGGGGTGAGGAATAGGGTATACTTAGGGTGAGGAGTGGGGAATACTGAGGGGTGAGGAGTGGGGGCTACCGAGGGGTGAGGAACAGGGAGGAATGGGGAATACTGAGGAATGGGGAAAACTGAGGAATGGGGAATACTGAGGAATGGGGAACACTGAGTAATGGGGAATACTGAGGAATGGGGAATACTGAGGAATGGGGAACACTGAGGAATGAGGAACACTGAGGAATGGGGAATACTGAGGAATGGGGAATACTGAGGAATGGGGAACACTGAGGAATGGGGAATACTGAGGAATGGGGAACACTGAGGAATGGGGAATACTGAGGAATGGGGAACACTGGGGAATGGGGAACACTGGGGAATGGGGAACACCGGGGAATGGGGAATACTGAGGAATTAAGAATATTGAAGGATGAGGAATGGGGAATACTGAGGGATGAGGAATGGGAAATACTAATTGATAAGGAATGGGAAATTCTGAGGAATTAGGTGATATTTAGGAATATTGAGGAATGGAGAATATTGAGGGATGCGGAATACTCAATGATGAGGAATGGGGAATACTGAGGGCTGAGCAATGGAAAATATTGAGGGATGGGGAATACTGAGGATTGGAGAATAGGGAATACTGATGGGTGAGGAATAGGGAATACTGATGGGTGAGGAGTGGGGAATACTGAGGGATGAGGAATAGGGAATACTGAGGGGTGAGGATTGGGGAATACTGAGGGATGAGGGATAAGGAATACTGAGGGATTGGGAAGAATAGGAATAGGGAATAATGAGGGATGAGAATAGGGAATACTGAGGGGTGAGGAATAGGGAATACTGAGGGGTGAGGAATAGGGAATACTGAGGGGTGAGGAATAGGGGAATATTGAGGGGTGAGGAGTGGGGAATACTGAGGGTGAGGAATAGGGAATACTGAGGGATGATGAATAGGGAATACTGAGGGGTGAGGAATAGTGGAATACTGAGGGTTGAGGAGTGGGGAATACTGAGGGATGAGGAATAGGGAATACTGAGGGGTGAGGAATAGGGTATACTGAGGGGTGAGGAGTGGGGAATTCTGAGGGGTGAGGAGTGGGGGCTACCGAGGGGTGAGGAACAGGGAGGAATGGGGAATACTGAGGAATGGGAAAACTGAGGAATGGGGAATACTGAGGAATGGGGAACACTGAGGAATGGGGAATACTGAGGAATGGGGAATACTGAGGAATGGGAACACTGAGGAATGAGGAACACTGAGGAATGGGGAATACTGAGGAATGGGGAATACTGAGGAATGGGGAACACTGAGGAATGGGGAATACTGAGGAATGGGGAATACTGAGGAATGGGGAACACTGAGGAATGGGGAATACTGAGGAATGGGGAACACTGAGGAATGGGGAATACTGAGGAATGGGCAACACTGAGGAATGGGGAATACTGAGGAATGGGGAATACTGAGGAATGGGAATATTGAGGAATGGGGAATACTGAGGAATGGGGAACACTGAGGAATGGGTAACACTGAGGAATGGGGAATACTGAGGAATGGGGAATACTGAGGAATGGAGAACACTGAGGAATGGGGAACACTGAGGAATGGGGAACACTGAGGAATGGGGAACACTGAGGAATTGGGAATACTGAGGAATGGGGAATACTGAGGAATGGGGAATACTGAGGAATGGGGAACACTGAGGAATGGGGAACACTGAGGAATGGGGAACACTGAGGAATGGGGAACACTGAGGAATGGGGAATACTGAGGAATGGGGAATACTGAGGAATGGGGAACACTGAGGAATGGGGAACACTGAGGAATGGGGAATACTGATGAATGGGGAATACTGAGGAATGGGGAACACTGAGGAATGAGGAATAAATGAGGAATGGGGAACACTGAGGAATGGGGAACACTGAGGAATGGGAACACTGAGGAATGGGGAACACTGAGGAATGGGGAATACTGAGGAATGGGGAACACTGAGGAATGGGGAATACTGAGGAATGGGGAATACTGAGGAATGGGGAATACTGAGGAATGGGGAATACTGAGGAATGGGGAATACTGAGAAATGGGGAACACTGGGAATGGGGAACACTGGGGAATGGGAATACTGAGGAATTAAGAATATTGAAGGATGAGGAATGGGGAATACTGAGGGATGAGGAATGGGAAATACTAATTGATAAGGAATGGGAAATTCTGAGGAATTAGGTGATATTTAGGAATATTGAGGAATGGGGAATATTGAGGGATGAGGAATACTCAATGATGAGGAATGGGGAATACTGAGGGCTGAGCAATGGAAAATATTGAGGGATGGGGAATACTGAGGATTGAGAATAGGGAATACTGATGGGTGAGGAATAGGGAATACTTAATGGGTGAGGAGTGGGGAATACTGAGGGATGAGGAATAGGGGCTACTGAGGGGTGAGGAACAGGGGAATACTGAGGGGGGAAACTGAGGAGTGGGGAATACTTGAGGGGTGAGGAATGGGGAATACTGAGGGATGAGGAATAGGGGAATACTGAGGGAGGAACACTGAGAATGGGGAATACTGAGGGGGGAATGAGGAATGTGGAATACTGAGGAATGGGGAATACTGAGGAATGGGGAATACTGAGGGATGAGGAATAGGGAATACTGAGGGGGGAACACTGAGGAATAGGGAATACTGAGGGGTGAGGAATGGGGAATACTGAGGAATGGGGAATGAGGAATGGGGAATATTGAGGAATGGTGAGGAATACTGAGGAATGGGGAATACTGAGGAATGGGGAAAACTGAGGAATGGGGAATACTGAGGAATGGGGAACACTGAGTAATGGGGAATACTGAGGAATGGGGAACACTGAGGAATGGGGAACACTGAGGAATGGGGAATACTGAGGAATGGGGAATACTGAGGAATGGGGAACACTGAGGAATGGGGAATACTGAGGAATGGGGAACACTGAGGAATGGGGAACACTGAGGAATGGGGAACACTGAGGAATGGGGAATACTGAGGAATGGGGAATACTGAGGAATGGGGAACACTGAGGAATGGGGAACACTGAGGAATGGGGAATACTGATGAATGGGGAATACTGAGGAATGGGGAATACTGAGGAATGGGAATACTGAGGAATGGGGAACACTGAGGAATGAGGAACACTGAGGAATGGGGACCACTGAGGAATGGGGAACACTGAGGAAGGGGGAACACTGAGGAATGGGGAACACTGAGGAATGGGGAATACTGAGGAATGGGGAATACTGAGGAATGGGGAACACTGAGGAATGGGGAATACTGAGGAATGGGGAACACTGAGGAATGGGGAACACTGGGGAATGGGGAACACTGAGGAATGGGGAATACTGAGGAATGGGGAATACTGAAGGAGGAATGGGGAACACTGAGGAATGGGGAACACTGAGGAATGGGGAATACTGATATTTAGGAATATTGAGGAATGGGGAATATTGAGGAATGGGAATACTGATGAGGAATGGGGAATACACTGAGCAATGGAAAATGAGGAACACTGAGGAATGGGGACCACTGAGGAATGGGGAACACTGATGGAAGGGGGAACACTGAGGAATGGGGAACACTGAGGAATGGGGAATACTGAGGAATGGGGGGGAACACTGAGGAATGGGGAACACTGAGGATGAGGAATAGGAATACTGAGGGGTGTTGATTGGGGAATACTGAGGAATGGGGAATATTGAGGGGTGAGGAGTGGGGAATACTGAGGATGAGGAATAGGAATACTGAGGGATGAGGAATAGGAACACTGAGGAAATAGGGTAACACTGAGGAATGGGGAATACTGAGGAATGGGGGCTACAGTGAGGAATGATGAATACTGAGGAATGGGGAACACTGAGGAATGGGGAACACTGAGGAATGGGGAATACTGAGGAATGGGGAATACTGAGGAATGGGAACACTGAGGAATGGGGAATACTGAGGAATGGGGAATACTGAGGAATGGGGAATACTGAGGAATGGGGAATACTGAGGAATGGGGAATACTGAGGAATGGGGAACACTGAGGAATGGGTAACACTGAGGAATGGGGAACACTGAGGAATGGGGAATACTGAGGAATGGGGGAACACTGAGGAATGGGGAACACTGAGGAATGGGGAACACTGAGGAATGGGGAACACTGAGGAATGGGGAACACTGAGGAATGGGGAACACTGAGGAATGGGAACACTGAGGAATGGGAATACTGAGGAATGGGGAACACTGAGGAATGGGGAACACTGAGGAATGGGGAACGCTGATGAATGGGGAACACTGAGGAATGGGGAATACTGAGGAATGGGGAATACTGAGGAATGGGGAACACTGAGGAATGAGGAATACTGAGGAATGGGGAACACTGAGGAATGGGGAACACTGAGGAATGGGGAACACTGAGGAATGGGGAATACTGAGGAATGGGGAATACTGAGGAATGGGGAACACTGAGGAATGGGGAACACTGAGGAATGGGGAATACTGAGAATGGGGAATACTGAGGAATGGGGAATACTGAGGAATGGGAATACTGAGGAATGGGAACACTGAGGAATGGGGAACACTGAGGAATGGGGAATACTGAGGAATGGGGAACACTGAGGAAGGGGAACACTGAGGAATGGGGAATACTGAGGAATGGGGAACACTGAGGAATGGGTAACACTGAGGAATGGGGAACACTGAGGAATGGGTAACACTGAGGAATGGGGAACACTGAGGAATGGGGAACACTGAGGAATGGGGAATACTGAGGAATGGGAATACTGAGGAATGGGGGAATGGGGAACACTGAGGAATGGGGAATACTGAGGAATGGGGAACACCGAGGAATGGGGAACACTGAGGAATGGGGAACACTGAGGAATGGGGAACACTGAGGAATGGGGAACACTGAGGAATGGGGAATACTGAGGAATGGGGAATACTGAGGAATGGGGAACACTGAGGAATGGGGAACATTGAGGAATGGGGAATACTGAGGAATGGGGAATACTGAGGAATGGGGAATACTGAGGAATGGGGAACACTGAGGAATGGGGAACACTGAGGAATGGGGAACACTGAGGAATGGGGAATACTGAGGAATGGGGAACACTGAGGAATGGGGAATACTGAGGAATGGGAACACTGAGGAATGGGAACACTGAGGAATGGGAACACTGAGGAATGGGGAACACTGAGGAATGGGGAATATTGAGGAATGGGGAATACTGAGGAATGGGGAACACTGAGGAATGGGGAACACTGAGGAATGGGGAACGCTGACACTGAGGAATGGGGAATACTGAGGAATGGGGAATACTGAGGAATGGGGAACACTGAGGAATGAGGAATACTGAGGAATGGGGAACACTGAGGAATGGGGAACACTGAGGAATGGGAATACTGAGGAATGGGGAATACTGAGGAATGGGGAACACTGAGGAATGGGGAACACTGAGGAATGGGGAATACTGAGGAATGGGGAACACTGAGGAATGAGGAACACTGAGGAATGGGGAATACTGAGGAATGGGGAATACTGAGGAATGGGGAATACTGAGGAATGGGGAACACTGAGGAATGGGGAATACTGAGGAATGGGGAATACTGAGGAATGGGGAACACTGAGGAATGGGGAATACTGAGGAATGGGGAACACTGAGGAATTGGGAATACTGAGGAATGGGGAATACTGAGGAATGGGGAACACTGAGGAATGGGTAACACTGAGGAATGGGGAATACTGAGGAATGGGTAACACTGAGGAATGGGGAACACTGAGGAATGGGGAATACGGAGGAATGGGGAATACCGAGGAATGGGGAATACTGAGGAATGGGGAATACTGAGGAATGGGGAACACTGAGGAATGGGGAACACTGAGGAATGGGGAACACTGAGGAATGGGGAACACTGAGGAATGGGGAACACTGAGGAATGGGGAACACTGAGGAATTGGGAATACTGAGAAATGGGGAACACTGGGGAATGGGGAACACTGGGGAATGGGGAATACTAAGGAATGGGGAATACTGAGAGAAATGGGGAACACTGGGGAATGGGGAAAACTGAGGAATGGGGAATACTGAGAAATGGGGAATACTGAGAAATGGGGAACACTGGGGAATGGGGAACACCGGGGAATGGGGAATACTGAGGAATTAAGAATATTGAAGGATGAGGAATGGGGAATACTGAGGGATGAGGAATGGGAAATACTAATTGATAAGGAATGGGAAATTCTGAGGAATTAGGTGATATTTAGGAATATTGAGGAATGGGGAATATTGAGGGATGCGGAATACTCAATGATGAGGAATGGGGAATACTGAGGGCTGAGCAATGGAAAATATTGAGGGATGGGGAATACTGAGGGATGGAGAATAGGGAATACTGATGGGTGAGGAATAGGGAATACTGAGGGGTGAGGAGTGGGGAATACTGAGGGATGAGGAATAGGGAATACTGAGGGGTGTTGATTGGGGAATACTGAGGGATGAAGAATAGGGAATAATGAGGGGTGAGGAATAGGGAATACTGAGGGGTGAGGAATAGGGAATACTGAGGGGTGAGGAATAGGGAATACTGAGGGGTGAGGAATAGGGAATACTGAGGGGTGAGAAGTGGGGAATATTGAGGGGTGAGGAGTGGGGAATACTGTGGGATGATGAATAGGGAATACTGAGGGGTGAGGAATAGGGAATACTGAGGGGTGAGGAGTGTGGAATACTGAGGGTTGAGGAGTGGGGAATACTGAGGGATGAGGAATAGGGAATACTGAGGGGTGAGGAATAGGGTATACTGAGGGGTGAGGAGTGGGGAATTCTGAGGGGTGAGGAGTGGGGGCTACCGAGGGGTGAGGAACAGGGAGGAATGGGGAATACCGAGGAATGGGGAATACTGAGGAATGGGGAACACTGAGGAATGGGGAATACTGAGGAATGGGGAACACTGAGGAATGGGGAACACTGAGGAATGGGGAATACTGAGGAATGGGGAATACTGATGAATGGGGAATACTGAGGAATGGGGAACACTGAGGAATGGGGAATACTCATGAATGGGGAATACTGAGGAATGGGGAACACTGAGGAATGGGGAACACTGAGGAATGGGGAATACTGAGGAATGGGGAATACTGATGAATGGGGAATACTGAGGAATGGGGAACACTGAGGAATGGGGAATACTCATGAATGGGGAATACTGAGGAATGGGGAACACTAAGGAATGGGGAACACCGAGGAATGGGGAACACCGAGGAATGGGGAACACCGAGGAATGGGAATACTGAGGAATGGGGAATACTGAGGAATGGGGAACACTGAGGAATGGGGAATACTGAGGAATGGGGAATACTGAGGAATGGGGAACACTGAGGAATGGGGAATACTGAGGAATGGGGAATACTGATGAATGGGGAATACTGAGGAATGGGGAACACTGAGGAATGGGGAATACTCATGAATGGGGAATACTGAGGAATGGGGAACACTGAGGAATGGGGAACACCGAGGAATGGGGAACACCGAGGAATGGGAATACTGAGGAATGGGGAATACTGAGGAATGGGGAACACTGAGGAATGGGGAATACTGAGGAATGGGGAACACTGAGGAATGGGGAACACTGAGGAATGGGGAATACTGAGGAATGGGGAATACTGAGGAATGGGGAATACTGGGGAATGGGGAATACTGAGGAATGGGGAACACTGAGAAATGGGGAACACTGAGGAATGGTGAATACTGAGGAATGGGGAATACTGAGGAATGGGGAACACTGAGGAATGGGGAATACTGAGGAATAGGGAATGCTGAGGAATGGGGAATATTGAGGAATGGGGAACACTGAGGAATGGGGAATACTGAGGAATGGGGAACACTGAGGAATGGGGAATACTGAGGAATGGGGAATACTGAGGAATGACTGAGGAATGGGGAACACTGAGGAATGGGGAATACTGAGGAATGGGGAACACTACTGAGGAATGGGGAATACTGAGGAATGGGGAACACCGAGGAATGGGGAACACCGAGGAATGGGGAACACCGAGGAATGGGGAACACCGGGGAATGGGGAACACCGAGGAATGGGGAACACCGAGGAATGGGGAATACCGGGGAATGGGGAATACCGAGGAATGGGGAATACCGAGGAATGGGGAATACCGAGGAATGGGGAATACTGAGGAATGGGGAATATTGAGGAATGGGGAACACTGAGGAATGGGGAACACTGAGGAATGGGGAATACTGAGGAATGGGGAACACTGAGGAATGGGGAACACTGAGGAATGGGGAACACTGAGGAATTGGGAATACTGAGGAATGGGGAATACTGAGGAATGGGGAATACTGAGGAATGGGGAACACTGAGGAATGGGGAACACTGAGGAATGGGGAACACTGAGGAATGGGGAATACTGAGGAATGGGGAATACTGAGGAATGGGGAACACTGAGGAATGAGGAACACTGAGGAATGGGGAATACTGAGGAATGGGGAATACTGAGGAATGGGGAACACTGAGGAATGGGGAATACTGAGGAATGGGGAATACTGAGGAATCGGGAATACTGAGGAATGGGGAATACTGAGGAATGGGGAACACTGAGGAATGGGGAATACTGAGGAATGGGGAATACTGAGGAATCGGTAACACTGAGGAATGGGGAACACTGAGGAATGGGGAATACTGAGGAATGGGGAATACTGAGGAATGGGGAATACTGAGAAATGGGGAAAACTGAGGAATGGGGAATACTGAGAAATGGGGAATACTGAGAAATGGGGAATACTGAGAAATGGGGAACACTGGGGAATGGGGAACACCGGGGAATGGGGAATACTGAGGAATTAAGAATATTGAAGGATGAGGAATGGGGAATACTGAGGGATGAGGAATGGGAAATACTAATTGATAAGGAATGGGAAATTCTGAGGAATTAGGTGATATTTAGGAATATTGAGGAATGGGGAATATTGAGGGATGCGGAATACTCAATGATGTGGAATGGGGAATACTGAGGGCTGAGCAATGGAAAATATTGAGGGATGGGGAATACTGAGGGATGGAGAATAGGGAATACTGAGGGGTGAGGAGTGGGGAATACTGAGGGATGAGGAATAGGGAATACTGAGGGGTGTTGATTGGGGAATACTGAGGGATGAGGAATAGGGAATACCGAGGGATGAAGAATAGGGAATAATGAGGGGTGAGGAATAGGGAATACTGAGGGGTGAGGAATAGGGAATACTGAGGGGTGAGGAATAGGGAATACTGAGGGGTGAGGAGTGGGGAATATTGAGGGGTGAGGAGTGGGGAATACTGTGGGATGATGAATAGGGAATACTGAGGGGTGAGGAATAGGGAATACTGAGGGGTGAGGAGTGTGGAATACTGAGGGTTGAGGAGTGGGGAATACTGAGGGATGAGGAATAGGGAATACTGAGGGGTGAGGAATAGGGTATACTGAGGGGTGAGGAGTGGGGAATTCTGAGGGGTGAGGAGTGGGGGCTACCGAGGGGTGAGGAACAGGGAGGAATGGGGAATACAGAGGAATGGGGAATACTGAGGAATGGGGAACACTGAGGAATGGGGAATACTGAGGAATGGGGAATACTGAGGAATGGGGAACACTGAGGAATGGGGAATACTGAGGAATGGGGAATACTGAGGAATGGGGAACACTGAGGAATTGGGAATACTGAGGAATGGGGAATACTGAGGAATGGGGAATACTGAGGAATGGGGAACACTGAGGAATGGGGAATACTGAGAAATGGGGAACACTGAGGAATGGGGAATACTGAGGAATGGGGAATACTGAGGAATGGGGAACACTGAGGAATGGGGAATACTGAGGAATAGGGAATGCTGAGGAATGGGGAATATTGAGAAATGGGGAACACTGAGGAATGGGGAATACTGATGAATGGGGAATACTGAGGAATGGGGAATACTGAGGAATGGGGAATACTGAGGAATGGGGAACACTGAGGAATGAGGAATACTGAGGAATGGGGAACACTGAGGAATGAGGAATACTGAGGAATGGGGAACACTGAGGAATGGGGAACACTGAGGAATGGGGAATACTGAGGAATGGGGAATACTGAGGAATATGGAATACTGAGGAATGGGGAACACTGAGAAATGGGGAACACTGAGGAATGGGGAATACTGAGGAATGGGGAATACTGAGGAATGGGGAATACTGAGGAATGGGGAACACTGAGGAATGGGGAATACTGAGGAATGGGGAATACTGAGGAATGGGGAACACCGAGGAATGGGGAACACCGAGGAATGGGGAACACCGAGGAATGGGGAACACCGAGGAATGGGGAACACCGAGGAATGGGGAATACCGGGGAATGGGGAATACCGAGGAATGGGGAACACTGAGGAATGGGGAATACTGAGGAATGGGGAATACTGAGGAATGGGGAACACTGAGGAATGGGGAACACTGAGGAATGGGGAATACTGAGGAATGGGGAATACTGAGGAATGGGGAACACCGAGGAATGGGGAACACCGAGGAATGGGAATACTGAGGAATGGGGAATACTGAGGAATGGGGAACACTGAGGAATGGGGAATACTGAGGAATGGGGAATACTGAGGAATGGGGAACACTGAGGAATGAGGAACACTGAGGAATGGGGAATACTGAGGAATGGGGAATACTGAGGAATGGGGAACACTGAGGAATGGGGAACACTGAGGAATTGGGAATACTGAGGAATGGGGAATACTGAGGAATGGGGAATACTGAGGAATGGGTAACACTGAGGAATGGTGAATACTGAGGAATGGGGAACACTGAGGAATGGGGAACACTGAGGAATGGGGAATACTGAGGAATGGGGAATACTGAGGAATGGGGAACACCGAGGAATGGGGAATACTGAGGAATGGGGAATACTGAGAAATGGGGAACACTGAGGAATGGGGAACACTGAGAAATGGGGAACACTGAGGAATGGGGAATACTGAGGAATGGGGAACACTAAGGAATGGGGAACACCGAGGAATGGGGAACACCGGGGAATGGGGAACACAGAGGAATGGGGAACGCCGGGGAATGGGGAATACTGAGGATTGGGGAATACTGAGGAATGGGGAATAATGAGAAATGGGGAATACTGAGAAATGGGGAACACTGGGAATGGGGAACACTGGGGAATGGGGAATGGGCAATACTGAGGAATGGGGAATACTGAGAAATGGGGAACACTGGGGAATGGGGAACACTGAGGAATGGGGAATACTGAGGAATGGGGAATACTGAGAAATGGGGAACACTGGGGAATGGGGAACACTGAGGAATGGGGAATACTGAGGAATGGGGAATACTGAGAAATGGGGAACACTGGGGAATGGGGAACACTGGGGAATGGGGAATACTGAGGAATCGGGAATACTGAGGAATGGGGAATGGGGAATACTTAGGGATGAGGAATGGGAAATACTAACTGATAAGGAATGGGAAATTCTGAGGAATTAGGTGATACTTAGGAATATTGAGGAATGGGGAATATTTAGGGGTGAAGAATATTGAGGGATGGGGAATACTCAGTGATGAGGAATGGGGAATACTGAGGGCTGAGCAATGGAAAATATTGAGGGATGGGGAATACAGAGGGGTGAGGAATAGGGAATACTGAGGGGTGAGGAATAGGGAATACTGAGGGGTGAGGAGTGGGGAATACTGAGGGGTGAGGAATAGGGAATACTGAGGGGTGAGGAATAGGGAATACTGAGGGGTGAGGAATAAGGAATACTGAGGGGTGAGGAATAGGGAATACTGAGGGGTGAGGAATAGGGAATACTGATGGATGAGGAGTGGGGAATACTGAGGGGTGAGGAATAGGGAATACTGAGGGGTGAGGAATAGGGAATACTGATGGATGAGGAGTGGGGAATACTGTCTATCTCACTCCAAGAGTGAGAAGCTTAGCATGAGTTAACAGTTATCATGAAACTATGTCGTCAAGCAAACATCTGTTTTGCATTCCTGTCTTTATTTATCGCCAGGGCAGCATCAGCTCAGCCTCTTAACCCCATGTTGATAAAACCACATTTCAATCAGCATGTGGAAACATGACATGGCATAGGGGAACCTCCATTACCATCTAAAGTTGAGTCATTTAGCAGACACTCTTATCCATGGCGACTTACAGTTAGTAGCTTAAGGGTCATTTAGCAGAAACTCTTATCCATGGCGACTTACAGTTAGTAGCTTAAGGGTCATTTAGCAGACACTCTTATCCATCGTGTCTTACAGTTAGTAGCTTAAGGGTCATTTAGCAGACACTCTTATCCATGGCGACTTACAGTTAGTAGCTTAAGGGTCATTTAGCAGACACTCTTATCCATCGTGTCTTACAGTTAGTAGCTTAAGGGTCATTTAGCAGACACTCTTATCCATGGCGACTTACAGTTAGTAGCTTAAGGGTCATTTAGCAGACACTCTTATCCATCGTGTCTTACAGTTAGTAGCTTAAGGGTCATTTAGCAGACACTCTTATCCATGGCGACTTACAGTTAGTAGCTTAAGGGTCATTTAGCAGACACTCTTATCCATGGCGACTTACAGTTAGTAGCTTAAGGGTCATTTAGCAGACACTCTTATCCATGGCGACTTACAGTTAGTAGCTTAAGGGTCATTTAGCAGACACTCTTATCCATCGTGTCTTACAGTTCCATCGTAGCTTAAGGGTCATTTAGCAGACACTCTTATCCATGGCGACTTACAGTTAGTAGCTTAAGGGTCATTTAGCAAACACTCTTATCCATGGCGACTTACAGTTAGTAGCTTAAGGGTCATTTAGCAGACACTCTTATCCATCGTGTCTTACAGTTAGTAGTTTAAGGGTCATTTAGCAGACACTCTTATCCATCGTGTCTTACAGTTAGTAGCTTACGGTAGCCTCATGAGACAACCACATATCACAGTCATAGTAAGTAAAACATTCCCTCGATAAAGCAGCTATGAGCAAAGTCAAGTGTGAGTGTTGGTGCAAGGAAGACAACCCCATATGACTGCAGTGAAGGTATGGGTTCGGGCCTCAGCAGTGATAATCTGGTGAAAGAGAGATATGTTGCAGTAGACTAGAGGCTGTCTGAGGGTTTCTGAAACCTGTCTATTATGAAACACAAGCAACCATAACCAACTGCCTATAATAAAATTATAAACATATTTAGCTTCTATATAGCACGTGTGTGTATACATATATATATATATATATATATATATGCAAAATCAGCAGTGTATCAAATAATATATATCTATATATATATATATATATATATATATATATATATACAGTGGGGAGAACAAATATTTGATACACTGCTGATTTTGCAGGTTTTCCTACTTACAAAGCATGTAGAGGTCTGTAATTTTTATCATAGGTACACTTCAACTGTGAGAGACGGAATCTAAAACAAAAATCCAGAAAATCACATTGTATGATATTTAAGTAATTAACTTGCATTTTATTGCATGACATAAGTATTTGATACATCAGAAAAGCAGAACTTAATATTTGGTACAGAAACATTTGTTTGCAATTACAGAGATCATACGTTTCCTGTAGTTCTTGACCAGGTTTGCACACACTGCAGCAGGGATTTTGGCCCACTCCTCCATACAGACCTTCTCCAGATCCTTCAGGTTTCGGGGCTGTCGCTGGACAATACGGACTTTCAGCTCCCTCCTAAGATTTTCTATTGGGTTCAGGTCTGGAGACTGGCTAGGCCACTCCAGGACCTTGAGATGCTTCTTACGGAGCCACTGCTTAGTTGCCCTGGCTGTGTGTTTCGGGTCGTTGTCATGCTGGAAGAACCAGCCGTGACCCATCTTCAATGCTCTTACTGAGGGAAGGAGTTTGTTGGCCAAGATCTCGCGATACATGGCCCCATCCATCCTCCCCTCAATCCCTAAAGAATGATGTTTCCACCTCCATACTTCACGGTTGGGATGGTGTCTTTGGGGTTGTACTCATCCTTCTTCTTCCTCCAAACATGGCAAGTGGAGTTTAGACCAAAAAGCTCTATTTTTCCATCTATCTATTTTTTTTAATCTAACTTTAACTCTACAATTTATACCAGTCTCCTAACTTTAACTCTACAATTTATACCAGTCTCCTAACTTTAACTCTACAATTTAGCCCGGTCTCCTAACTTTAACTCTACAATTTATACCAGTCTCCTAACTTTAAAGTCTACAATTTATACCAGTCTCCTAACTTTAACTCTACAATTTATACCGGTCTCCTAACTTTAAAGTCTACAATTTATACCAGTCTCCTAACTTTAAAGTCTACAATTTATACCGGTCTCCTAACTTTAACTCTACAATTTATACCAGTCTCCTAACTTTAACTCTACAATTTATACCGGTCTCCTAACTTTAAAGTCTACAATTTATACCGGTCTCCTAACTTTAACTCTACAATTTATACCGGTCTCCTAACTTTAAAGTCTACAATTTATACCAGTCTCCTAACTTTAACTCTACAATTTATACCAGTCTCCTAACTTTAACTCTACAATTTAGCCCGGTCTCCTAACTTTAACTCTACAATTTATACCAGTCTCCTAACTTTAAACTCTACAATTTATACCGGTCTCCTAACTTTAAAGTCTACAATTTATACCAGTCTCCTAACTTTAACTCTACAATTTATACCAGTCTCCTAACTTTAACTCTACAATTTAGCCCGGTCTCCTAACTTTAACTCTACAATTTATACCAGTCTCCTAACTTTAACTCTACAATTTATACCGGTCTCCTAACTTTAAAGTCTACAATTTATACCAGTCTCCTAACTTTAACTCTACAATTTATACCGGTCTCCTAACTTTAAAGTCTACAATTTATACCAGTCTCCTAACTTTAACTCTACAATTTATACCGGTCTCCTAACTTTAAACTCTACAATTTATACCAGTCTCCTAACTTTAAAGTCTACAATTTATACCAGTCTCCTAACTTTAAAGTCTACAATTTATACCGGTCTCCTAACTTTAAAGTCTACAATTTATACCAGTCTCCTAACTTTAAACTCTACAATTTATACCAGTCTCCTAACTTTAAACTCTACAATTTATACCAGTCTCCTAACTTTAAAGTCTACAATTTATACCGGTCTCCTAACTTTAAAGTCTACAATTTATACCAGTCTCCTAACTTTAACTCTACAATTTATACCAGTCTCCTAACTTTAACTCTACAATTTATACCGGTCTCCTAACTTTAAAGTCTACAATTTATACCAGTCTCCTAACTTTAACTCTACAATTTATACCGGTCTCCTAACTTTAAAGTCTACAATTTATACCGGTCTCCTAACTTTAACTCTACAATTTATACCGGTCTCCTAACTTTAAAGTCTACAATTTATACCAGTCTCCTAACTTTAAAGTCTACAATTTATACCAGTCTCCTAACTTTAACTCTACAATTTATACCGGTCTCCTAACTTTAACTCTACAATTTATACCAGTCTCCTAACTTTAACTCTACAATTTAGCCCGGTCTCCTAACTTTAACTCTACAATTTATACCAGTCTCCTAACTTTAAAGTCTACAATTTATACCAGTCTCCTAACTTTAACTCTACAATTTATACCGGTCTCCTAACTTTAAAGTCTACAATTTATACCAGTCTCCTAACTTTAAAGTCTACAATTTATACCGGTCTCCTAACTTTAACTCTACAATTTATACCAGTCTCCTAACTTTAAAGTCTACAATTTATACCGGTCTCCTAACTTTAACTCTACAATTTATACCGGTCTCCTAACTTTAAAGTCTACAATTTATACCAGTCTCCTAACTTTAACTCTACAATTTATACCAGTCTCCTAACTTTAACTCTACAATTTATACCGGTCTCCTAACTTTAAAGTCTACAATTTATACCGGTCTCCTAACTTTAACTCTACAATTTATACCGGTCTCCTAACTTTAAAGTCTACAATTTATACCGGTCTCCTAACTTTAACTCTACAATTTATACCAGTCTCCTAACTTTAACTCTACAATTTAGCCCGGTCTCCTAACTTTAACTCTACAATTTATACCAGTCTCCTAACTTTAAACTCTACAATTTATACCGGTCTCCTAACTTTAAAGTCTACAATTTATACCAGTCTCCTAACTTTAACTCTACAATTTATACCAGTCTCCTAACTTTAACTCTACAATTTATACCGGTCTCCTAACTTTAACTCTACAATTTATACCAGTCTCCTAACTTTAAACTCTACAATTTATACCAGTCTCCTAACTTTAAAGTCTACAATTTATACCGGTCTCCTAACTTTAAAGTCTACAATTTATACCAGTCTCCTAACTTTAACTCTACAATTTATACCAGTCTCCTAACTTTAACTCTACAATTTATACCGGTCTCCTAACTTTAAAGTCTACAATTTATACCAGTCTCCTAACTTTAACTCTACAATTTATACCGGTCTCCTAACTTTAAAGTCTACAATTTATACCGGTCTCCTAACTTTAACTCTACAATTTATACCGGTCTCCTAACTTTAAAGTCTACAATTTATACCAGTCTCCTAACTTTAAACTCTACAATTTATACCAGTCTCCTAACTTTAACTCTACAATTTATACCAGTCTCCTAACTTTAAAGTTAGTTCCCCTACTGAATGAGGCTCTATCCCAGTCTGGGTCACACAGTGGTGTAGCGAGAATGACCAGGGCAGGAGCGGAAGGGAGAGGGCGAGCTGGGGAACTCAGCCAGAAAGACAGGGGTGTGAGGGGGCTTGGCTGTCACCAGGGCCTGCCTCCGTCTGCGCAGGGGCCGGTAGCGGAAGTTGAAGGGACGTCGAGCCACACCTGCACCCAGCTCCTCGGAGGAAGAGTCTGGAACTCCTGGAGAGACAGGAGTCTCCTGAGACTCCAAAGACTCGCTGGAAGACAAACGGTTGGGGTTGGGGATAGGGGGTTGGGGTTGGGGATAGGGGGGTTGGGGTTGGGGATAGGGGGGTTGGGAAAGATGTGTGTAGGGTCAACAAGGATACTGGGGTCAAATGGTTGTGGTTGGGGCTCCTCCAGAAGAGGAGGGGGTGCTGTGGGGTAGGAGGGGATGATAATGGGGACGTTGGGAACAAAGATGGGGACTTCAGGCATCGTTGGGGGTCGAGGAGGGGTCAGGTCATGGAAAACATCAATGCCCTAGAGAAGAAGGTCAAATACAATGAAACAAAGCAACACAGTTCAACACAACAACACAACAACACACAGCACAACACAGTACAATACAACAATACAATAATACAACACAGTACAATACAATAATACAACACAGTACAACACAACAATACAACACAGTACAACACAACAATACAACAATACAACACAGTACAACGCAACAATACAACACAGTACAACACAACAGTACAATAATACAACACAGTACAACGCAACAATACAACACAGTACAACACAACAATACAACACAGTACAACGCAACAATACAACAATACAACACAGTACAACGCAACAATACAACACAGTACAACGCAACAATACAACAATACAACACAGTACAATACAACAATACAACAATACAACACAGTACAATACAATAATACAACACAGTACAATACAATAATACAACACAGTACAATACAACAATACAACACAGTACAACGCAACAATACAACAATACAACACAGTACAACGCAACAATACAACACAGTACAACGCAACAATACAACAATACAACACAGTACAATACAACAATACAACAATACAACACAGTACAATACAACAATACAACACAGTACAACGCAACAATACAACACAGTACAACGCAACAATACAACAATACAACACAGTACAACGCAACAATACAACAATACAACACAGTACAATACAACAATACAACAATACAACACAGTACAACGCAACAATACAACACAGTACAACGCAACAATACAACAATACAACACAGTACAATACAACAATACAACAATACAACAATACAACAATACAACAATACAACACAGTACAATACAACAATACAACAATACAACACAGTACAATACAACAATACAACACAGTACAATACAACAATACAACAATACAACACAGTACAATACAATAATACAATAATACAACACAGTACAATACAATAATACAACACAGTACAACACAACAATACAACACAGTACAATACAACACAGTACAATACAACAATACAACACAGTACAATACAACAATACAACACAGTACAATACAACAATACAACACAGTACAATACAACAATACAACAATACAACACAGTACAATACAATAATACAATAATACAACACAGTACAATACAATAATACAACACAGTACAACGCAACAATACAACACAGTACAACGCAACAATACAACACAGTACAACGCAACAATACAACACAGTACAACGCAACAATACAACACAGTACAATACAACAATACAACACAGTACAACGCAACAATACAACACAGTACAACGCAACAATACAACACAGTACAACGCAACAATACAACACAGTACAACGCAACAATACAACACAGTACAACGCAACAATACAACACAGTACAACGCAACAATACAACAATACAACACAGTACAATACAACAATACAACAATACAACACAGTACAATACAACAATACAACAATACAACACAGTACAATACAACAATACAATAATACAACACAGTACAATACAATAATACAACACAGTACAACACAACAATACAACACATACAATACAACAATACAACAATACAATACAACAATACAACAATACAATAATACAACAGTACAATACAATAATACAACACAGTACAACGCAACAATACAACACAGTACAACGCAACAATACAACAATACAACACAGTACAATACAACAATACAACAATACAACACAGTACAATACAACAATACAACAATACAACACAGTACAACGCAACAATACAACAATACAACACAGTACAACGCAACAATACAACAATACAACACAGTACAATACAACAATACAACACAGTACAATACAATACAACAATACAACAATACAACACAGTCCAATACAACAATACAACAATACAACACAGTACAATACAACAATACAACAATACAACACAGTACAATACAACAATACAATAATACAACACAGTACAATACAACAATACAATAATACAACACAGTACAACACAACAATACAACAATACAACACAGTACAACGCAACAATACAACAATACAACACAGTACAACGCAACAATACAACGCAACAATACAACAATACAACACAGTACAACGCAACAATACAACAATACAACACAGTACAATACAACAATACAACAATACAACACAGTACAATACAACAATACAACAATACAACACAGTACAATACAACAATACAATAATACAACACAGTACAACACAACAATACAATAATACAACACAGTACAACACAACAATACAATAATACAACACAGTACAACACAACAATACAACACAGTACAATACAACAATACAACACAGTACAATACAACAATACAACACAGTACAATACAATAATACAATAATACAACACAGTACAACACAATAATACAACACAGTACAACGCAACAATACAACACAGTACAACGCAACAATACAACACAGTACAACGCAACAATACAACACAGTACAACGCAACAATACAACACAGTACAATACAACAATACAACACAGTACAACGCAACAATACAACACAGTACAACGCAACAATACAACACAGTACAACGCAACAATACAACACAGTACAACGCAACAATACAACACAGTACAACGCAACAATACAACACAGTACAACGCAACAATACAACACAGTACAATACAACAATACAACAATACAACACAGTACAATACAACAATACAACAATACAACACAGTACAATACAACAATACAATAATACAACACAGTACAATACAATAATACAACACAGTACAACACAACAATACAACACAGTACAATACAACAATACAACAATACAACACAGTACAATACAACAATACAATAATACAACACAGTACAATACAATAATACAACACAGTACAACGCAACAATACAACACAGTACAACGCAACAATACAACAATACAACACAGTACAATACAACAATACAACAATACAACACAGTACAACGCAACAATACAACACAGTACAACGCAACAATACAACAATACAACACAGTACAATACAATACAACAATACAACACAGTACAATACAACAATACAACAATACAACAATACAACAATACAATAATACAACACAGTACAATACAACAATACAACACAGTACAACACAGTACAATACAACAATACAACACAGTACAATACAACAATACAACACAGTACAACACAGTACAATACAACAATACAACAATACAACAATACAACAATACAACACAGTACAATACAACAATACAATAATACAACACAGTACAATACAACAATACAATAATACAACACAGTACAACACAACAATACAACAATACAACACAGTACAACGCAACAATACAACAATACAACACAGTACAATACAACAATACAACAATACAACACAGTACAATACAACAATACAACAATACAACACAGTACAATACAACAATACAATAATACAACACAGTACAACACAACAATACAACAATACAACACAGTACAATACAACAATACAATAATACAACACAGTACAACACAGTACAATACAACAATACAATAATACAACACAGTACAACACAACACAGTACAATACAACAATACAATAATACAACACAGTACAACACAACAATACAACACAGTACAACACAACAATACAATAATACAACACAGTACAACACAACAATACAACACAGTACAACGCAACAATACAATAATACAACACAGTACAACGCAACAATACAAAACAGTAATACAACACAAAAACACAACCATACCACACAGAACGACACAACACAGTACAACGCAACAATACAACACAGTACAACACAACAATACAACACAGTACAACACAACAATACAACAATACAACACAGTACAACGCAACAATACAAAACAGTACAACGCAACAATACAACACAGTACAACGCAACAATACAACACAGTACAATACAATAATGCAACAATACAACACAGTACAATACAACACAATACAACACAGTACAACGCAACAATACAACACAGTAATACAACACAAAAACACAACCATACCACACAGAACAACACAACACAGAACAACACAACACAGTAATACACAGCAATACAACACAGTAATACACAGCAATACAACACAGTACAACACAGTAATACAACACAGTAATACACAGCAATACAACACAGTACAACACAGTAATACACAACAATACAACACAATAAAACAATACAACACTGTACAATGCAACAGAATAAAACTCCCATCAGCCCAAAATTGGAAAGGATTGTATAATATAGGATTCATCATGAGTCCAGTCAAACCCAGATTTAACTAAGATGTAGAGCAGTTCAGGTTCGGACACCGTTAGTCTCTGCTCTCATTGAGTTGTCTGCAGTTGTTTACGGTTCTTGTGAAAGGTGCTCTTTCTCATTCCCAGAACTGAACAGATAAGCAAAAAGCCCAAGCTGAAACAAACAAAGATACTGTAGGCGTATTGACAATACCTGTGGGTGGAATATTTCACAAGAGACATCCACGTCGGGTTGGCCGATAGCTCCATACACCGCCCCCTTACAAAACCCAGCCGGCTGCAAGGGAAAAGGTGCAACTCGGTGTATGCAGGGGGCAACTGAATTTAAAATGTTATATACTGAGGTGAAAACAACACAATGGTTTGCAGTGGTATTGAACATTCTATTCCATCTCATCGAACCCCCCCCCTCCACTTTTGGCATGGCAACTGTGAGATAATATGTTGCCATGGGTTCTGACACATACGTACGTCTCCGCTGTTGTCTGTTGGCACACACATGCCCACGTAGCCCTCGCGACACTCCTGCACAGTGTACTCCACAAAGGTAGCCGGCACGGGCCCATTCTGGGGGAAACGTAGACGAGGACAGAACAGAGTCGCTCATACCGTTAACATGCCTACTACGCTCACTAATATGAGATGCCTTTATGTACATGTACCTAAAATCATAAAATAATCTATAATAATCTATAAGAGCAGGTTAGCAGCCAGGCTCGCTCCCTGTACGGAGGCTCGCTACCTGTACGGAGGCCCTGGTAAGGTTCTGCAGGGCCAGGCTGGAGGGCAGGGTGCTCTGCGTGTTGAACTTGTAGAGGGTCAGACCAGCAGCGTGCACCGCCCTGGGGCTGTCTATGGGCAGCAGCAAGGGGCAGGCTGGACATATCTGCTGCAGCTTCTCTGGAGGGTCTGCAGGGGGAGAGGAGAGAGAGGGAGAGGGGAGAGGGGGAGAGGGGAGAGAGAGGAGAGAGAGGAGAGGAGAGAGAGGATAGACGGGCAGAGGAGAGAGGATAGAGGGGGAGAGGGGGAGAGGATAGAGGAGAGGAGACAGAGGAGAGGAGAGAGGGGAGAGGGGGAGAGAGGGAGAGGAGAGAGGAGAGAGGAGAGAGGACAGAGGGGGAGAGGAGAGAGGATAGAGGGGGAGAGGAGAGGAGAGAGAGGGAGAGGATAAAGGGGGAGAGGGGGAGGGGGAGAGGGGAGAGGAGAGAGGATAGAGGGGGAGAGGGGGAGAGGAGAGAGAGGGGGAGAGGAGAGAGGAGATAGAGGGGCAGAGGAGAGAGGAGAGAGGGGAGAGGAGAGAGGATAGAGGGGGAGAGAGGGGAGAGGATAAAGGGGAGGGGGAGGGACAGAGGAGAGGGGGAATAGGATAGAGGGGGAGAGGACAGAGGGGGAGAGGAGAGAGGGGGAGAGGGGGAGAGGAGAGAGAGGGGAGAGGATAAAGGGGAGAGGGGAGGGGCAGAGGGGAGAGGGGGAGAGGATAGAGGGGAAGAGGAGAGAGGGGAAAGGGGGAGAGGGGGAGAGGAGAGAAGAGGGATTAGGTCCTACACAGAAGATCAGATATTTGTGACCCCTTGAAGAAGTGTCTCGAGTGCACCCATTGAGGTCAAGTGCTGGGATTGCCTATCTAGGTGTGTAGAACAGTGAGAGCACACTATAGTTACAGTACCAGGCACCAGTGTGCAGTCATAGCTGTACAGGTAGGAGTATCCTGTGGCTGTGTGGAGGATGGTGGTGTTGCAGTTCCCAGAGATTTGCTGCAAAGAGGAAACAATATCATCGTCAATCAAATCATTTTTTTGCTTGGACTGAATGCATCCAATCTCAGGGAAAACTCAGTCCAGCAATTCTGGACTATATTAAAACTGTATTTAAAAAACTAGCGCAGAGACCAGTTTGAGCACTTCCAATACTGAACAGTACACGCTGAATGGTGAGGTCACTGTCCTCAGACGGCCATGACAGTGTTCCCAGAGTTACACCTCTACTCTGCACCACAGTGGTGTGTCAGTGGCCCGTCCGGTGCCGTTAGGCTACAGAGTGAAAACTGCTGTGTGTTTTATTAGGACAAAACAGGAACACAGCGTGCGTGTGTGTGTGTGTGTGTGTGTGTGTGTGTGTGTGTGTGTGTGTGTGGGTGCGTGGGTGCGTGGGTGCGTGCGTGTGTGTTTGTGCGTGCGTGGGTGCGTGGGTGCGTGGGTGCGTGCGTGCGTGCGTGCGTGGGTGCGTGCGTGCGTGCGTGCGTGCGTGCGTGGGTGTGTGTGTGTGTGCGTGTGATAAACAGTTGTGAATTGAATTTGAGTAAGTTTCTGTATCCAGGGTGACATACGGTTTCCATGAAGGGTCTGACGTCACATCGTTTCCAGGGTTTAGAGCTTCTCACATGACACTTGGTCTCCAACACATCTAGACGGAGGTAGTAGACGTTTCCAGCTGGACCCTGAGAGAGACAAACATTAACCTGGACATCAGACACACCACAACAACACGAGGCTGTGTTTTCCCTCTCTCTTGGCCAGGCTGAGAATATTCAACGACCAACATTAGATTTCCCTTCATTCACAATGGGTTTGCCAGCCTCATACTCAAGAGAATAATGTAGTGGCTGAATGCCAGGTGTGTGTGTGTGTGTGTGTGTGTGTGTGTGTGTGTGTGTGTGTGTGTGTGTGCGTGCGTGCGTGCGTGCGTGCGCACGTGCGTGTGCGTGTGCGTGTGTGTGTGTGCGTGCATGCGTGTGTGTGTCATTTCAAGATAAACCCATGTATTAATCCTTGTCTCATGATACCACTAATCCCAAGATCTGATAAATCTGATCTGACTTTGACGTTACAACAGATCTGCATCTCATCACATAGTGTTAGAATAAAACCTCTTCTGCCCATGCGTCATTAGTTTGGGTACGCGTAGGCCCCACACAAGCAAACACTCATTAGTCTAGTCGTTGATTTTCTTAAACATAGATTCCCGAATTTAAAATAAACTGACAGCAACATTCTTTGATAATAGACAGAAAACTGACCTGAGCGTGAAGATGAACGTTGGATATTCTATTGAGGGCAAATTTATACCCCTCGGTTCGGTCTTCATTGATGTAGGTGAGGGCCAATTTGGAAAGCTTCTCCACAGCTTTGTCATTGCAAGGTGTGGGCGATAGCTCTATCATCTGTCCCCAGGCCAGCAAAATATGAGTTAACAGGAAAATCCAGGTACATTTTCCCATTTTAATAGTTTTTAATAAACTTTTTTTTTGTCTGCAAGGTGGGTAAATGTCAAGTGGAAAAATGTCTCTTGTTCTCCTCCTACCACATCTGTTTACTTTGTGGCAGTGACTTTTGGAATCCCAAAAACAACAGAGTTTTTGAAACGGAGCCAAAGACAAAGTTATTTGATTTGATTGTTTTAAACAAAACAAAAAACAAAAAAAACGTGTTTCTTGAATAATTGTATCTGTCGAACCCGATAATTGACGGTAGTTCTAGGATCTACTATGTGCCTTTACATAGTTTCACATGTAATTTTCTGAACTATACATAATATTAACTGACAAAATATCCGAAGGATATTTATGTCTAAAATGTAGCCTAAACCAGATCGATCACATGGTAGATGTCCCCCCCCCCCCCCCCCCCCAAAAAAAAAGTGGTGACGTTAACTAACACAGTCCAAATTATGATCTAAATTGTTCGCTATTTGCGTCTTGGTAGATTGCAGTTCTTAATTTCACCGACAGGTGGCAATGTTGGCCTAATCATTCCATGGAGTACCACAGAGGTTGAATGAAACAGGATTGGAATTTGAACGTGGAACGTGCCTTTAACACCATGACAGAATAGAAAAACCGATACGGACTTGTAAATATTTATTGCCTTTAACTTGTGCAGAGCTTGAATCACCTGAGGGGTATACAACAAAGCAGAATCAATTATTTAGCCAGCTAATTTTGATAAAGAACTATAAAATTACTATCGATTTTCTGGTTCATTACAGGTATGTGTTTTCATTGTTGAGTCAATAAGCGCTTACCCATTTGAAGCTAATCTTACTAAAAAATAAATATTATTCAAACAGATTTAGTCTATTTAGCTGGTCCCTGCTCTGGTTGGTGATGATGACAACCATGTCTTACAGAGATATGTTTTTTTTTAATTGTACCTGTATTTAACTAGGCAAGTCAGTTAATAAGAACTAATTCTTACTTTCAATGATGGCCTAGGAACAGTGGATTAACTGCCTTGTTCAGGGGAACAGTGGGTTAACTGCCTTGTTCAGGGGAACAGTGGGTTAACTGCCTTGTTCAGGGGAACAGTGGATTAACTGCCTTGTTCAGGGGAACAGTGGGTTAACTGCCTTGTTCAGGGGAACAGTGGGTTAACTGCCTTGTTCAGGGGAACAGTGGGTTAACTGCCTTGTTCAGGGGAACAGTGGATTAACTGCCTTGTTCAGGGGAACAGTGGGTTAACTGCCTTGTTCAGGGGAACAGTGGGTTAACTGCCTTGTTCAGGGGAACAGTGGGTTAACTGCCTTGTTCAGGGGAACAGTGGATTAACTGCCTTGTTCAGGGGAACAGTGGGTTAACTGCCTTGTTCAGGGGAACAGTGGGTTAACTGCCTTGTTCAGGGAACAGTGGATTAACAGGGAACAGTGGGTTAACTGCCTTGTTCAGGGGAACAGTGGGTTAACTGCCTTGTTCAGGGAACAGTGGATTAACTGCCTTGTTCAGGGGAACAGTGGATTAACTGCCTTGTTCAGGGAACAGTGGGTTAACTGCCTTGTTCAGGGAACAGTGGATTAACAGTGGGGGAACAGTTTAACTGCCTTGTTCAGGGAACAGTGGATTAACTGCCTTGTTCAGGGGAACAGTGGGTTAACTGCCTTGTTCAGGGGAACAGTGGGTTAACTGCCTTGTTCAGGGGAACAGTGGGTTAACTGCCTTGTTCAGGGGAACAGTGGGTTAACTGCCTTGTTCAGGGGCAGAACGACAGATTTTATTTTACCTTGTCAGCTCAGGGATTCAATCTTGCAACATTTCGGTTACTAGTCCAACGCTCTAACCACTAGGCTACCTGCCGCCCCTCCACTCTAACCACTAGGCTACCTGCCGCCCCTCCACTCTAACCACTAGGCTACCTGCCGCCCCTCCACTCTAACCACTAGGCTGCCTGCCGCCCCTCCACTCTAACCACTAGGCTACCTGCCGCCCTTCCACTCTAACCACTAGGCTACCTGCCGCCCCTCCACTCTAACCACTAGGCTACCTGCCGCCCCTCCACTCTAACCACTAGGCTACCTGCCGCCCCTCCACTCTAACCACTAGGCTACCTGCCGCCCCTCCACTCTAACCACTAGGCTACCTGCCGCCCCTCCACTCTAACCACCAGGCTACCTGCCGCCCCTCCACTCTAACCATTAGGCTACCTGCTGCCCCTCCACTCTAACCACTAGGCTACCTGCCGCCCCTCCACTCTAACCACCAGGCTACCTGCCGCCCCTCCACTCTAACCACTAGGTTACCTGCCGCCCCTCCACTCTAACCACTAGGTATACCTGACACCCCTCCACTCTAACCACTAGGCTGCCTGCCGCCCCTCCACTCTAACCACCAGGCTACCTGCCGCCCCTCCACTCTAACCACCAGGCTACCTGCCGCCCCTCCACTCTAACCACTAGGCTACCTGCCGCCCCTCCACTCTAACCACTAGGCTACCTGCCGCCCCTCCAATCTAACCACTAGGTATACCTGACACCCCTCCACTCTAACCACTAGGTTACCTGCCGCCCCTCCACTCTAACCACTAGGTATACCTGACACCCCTCCACTCTAACCACTAGGCTGCCTGCCGCCCCTCCACTCTAACCACCAGGCTACCTGCCGCCCCTCCACTCTAACCACCAGGCTACCTGCCGCCCCTCCACTCTAACCACTAGGCTACCTGCCGCCCCTCCACTCTAACCACCAGGCTACCTGCCGCCCCTCCACTCTAACCACTAGGCTACCTGCCGCCCCTCCACTCTAACCACCAGGCTACCTGCCGCCCCTCCACTCTAACCACTAGGCTACCTGCCGCCCCTCCACTCTAACCACTAGGCTACCTGCCGCCCCTCCACTCTAACCACCAGGCTACCTGCCGCCCCTCCACTCTAACCACCAGGCTACCTGCCGCCCCTCCACTCTAACCACTAGGCTACCTGCCGCCCCTCCACTCTAACCACTAGGCTACCTGCCGCCCCTCCACTCTAACCACTAGGCTACCTGCCGCCCCTCCAATCTAACCACTAGGTATACCTGACACCCCTCCACTCTAACCACTAGGTTACCTGCCGCCCCTCCACTCTAACCACTAGGTATACCTGACACCCCTCCACTCTAACCACTAGGCTGCCTGCCGCCCCTCCACTCTAACCACCAGGCTACCTGCCGCCCCTGTTAATTGATGGTGAACGCCTAAAGATTCAAGTAAAAGACCTAAATGTGTTTATTTTCATTTTCTTGTGTCTGGGAAGGAATTCCATTAGGAGACTCTCTTACGGAACTGTAGAACCTGTATCTTGTATTCTAAGATTCTAAGAGGGGCTATTTTCATGATGTGTATCTGCAGTGAATCAAACATATGGAATCATCTGAGAGGTGTTTACAACTCATCCAAGAAATAGTATAACGTGAGCCGAAGTTGACTGAGGATTCTGTCAAGACAGGTCATGGAAAGCCATATTCTACTGCTATGTTGTTGTTTATCCAACTGAGCAGTCATAACCGATATTCAGAGTACCTACAGACTAAGGCTTGTTTTAATGCTGTTGTTCTTCCTATTTACTGCTGTTGAATAGTGATCCACTTCTTAACAGTGCTCCAAAAGTAATGCAGTATCTCAACGTACAGTAGAACAGTGGTTCTCCACATACAGTAGAACAGATGGTTCTCAACATACAGTAGAACAGTGGTTCTCCACATACAGTAGAACAGATGGTTCTCAACATACAGTAGAACATATGGTTCTCAACATACAGTAGAACAGTGGTTCTCCACATACAGTAGAACAGATGGTTCTCAACATACAGTAGAACAGATGGTTCTCAACATACAGTAGAACAGTGGTTCTCAACATACAGTAGAACAGATGGTTCTCAACATACAGTAGAACAGATGGTTCTCAACGTACAGTAGAACAGATGGTTCTCAACATACAGTAGAACAGTGGTTCTCAACAAACAGTAGAGCAGATGGTTCTCCACATACAGTAGAACAGATGGTTCTCAACATACAGTAGAACAGTGGTTCTCAACAAACAGTAGAGCAGATGGTTCTCCACATACAGTAGAACAGATGGTTCTCAACAAACAGTAGAGCAGATGGTTCTCCACATACAGTAGAGCAGATGGTTCTCCACATACAGTAGAACAGATGGTTCTCAACATACAGTAGAGCAGATGGTTCTCCACATACAGTAGAACAGATGGTTCTCAACATACAGTAGAGCAGATGGTTCTCAACATACAGTAGAGCAGATGGTTCTCCATGTACAGTAGAGCAGATGGTTCTCAACATACAGTAGAGCAGATGGTTCTCCATGTACAGTAGAACAGATGGTTCTCAACAAACATTAGAGCAGATGGTTCTCAACAAACAGTAGAGCAGATGGTTCTCCACATACAGTAGAACAGATGGTTCTCAACATACAGTAGAACAGATGGTTCTCAACATACAGTAGAACAGATGGTTCTCCACATACAGTAGAGCAGATGGTTCTCCACATACAGTAGAACAGATGGTTCTCAACATACAGTAGAACAGATGGTTCTCAACATACAGTAGAACAGTGGTTCTCAACAAACAGTAGAGCAGATGGTTCTCCACATACAGTAGAACAGATGGTTCTCAACATACAGTAGAACAGTGGTTCTCAACAAACAGTAGAGCAGATGGTTCTCCACATACAGTAGAACAGATGGTTCTCAACAAACAGTAGAGCAGATGGTTCTCCACATACAGTAGAACAGATGGTTCTCCACATACAGTAGAGCAGATGGTTCTCCACATACAGTAGAACAGATGGTTCTCAACATACAGTAGAGCAGATGGTTCTCCACATACAGTAGAACAGATGGTTCTCAACATACAGTAGAGCAGATGGTTCTCAACATACAGTAGAGCAGATGGTTCTCCATGTACAGTAGAGCAGATGGTTCTCAACATACAGTAGAGCAGATGGTTCTCCATGTACAGTAGAACAGATGGTTCTCAACAAACATTAGAGCAGATGGTTCTCAACAAACAGTAGAGCAGATGGTTCTCCACATACAGTAGTACAGATGGTTCTCAACATACAGTAGAACAGATGGTTCTCAACATACAGTAGAACAGATGGTTCTCCACATACAGTAGAGCAGATGGTTCTCCACATACAGTAGAACAGATGGTTCTCAACATACAGTAGAACAGATGGTTCTCAACATACAGTAGAACAGATGGTTCTCAACATACAGTAGGACAGAGAACAACTGCATTAGAGGACTATTTACTGTATTTGGTCTCATACAGTGTTAAACTAATGCAGTGACCTATAGTATATTCCTAGCATTGTTGTTTTTAATTGTGTCCTAGTCATTTACATTCATATGTGTTTTTTTCCCAAAATTGTCACAACATGTACTGTACATCTGCTTTGAGAGTTTCTTAGACAAAGACTGTTCAGTTTGAGGACAGAGGAATCGGGAAGACTGACATATCCCCAGCAAATTAGATGTGAATATCTGAAGCTACTTGGGTAAATGTATGAATAGCAGGAATAGAGATGGACCACATCTGAAGCTGGCCATCTTAGTTAAAGCCTTCACATCTGATTTAGACCGAAGCCTGAAGGACAAATCCCACTGTCAGAAACGTTATGATATATCGAGCAAAATTTCCAATTGCAAATCAATTTCAAAAAGATTGTTCTTTCGGCTGAGGTAAAGAGCTTAAAAATATGACTTTTAAACTTGTCAATTTGGCTCCGCCAGAAATGTCAGGGATAGTTCCAGCTCTCAGTCGATTAGCTCCCTCCGTCCTCACATGCCGACAGATCAGGAACATTTGGTTTTAATCAAAGAGTAAAACTGGACAGACAAAAAGTGTTTCTGATGTGAGTCTGTGTGTGCTTGTGAGTGTTTTGTTTTACTAACGTTGTATTCAGAAACTTGAGCAGGGCGTTTCTTTAGAATGTGTCAGTATTCTGTTATGGTGGTCACTGTGATGGCCAGCAATATGTGCCTGTTGGTCTCGCATCCCCTCAAAAGTCCTTGCCTCCTACCAGTCATTGATGACGGGTCAGAATTAGATTTCAACATAAGCAGAGGTTTTGGTGGTGTGTATTGTTTAGTTTATGGCTGGGATAGAATGGGAAAGGGAAATAGCCATTTCAACGCGATCTTAGTAATGACCGTATGACATTGTGTAAGAGTTTTATCTTCATGTCTTAATGATATAATTGAGCAATATGGCATGAAGGGGTGTGGTATATGGCCAATATGCCACGGCTAAGCTCTGTTCTTAAGCACGACGCAACGTGGAGTGCCTGCATACAGCCCTTAGCCGTGGTATATTGGCCATATATCACAAACCCCCGAGGTGCCTTATTGCTATTATAAACTGGTTACCAATGTAATTAGAGCAGTAAAAATACATGTTTTGTCATACCTGTGGTATACAGTCTGATATACCACGGCTGTCAACCAATCAGCATTCAGGGCTCAAAACACCCAGTGTATAAGTAGTTATTTAATCAAATTGTTGTGTGTAAAAGCGCATTATGTTTGGGTCAGAGACTATAGAAACATACAGGAAATGCATGTATTACCAAGGAATTACAGCTATCTATAAGTTAAACAAAGAGCTTTGAGAATGCAAAGAGAATGTCTCTGGCATTTCCTGTAAACAACTTGTTGAGCAACAATGATCTCTCTCCTTCTCCTTGAGATCCTTATTATTCTATAAAAGCTGCCTTATTTACATAACCTTGCTCCTTGACAGGATTTGAATGGATTCAGAAGCACTGGTATGTTTTCAGCTGGCTACAACTCAATTTAGACAGGATTTGAATAGATTCAGAAGCACTGGTATGTTTTCAGCTGGCTACAACTCAATTTAGACAGGATTTGAACTGATTCAGAAGAGCTGGTATGTTTTCAGCTGGCTACAATTCAATTTAGACAGGATTTGAACTGATTCAGAAGAGCTGGTATGTTTTCAGCTGGCTAGACAGGCCTGTGTGCTACAGTATTTCTCTCCCTCTCTTCCGTCTCTCTCTTCCCTTTCTCTCCCCTCTCTCTCTCTCCTCTCCCTCTCTTTCTCTCGCTTTCTTTCACTCTCTCTCTTTTCTCCCCTGTCTCTCTCCCCTCCCTCTCTTTCTCTCCTCTCTCTCTCTCCCCTCCCTCCCTCTCTTTCTCTCTCTGTCTTTCTCTCTCCTCTCTCTCTCTCTTTTCCCTCCCTCTTTCTCTCTCTCTCTCTCTCTCTCTCTCTCCTCTCTCTCTCTCTCTCTCTCTCCCTCTCTTCTCTCTCTCTCTCTCTCTCTCTCTCTCTCTCTCTCCCTCCCTCTCTTTCTCTCCCTCCCTCTCTCTCTCTCTCTCTCTCTCTCTCTCTCTCTCCCATCTCTCTCCCTCTCTCTCTC
This sequence comes from Oncorhynchus nerka, assembly GCF_034236695.1. Classification (NCBI taxonomy): domain Eukaryota; kingdom Metazoa; phylum Chordata; class Actinopteri; order Salmoniformes; family Salmonidae; genus Oncorhynchus; species Oncorhynchus nerka. The sequence goes on along the minus strand of NC_088419.1, from coordinate 90,260,197 downwards.
TCCTCCCCTCCCTCCTTTCTCTCTCTCTCTCTCTCTCTCTCTCTCTTTTCCCTCCCTCTTTCTCTCTCTCTCTCTCTCTCTCTCTCTCTCTCCTCCCTCTCTTTCTCTCCCTCTCTCTCTCCTCCCTCCCTCTCTTTCTTTCTCTCTCTCTTCTCTCTCTCTCTCTCTCTCTCTCTCTCTCTCTCATCTCTCTCCCCTCTCTCTCGCTCCCCTATCTCTCTCTCTCTCTCTCTCTCTCTCTCTCTCTCTCTCTCTCTCTCTCTCTCTCCTCTCTCTCTCTCTCTCTCTCTCTCTCTCTCTCTCTCTCTCTCTCTCTCTCTCTCTCTCTCTCTCTCTCTCTCTCTCTCTCTCTCTCTCTCTCTCTCTCTCTCTCTCTCTCCCTCTCTCTCTCTCTCCTCTCTCTCTCTCCTCTCTCTCCCTCTCTGTCTCTCCCCTCTCTCTCTCCCCCTATCTCTGCCTCTCTCTCTCTCTCTCTCTCTCTCTCTCTCTCTCTCTCTCTCTCTCTCCTCTCTCTCTCCCTCTCTCTCCCTCTCTCTCTCCCTCTCTCTCTCCTCTCTCTCCCTCTCTCTCTCCCTCTCTCTCTCTCTCTCTCTCCTCCCCTCTCTCTCCCCCCTCTCTGTAACCCAATAACACTTTAATTTATATTCTATAGAGGTTCAACATGTGATTACACATATTTTGTGCAAATCACTCTGAACACATATGTCTCATGACCCAAATCAGGTTAAAAGCCCTCCTGCTGCCATATGGGAGAAGGCATGCCAGGAGTCAATGCTTTTCTTTCCTTCTCTCTCTCTCTCTCTCTCTCTCTCTCTCTCTCTCTCTCTCTCTCTCTCTCTCTCTCTCTCTCTCTCTCTCTCTCTCTCTCTCTCTCTCTCTCTCTCTCTCTCTCTCTCTCCTTCTTTCTCTCTCTCCTTCTTTCTCTCTCTCCTTCTTTCTCTCTCTCGCTCTCTCTCTCTCTCTCTCCCCTCCCTCTCTTTCTCTCTCTCTCTTTCTCTCTCACTTTTATTTGAAGAGATCATCCAGCTCGTTCCCGTCCACCTGGAAAATTGCACACAGACCCTGGGACAATTAGGATTTGAACCTTTATAAGGGTACATTGAAATTCCCAGAACATGGCTGTAATTCTAGCATGAACCAGGTGTTGCTCGCTGGAGACCTCCCATATTTGAACACTTAAGATCTGAAGTTTGTTCAATGTTAAATATGACTGAGGGTTTTAAAGGCTGTGATTAATGTCCACACGTAACAGATCTGAAACATAAATCAAACGTAAACGTGACAGTGTGTTAATGTGATCATATAACCGGGATCAATAACTGTAAAACATAGTCAACACAAGAGAAAAAACGTTTAGAAACGGATAGCAATCAATCAGAAATGTGTCGGTACAAAATTCAAAGATCGGCCTACCTTTAGTGTCTTGTGTTTTTAGAAGGAATAATATAAACCTTCTTGTCTTCAACATTTCTTGTTTAAAGGAAACTAGGATACCCAAACTAGCTAGAAAAAAACAGAGGTGTTTTCCATCATAATTAAAGGTTAAATAAAAATACAAAATAAATTAACTTTCTATAATTACCACCCCAACAGTCGTTTATTAGGTTTTACTCATTACACAGACTAATAAATGGCTTGTCAGTGGATATGGAAGGACATTTTGTAGTGCGTATAATTATATAATAGCATCATTTAAACTACCATTTAATAATTTAGACTAAATTGCGCTGACCTTGATACTGTATAAGAATTCCCAAATAGCCTAGTTTTACTACTGTGTTCAAATTCCCAAACAGCCTAGATTTGATACTGTGTTCAAATTCCCAAACAGCCTAGATTTGTCCCTCTGCTCTAGTCTCGACAGGACTCAAAGTGATGAGGTGCCACACGTGCAACGTTGGTGGGAGTGTCTGCCGCGAGTAGAAATCTACTCCTCTCCTGCGGACAGCGAGCAGCCACCTCTCCATTCCCAAAGCGGACTCTCAAAATCAACTAGAGGAATTGACACGGGCTGAATAGGACTTCAAACAAATCTGTTGTAGAGAAAGTGATCTTATTTAGACTGTTTTCAGCCAACAGAATGGCATTGTGGCGGGTTACGGTTGTCTTGATGTGGTATTTGATAGCGTTGAGCTCTGCGCGCAGGACTGGTGCTGAAGACGGAGAGGTTTTGGAGAAAACGAACAGCGCGAGATGTACTTCGCGCTGCTTCAGTCTGCACATGACACAACTCACAGCATCTTTTAAACATCTTCAGGTAAAATCTTTACATTTGATTAAAACCGTTAATGTGGACGAATTTTACACAAACACTTTGATGTTTGAGAGTATGAACCCGCGCTCACGTTGCGCGTATTTAGTGTTGTTCATGGTATTTCGTTTTATTCAGTGTGTTAGGCTATGTTGAATGGAAATAAGCATTACATGCACAATAACCAAAACTAAGTAGCATGTCATATGTGGGTAACATCCATTTTATCGCTACGATTAAGGCTGAACTGAAGCTGTTCAACATTTGTGACAATACTCGTTGGGGAGGTAAAGACCATCGAAAGCCATATTATCCTTAACCTCTTCAACATGTGCGTTCGCTTTAGTGGGTGGGAAAGTCATTAAGCACCACACTTTTTCTGACTTCAGTCTGACTGAATGGGATGTAAGGCGTGAGTGGGGGGCCGGAGCTAGGGGTGTGTGTGTGAGTGGAGGGGGAGGGGGGGCTGGTTTTGGAACTGGCTAAGGCATTAGATCCGCGGCCACCTGGGTGCAGGGTGGAGGGGTAATGAGGGTGGCCTCTGAATGACTGGGAGTCCAGTCCCCGCTCTGGGCTGAGAGGTGTCGGCGTGCCGCTGATTCACAGCTCTGAGGAGGGAGGGAGGGATGGTGGGGCTGGCTGAGGGAGGGATGGTGGGGCTGGCTGAGGCAGGGATGGAGGTGGGGCTGGCTGAGGGACGGATGGAGGTGGGGCTGGCTGAGGGACGGATGGAGGTGGGGCTGGCTGAGGGAGGGATGGATGGAGGTGGGGCTGGCTGAGGGAGGGATGGAGGTGGGGCTGGCTGAGGGAGGGATGGAGGTGGGGCTGGCTGAGGGACGGGTGGAGGTGGGGCTGGCTGAGGGAGGATGGAGGTGGGGCTGGCTGAGGGACGGATGGAGGTGGGGCTGGCTGAGGGAGGATGGAGGTGGGGCTGGCTGAGAGAGGGATGGTGGGGCTGGCTGAGGGAGGGATGGAGGTGGGGCTGGCTGAGGGAGGATGGAGGTGGGGCTGGCTGAGAGAGGGATGGTGGGGCTGGCTGAGGGACGGGTGGAGGTGGGGCTGGCTGAGGGAGGGATGGAGGTGGGGCTGGCTGAGGGAGGATGGAGGTGGGGCTGGCTGAGAGAGGGATGGTGGGGCTGGCTGAGGGACGGGTGGAGGTGGGGCTGGCTGAGGGAGGATGGAGGTGGGGCTGGCTGAGGGAGGATGGAGGTGGGGCTGGCTGAGGGAGGATGGAGGTGGGGCTGGCTGAGAGAGGGATGGTGGGGCTGGCTGAGGGAGGGATGGAGGTGGGGCTGGCTGAGGAGGATGGAGGTGGGGCTGGCTGAGAGAGGGATGGTGGGGCTGGCTGAGGGACGGGTGGAGGTGGGGCTGGCTGAGGGAGGGATGGAGGTGGGGCTGGCTGAGGGACGGGTGGAGGTGGGGCTGGCTGAGGGAGGGATGGAGGTGGGGCTGGCTGACGGAGGATGGAGGTGGGGCTGGCTGAGGGAGGGATGGAGGTGGGGCTGGCTGAGGGAGGGATGGAGGTGGGGCTGGCTGAGGGAGGGATGGAGGTGGGGCTGGCTGAGGGACGGGTGGAGGTGGGGCTGGCTGAGGGAGGATGGAGGTGGGGCTGGCTGAGGGAGGATGGAGGTGGGGCTGGCTGAGGGAGGGATGGATGGAGGTGGGGCTGGCTGAGGGAGGGATGGAGGTGGGGCTGGCTGAGGCAGGGATGGAGGTGGGGCTGGCTGAGGGACGGATGGAGGTGGGGCTGGCTGAGGGAGGATGGAGGTGGGGCTGGCTGAGAGAGGGATGGTGGGGCTGGCTGAGGGAGGGATGGTGGGGCAGGCTGAGGGGTGGTGGGGCTGGGTGAGGGAGGGATGGAGGTGAGGCTGGCTGAGGGAGGGATGGAGGTGAGGCTGGCTGAGGGAGGGATGGAGGTGGGGCTGGCTGAGGGAGGGATGGAGGTGGGGCTGGCTGAGGGAGGGATGGAGGTGGGGCTGGCTGAGGGAGCTGTAGAGTAAAATGAAACAACTTGTATATAGGCTATACCTACTAGGTTGAATCCTTCTAGCTATAAGGACCTAATCCTTAAGGATAAATGACAGTTTATTAGATCACATAAAGGACAACATGTCTTAATGAACTTGTTTGTCTTATTATTGTTACCCTTCTGATTGGACCGATTGACAACATCCTCCAATAGGAGAATATGTTGTGTACTGTTACCCTTCTGATTGGACCGATTGACAACATCCTCCAATAGAAGAATATGTTGTGTACTTTAGGCTCAAATGCTCCCAGGAATCTGAGCTAACTTTATTGTAGTACAGTTATAACATAAAATTTCTATCCAAGTAGATCCTTATCAGATCTGTGCATTTTTTAAATGAATGATAATGTGAGTTTGAGATATGATGTGACTTCATATGCTGTGTGGTGGAACCACAGACATTTCAGGATAACCAACAAGCTCTCACAGTCTCACTGCAGAGTTAGACATTCATTCACGTTTTTCTCCAAATGTCAAATTTCAAAGTGTCTTTGACACCCTGGGTTGACTCTTTCTGGTCAGTATCATTTCATTTCTTTAAACGTCGCTCCAAATGTAAAATGTAAAAAGATTAAGGGTTAAGGCATTGGATAGGGTTAAAACATTTAAGTTTAGGCACTCATTCCAAATGGTTACGGTATGGGTTAAGGTATGGGTTAAGGTATGGGTTAAGGTTTGGGTTAAGGTATGGGTTAAGGTATGGGTTAAGGTTTGGGTTAAGGTATGGGTTAAGGTTTGGGTTAAGGTATGGGTTAAGGTATGGGTTAAGGTTTGGGTTAAGGTATGGGTTAAGGTATGGGTTAAGGTATGGTATGGGTTAAGGTATGGGTTAAGGTATGGGTTAAGGTATGGGTTAAGGTTTGGGTTAAGGTTTGGGTTAAGGTATGGGTTAAGGTTTGGGTTAAGGTTTGGGTTAAGGTATGGGTTAAGGTTTGGGTTAAGGTTTGGGTTACGGTATGGGTTAAGGTATGGGTTAAGGTATGGTATGGGTTAAGGTATGGGTTAAGGTTTGGGTTAAGGTTTGGGTTAAGGTATGGGTTAAGGTTTGGGTTAAGGTATGGGTTAAGGTTTGGGTTACGGTATGGGTTAAGGTTTGGGTTAAGGTATGGGTTAAGGTATGGGTTAAGGTATGGGTTAAGGTATGGGTTAAGGTTTGGGTTACGGTATGGGTTAAGGTATGGGTTAAGGTATGGGTTAAGGTATGGGTTAAGGTTTGGGTTAAGGTATGGGTTAAGGTTTGGGTTAAGGTATGGGTTAAGGTATGGGTTAAGGTTTGGGTTAAGGTATGGGTTAAGGTATGGGTTAAGGTTTGGGTTAAGGTATGGGTTAAGGTATGGGTTAAGGTTTGGGTTAAGGTATGGGTTAAGGTTTGGGTTAAGGTATGGGTTAAGGTTTGGGTTAAGGTTTGGGTTAAGGTATGGGTTAAGGTTTGGTTTAAGGTATGGGTTAAGGTATGGGTTAAGGTATGGGTTAAGGTTTGGGTTACGGTATGGGTTAAGGTATGGGTTAAGGTTTGGGTTACGGTATGGGTTAAGGTATGGGTTAAGGTTTGGGTTAAGGTATGGGTTAAGGTTTGGGTTATGGTATGGGTTAAGGTATGGGTTAAGGTTTGGGTTAAGGTATGGGTTAAGGTATGGGTTAAGGTTTGGGTTAAGGTATGGGTTAAGGTATGGGTTAAGGTTTGGGTTAAGGTATGGGTTAAGGTTTGGGTTAAGGTATGGGTTAAGGTATGGGTTAAGGTTTGGGTTAAGGTATGGGTTAAGGTTTGGGTTAAGGTATGGGTTAAGGTTTGGGTTAAGGTATGGGTTAAGGTATGGGTTAAGGTTTGGGTTAAGGTATGGGTTAAGGTATGGGTTAAGGTTTGGGTTAAGGTATGGGTTAAGGTTTGGGTTAAGGTATTTCCCGACGTCTTTAGGTCATGGGATAAACGTCCAACTTCAAAGTCACTCTCGAGCGATCTGCCTGAGATAACAGCCGCAGATGACATCATCTGAGAAATGACTGTTGTCAAGTCACGTCCACATGTGTGTTTGTGTGCCAAAACACATCATACCACCAGCCACAGGAGTGTGTGTGTGTGTGTGTGTGTGTGTGTGTGTGTGTGTGTGTGTGTGTGTGTGTTTGTGTACGAGAGAGAGAGAAAATCCCACCCTGGCTTGGCTTGCTTCCGACCACTGGAATGTGACCCTCACTATTTCCAGTTCACACCTCAGTCAGCCTGCTCCTTAGTGAGTCGTACTGTGTGTTGTTCTGTATGTGTTCCCTGTACTGTGTGTTGTTCTGTATGTGTTCCCTGTACTGTGTGTTGTTCTGTATGTGTTCCCTGTACTGTGTGTTGTTCTGAATGTGTTCCCTGTAGTGTGTGTGTTGTTCTGAATGTGTTCCCTGTAGTATGTGTGTTGTTCTGTATGTGTTCCCTGTAGTGTGTGTGTTGTTCTGAATGTGTTCCCTGTAGTATGTGTGTTGTTCTGTATGTGTTCCCTGTAGCGTGTGTGTTGTTCTGTATGTGTTCCCTGTAGCGTGTGTGTTGTTCTGTATGTGTTCCCTGTAGCGTGTGTGTTGTTCTGTATGTGTTCCCTGTAGCGTGTGTGTTGTTCTGAATGTGTTCCCTGTAGTGTGTGTTGTTCTGTATGTGTTCCCTGTAGCGTGTGTGTGTTTTTGTACGTGTCATAAGCTTCTCTGAGCGATGTGTCTCCTCTCGGGCACTAGATAGGTAGCCAGGTAGGGTTAAGTTCAAAGGTCACCTGTGTAGCCGTCCACACCACCTACAAGCTCTGACAGACAGACAAATGGACAGAGAGATAGTACATTCTTGCTGATGTCATCCTCTCCCGTGGGCTGTCCTCTCCTGTCTGGGAGTGATTTACTCCTGGCGATAGGTATACTGAGGTACTGACATAAGACAAAGAGACAGAGAGCCTTAGAGGACATCTAAAAACAGCAAGATCAGAGGTTGTCAACCTTTTCCTTTCCTGGAACCACCAATCACAGTCCAAAGCTCTCGAGGACCAACATTTGCGGAGTCTCAGATTTTTTTATAAAACACAAAATATCTTAATGGTCAAATGTTGTCAATTTTATCAGGGAATGTAACAGAATACGATTACAGATGGATGTTTGATAACACTTTCCATTGTGATTATATATATTATTATATTGTGACTATATATACCTGCTCTACTATCTACAGAGACTCTATATACCTGCTCTACTATCTACAGATACTCTATATACCTGCTCTACAATCCACATACTCTATATATCTGCTCTACTATCTATAGAGACTCTATATATCTGCTCTACTATCTATAGAGACTCTATATATCTGCTCTACTATCTATAGAGACTCTATATACCTGCTCTACTATCTATAGAGACTCTATATATCTGCTCTACTATCTATAGAGACTCTATATATCTGCTCTACTATCTATAGAGACTATATATCTGCTCTACTATCTATAGAGACTCTATGTACCTGCTCTACTATCTATAGAGACTCTATATACCTGCTCTACTATCTATAGAGACTCTAACCCTCCCCTGTGCTGCACAGACTCTATATACCTGCTCTACTATCTATAGAGACCCTAACCATCCCCTGTGCTGCACAGACTCTATATTTCTGCTCTACTACCTATAGAGACCCTAACCCTCCCCTGTGCTGCACAGACTCTATATATCTGCTCTACTATCTATAGAGACTCTATATACCTGCTCTACTATCTATACAGACTCTATATACCTGCTCTACTATCTACAGAGACTATATACCTGCTCTACTATCTACAGAGACGATATACCTGCTCTACTATCTATAGAGACTATATATACCTGCTCTACTACCTATAGAGACTCTATATACCTGCTCTACTATCTACAGAGACTCAATATACCTGCTCTACTATCTACAGATACTCTATATACCTGCGATACTATCTACAGACACTATATATACCTGCTCTACTACATATAGAGACTCTATATACCTGCTCTACTATCTATAGAGACTCTATATACCTGCTCTACTATCTACAGACACTCTATATACCTGCTATACTATCTATATAGGCTCTATATACCCGCTCTACTATCTATACAGACTCTATATACCTGCTCTACTATCTACAGAGTCTATATACCTGCTCTACTATCTACAGACTCTATATACCTGCAATACTATCTACAGACACTATATATACCTGCTCTACTATCTACAGAGACTCTATATATCTGCTCTACTATCTACAGAGACTCTATATACCTGCTCTACTATCTACAGAGACTCTATATACCTGCGATACTATCTACAGACACTATATATACCTGCTCTACTACCTATAGAGACTCTATATACCTGCTCTACTATCTATAGAGACTCTATATACCTGCTCTACTATCTACATAGACTCTATATACCTGCTCTACTATCCACATAGACTCTATATACCTGCTCTACTATCTACAGAGACTCTATATACCTGCTCTACTATCTACAGAGACTATATATACCTGCTCTACTATCTACAGAGACTCTATATACCTGCTCTACTATCTACAGATACTCTATATACCTGCTCTACAATCCACATACTCTATATATCTGCTCTAGTATCTACAGAGACTCTTTATACCTGCTCTACTATCTACAGAGACTATATATACCTGCTCTACTATCTACAGAGACTCTATATACCTGCTCTACTATCTACAGATACTCTATATACCTGCTCTACTATCTACAGAGACTCTATATACCTGCTCTACTATCTACAGATACTCTATATACCTGCTCTACAATCCACATACTCTATATATCTGCTCTAGTATCTACAGAGACTCTTTATACCTGCTCTACTATCTACAGAGACTATATATACCTGCTCTACTATCTACAGAGACTCAATATACCTGCTCTACTATCTACAGATACTCTATATACCTGCTCTACTATCTACAGAGACTCTATATACCTGCTCTACTATCTATAGAGACTCTATATACCTGCTCTACTATCTACAGAGACTCTATATACCTGCTCTACTATCTACAGAGACTCTATATATCTGCTCTACTATCTATAGAGACTCTATATACCTGCTCTACTATCTACAGAGACTCTATATACCTGCTCTACTATCTACAGAGACTCTATATACCTGCTCTACTATCTACATAGACTCTATATACCTGCTCTACTATCTACAGAGACTCTATATACCTGCTCTACTATCTATAGATACTCTATATACCTGCTCTACTATCTATAGAGACTCTATATACCTGCTCTACTATCTACAGAGACTCTATATACCTGCTCTACTATCTACAGAGACTCTATATACCTGCTCTACTATCTTCCGAGACTCTATATACCTGCTCTACTATCTACAGAGACTCTATATACCTGCTCTACTGGGAGTTAAGTGATGCTGTTTATGACCCGGTTCGTGTTGCCTTCTCCTGTCACCACAAGAGAGAGGTGCTACGCTGCAGCTGGGCTGGGTAGTGAAACCCTGTCATCCTCACCTCACTTGAGCTGGGGTTATCTGGGGTCAGGCACACAAAGGGCCTTCTGATACACCACATACGTCAATGCTAGCTATCGTTTATGCCAATGCATTTATGTCACTCAGTCAGTTTGACTTTCTCCTTTGAGCAAAGCCAAGCCCTGCTAGCCCAGACAGCTGCAAGGGTTGCAGGTGTTTCACCATTCAGTTGGCTACTCTTTTCCCCCAACAGAGAGAATGGAAGTAAAATCAAGAATGGAAGTCAAATCCAATTGTGGTTGAAAGGGAGTCGTGTTAGACAGGATAGTGTTAGATGTGATAGACAGGATAGTGTTATATGTGATAGACAGGATAGTGTTATATGTGATAGACAGGATAGTGTTATATGTGTTAGACAGGATAGTGTTATATGTGATAGACAGGATAGTGTTAGACAGGATAGTGTTATATGTGTTAGACAGGATAGTGTTATATGTGATAGACAGGATAGTGTTAGACAGGATAGTGTTATATGTGTTAGACAGGATAGTGTTAGATGTGATAGACAGGATAGTGTTAGACAGGATGGTGTTATATGTGATAGACAGGATAGTGTTATATGTGTTAGACAGGATAGTGTTATATGTGTTAGACAGGATAGTGTTATATGTGATAGACAGGATAGTGTTATATGTGTTAGACAGGATAGTGTTAGACAGGATAGTGTTATATGTGTTAGACAGGATAGTGTTATATGTGTTAGACAGGATAGTGTTATATGTGATAGACAGGATAGTGTTAGACAGGATGGTGTTATATGTGTTAGACAGGATAGTGTTAGACAGGATAGTGTTATATGTGTTAGACAGGATGGTGTTATATGTGATAGACAGGATAGTGTTATATGTGTTAGACAGGATAGTGTTAGATGTGATAGACAGGATAGTGTTATATGTGTTAGACAGGATAGTGTTATATGTGATAGACAGGATAGTGTTATATGTGATAGACAGGATAGTGTTATATGTGATAGACAGGATAGATAGGATAGTGTTAGATGAGATAGTGTTAGATGAGATAGTGTTAGACAGGATAGTGTTATATGTGTTAGACAGGATAGTGTTATATGTGTTAGACAGGATGGTGTTATATGTGTTAGACAGGATGGTGTTATATGTGATAGACAGGATAGTGTTAGATGTGATAGACAGGATAGTGTTATATGATAGAGATAGTGTTAGATGATGGTGTTATATGTGATAGACAGGATAGTGTTAGATGACAGATAGTGTTATATGAGATAGACAGGATGTGTTATATGTGATAGACAGGATAGATAGGATAGTGTTAGATGAGATAGTGTTAGATGAGATAGTGTTAGACAGGATAGTGTTAGATGAGACAGGATAGTGTTAGATGTGATAGACAGGATAGTGTTATATGATGAGATAGTGTTATATGTGAGACAGGATAGTGTTATATGATGAGATAGTGTTATATGTGATAGACAGGATAGTGTTATATGTGATAGACAGGATAGATAGGATAGTGTTAGATGAGATAGTGTTAGATGAGATAGTGTTAGACAGGATAGTGTTATATGTGTTAGACAGGATAGTGTTATATGTGTTAGACAGGATAGTGTTATATGTGATAGACAGGATAGTGTTATATGAGATAGACAGGATCGTGTTATATGTGATAGACAGGATAGATAGGATAGTGTTAGATGAGATAGTGTTAGATGAGACAGTGTTAGACAGGATAGTGTTAGATGAGATAGTGTTAGACAGGATAGTGTTATATGTGACAGACAGGATAGATAGGATAGTGTTAGATGAGATAGTGTTAGATGAGATAGTGTTAGACAGGATAGTGTTAGATGAGATAGTGTTAGATGAGATAGTGTTAGATGAGATAGTGTTAGATGAGATCGTGTTAGATGAGATAGTGTTAGATGAGATAGTGTTAGATGAGATAGTGTTAGATGAGATAGTGTTAGATGAGATAGTGTTAGATGAGATAGTGTTAGATGAGATAGTGTTAGATGAGATAGTGTTAGATGAGATAGTGTTAGATGAGATAGTGTTAGATGAGATAGTGTTAGATAGGATAGTGTTAGACAGGATAGTGTTAGATGAGATAGTGTTAGACAGGATAGTGTTATTTGTGATAGTGTTAGATAGGATAGTGTTAGATGAGATAGTGTTAGATGAGATAGTGTTAGACAGGATAGTGTTAGATAGGATAGTGTTATATGTGATAGACAGGATAGATAGGATAGTGTTAGATGAGATAGTGTTAGATGAGATAGTGTTAGATGAGATAGTGTTAGACAGGATAGTGTTAGATAGGATAGTGTTAGATAGGATAGTGTTGTTTGTGATAGTGTTAGATGAGATAGTGTTAGATGAGATAGTGTTAGATGAGATAGTGTTAGATAGGATAGTGTTAGATAGGATAGTGTTAGATAGGATAGTGTTAGATAGGATAGTGTTAGATGAGATAGTGTTAGACAGGATAGTGTGAGATGGCATTGTGTAGAAGGCCTTGAGACCTCAGGAGAGGCCAGAATACATTGGGTTCCCTGCTATTAAATGTCCCAGATCCTTCAGACCGTGGAGAGACTGTGTGTGTGTTGGAAGAATGAAGCTATTCTTCTTCACTCTTTGTCTCCTCTCCTGTCTTAGACATGCAGACATGTTTGCTCTGATGGGCTCTTCTCTCTGCTGTAGGTGACCTTACCACAAACTGTCACAGCTCTGAACACTCCCAAATCAACTTGCCCCTGTGACCTATGAAGTTTACATGCAACAAAACTCTGTTAGTTCTCTGAGCTAAAGCCTAGGCATTGGCTAGAGAAGAAAACAACTATTTTATGTCTCAGGAATGATTACTCATCACCGAACCAACTTCCTTACAACCCTTCACATATATCTGAAAGGAATGGGTGAGTGTAAGCAATATGGGTCCAGTGGTTTAGAGGGTTAGGGGTTAGGGGTTTAGAGGGGTAGGGGTTAGAGGTTAGGAGTCCAGTGGTTTAGAGGGGTAGGGGTTAGGGGTCCAGTGGTTTAGAGGGGTAGGGGTTAGAGGTTAGGAGTCCAGTGGTTTAGAGGGGTAGGGGTTAGGGGTCCAGTGGTTTAGAGGGGTAGGGGTTAGGGGTTAGGGGTCCAGTGGTTTAGAGGGGGGTTAGGGGTTAGGGATCCAGTTGTTTAGAGGGGTAGGGGTTAGGGGTCCAGTGGTTTAGAGGGGTAGGGGTTAGGGGTCCAGTGGTTTAGAGGGGTAGGGGTTAGGTGTTAGGGATCCAGTTGTTTAGAGGGGTAGGGGTTAGGGGTTAAGGGTCCAGTGGTTTAGAGGGGTAGGGGTTAGGGGTTAGGGATCCAGTGGTTTAGAGGGGTAGGGGTTAGGGGTTAGGGATCCAGTGGTTTAGAGGGGTAGGGGTTAGGGGTTAGGGATCCAGTGGTTTAGAGGGGTAGGGGTTAGGGGTTAGGGATCCAGTGGTTTAGAGGGGTAGGGGTTAGGGGTTAGGGATCCAGTGGTTTAGAGGGGTAGGGGTTAGGAGTTAGGGATCCAGTGGTTTAGAGGGTAGGGGTTAGGGGTACAGTGGTTTAGAGGGGTAGGGGTTAGGGGTACAGTGGTTTAGAGGGGTAGGGGTTAGGGGTCCAGTGGTTTAGAGGGGTAGGGGTTAGGGGTACAGTGGTAGGGGTTAGGGGTCCAGTGGTTTAGAGGGGTAGGGGTTAGGGATCCAGTGGTTTAGAGGGGTAGGGGTTAGGGGTACAGTGGTTTAGAGGGGTAGGGGTTAGGGGTTAGGGATCCTGTGGTTTAGAGGGGTAGGGGGTTAGGGGCACAGTGGTTTAGAGGGGTAGGGGTTAGGGGTCCAGTGGTTTAGAGGGGTAGGGGTTAGGGGTCCAGTGGTTTAGAGGGATAGGGGTTAAGGGTCCAGTGGTTTAGAGGGGTAGGGGTTAGGGATCCAGTGGTTTAGAGGGGGGGTTAGGGGTGGTTTAGAGGGGTAGGGGTTAGGGTTTAGGGGTCAGTGGTTTAGAGGGGTAGGGGTTAGGGTTTAGGGGTCCAGTGGTTTAGAGGGGGGGTAGGGGTCCAGTGGTTTAGGGGTCCAGGAGTTGAGAGGGGTAGGGGTTAGGGGTACAGTGGTTTAGAGTGGTAGGAGTTAGGGGTTAGTGGTCCAGGGGTTGAGAGGGGTAGGGATTAGGGAACAGGGGTTGAGAGGTGTAGGATTTAGGGGTACAGGGGTGAGAGGGGTACAGGGGTTGAGAGGGTTACGGGTACAGGGGCGAGAGAGGTAGGGGTACATGGGTTGAGTGGGTAGGGGTACAGGGGTTGGGGGTACAGGGGTTAAGTGGGTAGGGGTACAGGGGTTAGGGGTACAGGGGTTGGGGGTACAGGGGTTGAGTGGGTAGGGGTACAGGGGTTAGGGGTACAGGGGTTGAGTGGGTAGGGGTACAGGTGTTAGGGGTACAGCGGTTGATTGGGGTAGGGGTTAGGGTTACAGGGGCTGATTGGGGTAGGGGTTAAGGGTACAGGGTTGGTTGGGGTAGGGGTTGAATGGGGTAGGGGTACAGGGGTACAGGGTTGGTTGGAGTAGGGGTTAGGGGTACAGGGTTTGAATGAGGTAGGGGTTGGGGGTACAGGGGCTGATTGGGGTAGGGGTTAAGGGTACATGGTTGGTTGGGGTAGGGGTACAGGGTTGGTTGGGGTAAGGGTTAGGGGTACAGGGTTGGTTGGGGTAAGGGTTAGGGGTACAGGGGTTGATTGGGATAGGGGTGATTTGAGATGGGCAGTAGCCTGACTTTCAGGAGGAAGTGGGGGAAGTCGAAGGGCAGAGCATATGGAATGAGGCTGAGGTATGTGAGACAGAGGCGGTCGGTGCCGTTCAAGATGAGGGAGTATGATACAACATTTTATGAACGTGGCCTTATTTCTATTACAGCATATTGGATGACTGTCATTCATATTCCATTCACCCAGTTCAATGTAACAGCGATAGGTTTAGGATACTACATGATACTCGAATTTTCGCTATACCCATCATGAGGTTGCTACAACCTAGCCTACGAATGAAAGTGTACAACGTAGGTGCACAGGTCGAGAGACAGTTCACTTTCACAGCAGTCACATACAAACAGCATGATCACTTTACTAGTTGTATTTATAATTCCTTCTCACAACAATCTACACGCTCTCCACCTATCACCTTTCCCCTTCGCTTGTGGACTTCAGTGCACAACACATCAGCTGTCTGTGATCATGCGAAATAACCTGTGACGTCTAACCGCTATACACAGCCTACACCGTTGTCATGTCATCGTCAATATAGCTACTGGAACTAACACTTTAGTAAACCCGCTACTAATCATACAGTACAGTGTACAGTCAGAAAGCAGTTTAGCAGTTACCCTGGCGGGCACCGGTGGCAATTAATGTATAAAACCCAAAGCTTACCTTGACTTGTTTTTATTTATTTTATTTAACCTTTATTTAACTTGGTAAGTCAGTTAACAAATTCTTAATTACAATGACGGCCTACCCCAGCCAAACCCGGACAACGCTGGGCCAATTGTGCGTCGCCCGATGGGACTCCCAATCATGTCCAGTTGTGATACAGCCTGGAATTGAGCCAAGGTCTGTAGTGATGCCTCTTGCACTGAGATGCAGTGCCTTAGACCGCTGCGCCACTTAGGAAGAGTTCCAGTGTTGGATAGCCATAGCCAGCTAGCTAACATAGCATCCCTCTCTGTTGGATAGCCATAGCCAGCTAGCTAACATAGCATCCCTCTCTGTTGGATAGCCATAGCCAGCTAGCTAACATAGCATCCCTCTCTGTTGGATAGCCATAGCCAGCTAGCTAACATAGCATCCCTCTCTGTTGGATAGCCATAGCCAGCTAGCTAACATAGCATCCCTCTCTGTTTGAGCCAGGTGTTTGAGTAGGATAAACTAGCTAGCTGCAGTCGCTAGCTAAGTGAAAGTGAAAGTTTACAAAAAATACAACCAAATATAGTTAGTTCTCTCTCTCTCTCTTGCGCCTCATTAATTTTGGAAGAAATTAATTTGTTAAAAACTGTTAAACTATTGTCTTTCTCTTTCTTTGAGTCAACTACTCATCACATTTCATGAACTGCAGTGCGAACTAGCTGTAGCTTATGCTTTCAGTACTAGATTCATTCTCTGATCTTTTGATTGGGTGGACAACATGTCAGTTCATGCTGTGATACATTGTAGGACGTCCTCCAGAAATAGTTATAATTACTGTGTAAGTCTATGGAAGGGGGTGAGAACCATTAGCCTCCTAGGTTTTATACTGAATTCAATGTACCCAGAGGAGGACAGAAGCTAGTTGTCAAATCAAATCAAATCAAATCAAATGATTTATATAGCCCTTCGTACATCAGCTGATATCTCAAAGTGCTGTACAGAAACCCAGCCTAAAACCCCAAACAGCAAGCAATTGTCCTCCGGCTACACCATGGTGCTACCCCACAGAGTACTGTTCAGGCTACTGTAGACCATGGCAAAACAGTGTGTTTTAATCAATTATTTGGTGACGTGAATATACACTGCTCAAAAAAATAAAGGGAACACAATGTAACTCCAAGTCAATCACACTTCTGTGAAATCAAACTGTCCACTTAGGAAGCAACACTGATTGACAATACATTTCACATGCTGTTGTGCAAATTGAATAGACAACAGGTGGAAATTATAGGCAATTAGCAAGACACCCCCCAATAAAGGAGTGGTTCTGCAGGTGGTGACCACAGACCACTTCTCAGTTCCTATGCTTCCTGGCTGATGTTTTGGTCACTTTTGAATGCTGGCGGTGCTTTCACTCTAGTGGTAGCATGAGACGGAGTCTACAACCCACACAAGTGGCTCAGGTAATGCAGCTCATCCAGGATGGCACGTCAATGCGAGCTGTGGCAATAAGGTTTGCTGTGTCTGTCAGCGTAGTGTCCAGAGCATGGAGGCGCTACCAGGAGACAGGCCAGTACATCAGGAGACGTGGAGGAGGCCGTAGGAGGGCAACAACCCAGCAGCAGGACCGCTACCTCCGCCTTTGGTCAAGGAGAAGCAGGAGGAGCACTGCCAGAGCCCTGCAAAATGACCTCCAGCAGGCCACAAATGTGCATGTGTCTGCTCAAACGGTCAGAAACAGACTCCATGAGGGTGGTATGAGGACCCGACGTCCACAGGTGGGGGTTGTGCTTACAGCCCAACACCGTGCAGGACGTTTGGGATTTGCTAGAGAACGCCAAGATTGGCAAATTCGCCACTGGCGCCCTGTGCTCTTCACAGATGAAAGCAGGTTCACACTGAGCACATGTGACAGACGTGACAGAGTCTGGCGACGCCGTGGAGAACGTTCTGCTGCCTGCAACATCCTCCAGCATGACTGGTTTGGCGGTGGGTCAGTCATGGTGTGGGGTGGCATTTCTTTGGGGGGCCGCACAGCCCTCCATGTGCTCGCCAGAGGTAGCCTGACTGCCATTAGGTACCGAGATGAGATCCTCAGACCCCTTGTGAGACCATATACTGGTGCGGTTGGCCCTGGGTTCCTCCTAATGCAAGAAAATGCTAGACCTCATGTGGCTGGAGTGTGTCAGCAGTTCCTGCAAGAGGAAGGCATTGATGCTATGGACTGGCCCGCCCGTTCCCCAGACCTGAATCCAATTGAGCACATCTGGGACATCATGTCTCGTCTATCCACCAACGCCACGTTGCACCACAGACTGTCCAGGAGTTGGCGGATGCTTTAGTCCAGATCTGGGAGGAGATCCCTCAGGAGACCATCCGCCACCTCATCAGGAGCATGCCCAGGCGTTGTAGGGAGGTCATACAGGCCCGTGGAGGCCACACACACTACTGAGCCTCATTTTGACTTGTTTTAAGGACATTACATCAAAGTTGGATCAGCCTGTAGTGTGGTTTTCCACTTTAATTTTGAGTGTGACTCCAAATCCAGACCTCCATGGGTTGAACATTTTTTGTGTGATTTTGTTGTCAGCACATTCAACTATGTAAAGAAAAAAGTATTTAATAAGAATATTTCATTCATTCAGATCTAGGATGTGTTATTTTTTTCCCTTTATTTTTTGGAGCAGTGTGTGTGTGTGTGTGTGTATATATATATATATTTTTTTTGTATTTAGTTTTATCTCAAAATCTTAACTTTTTTATAAATGTTTCACTATTTTTTTGGTTTGAAATTCTCTGAGGAGGATGGTCCTCCCCTTTCTCCTCTGAGGAGGATGGTCCTCCCCTTTCTCCACTGAGGAGGATGGTCCTCCCCTTTCTCCTCTGAGGAGGATGGTCCTCCCCTTTCTCCACTGAGGAGGATGGTCCTCCCCTTTCTCCACTGAGGAGGATGGTCCTCCCCTTTCTCCTCTGAGGAGGATGGTCCTCCCCTTTCTCCTCTGAGGAGGATGGTCCTCCCCTTTCTCCTCTGAGGAGGATGGTCCTCCCCTTTCTCCACTGAGGAGGATGGTCCTCCCCTTTCTCCTCTGAGGAGGATGGTCCTCCCCTTTCTCCTCTGAGGAGGATGGTCCTCCCCTTTCTCCTCTGAGGAGGATGGTCCTCCCCTTTCTCCTCTGAGGAGGATGGTCCTCCCCTTTCTCCTCTGAGGAGGATGGTCCTCCCCTTTCTCCTCTGAGGAGGATGGTCATCCCCTTTCTCCTCTGAGGAGGATGGTCCTCCCCTTTCTCCTCTGAGGAGGATGGTCCTCCCCTTTCTCCTCTGAGGAGCCTCCACTGATGGTAACCCTAACCCAGGCCAGTAACAGAGGTTGGTCAGGTTTAGCCCACTGAACCAAAGCTCCTCTTCTCTTCTACTGTTCAGCAAGAGAGAGATGCCTAGAAATTGGTCTCCCCAATTTGACCAGTTTCCTTTCTTAGTCTGTCTCTTTTTCCTGGTCAGTTTTTCATGACTGTCACAGTCACAGCCACAGTCACAGTCACAGCCACAGTCACAGCCACAGTCACAGTCACAGCCACAGTCACAGTCACAGTACCAGTCACAGTCACAGCCACAGCCACAGCCCCAGTCACAGTCACAGCCACATTCACAGTCACAGTCACAGCCACAGTCACAGTCACAGTCACAGCCACAGTACCAGTCACAGTCACAGTACCAGTCACAGCCACAGTCACAGTCACAGCCACAGCCACAGTCACAGCCACAGTCACAGTCACAGCCACAGTCACAGCCACAGTCACAGTCACAGCCACAGTCACAGCCACAGCCACAGTCACAGCTACAGTCACAGCCACAGTCACAGTACCAGGGAAATCTCCTGTCTCTGGTCTGTCTCTGTCTCTATCAGGAACATGATACAGCGGCCGAGTGTTTATGAAGTTTAAGCCAGGTCTTTCAGGGCATTGGACAACAGTGTTGTGAGTCCCCTCATATGAAAAATATATCCATTATGAATTGAGTGAGTTGTCATTTTTGTTGTTGTTGTAATAGAAAAAAATACAATTCAACAAACAAAACATTTAGTTTAGTTTATTTAATTCGACCATTTAAAAAAACAAGCACACATAACATGCACATGCACATGAATTAAAATCATGGAGGATAACACACAATACAGTCTGGGACTTATTTCCATTGTGGCCCTCACAGAATACAGTCTGGGACTTATTTCCATTGTGGCCCTCACACAGTTCAGTCTGGGACTTATTTCCATTGTGGCCCTCACACAGTTCAGTCTGGGACTTATTTCCATTGTGGCCCTCACACAATACAGTCTGGGACTTATTTCCATTGTGGCCCTCACACAATACAGTCTGGGACTTATTTCCATTGTGGCCCTCACACAGTACAGTCTGGGACTTATTTCCATTGTGGCCCTCGTGAGACAAGATGGAACACAGTATACATAGACAAAACGAAATAAACAATTGAACATTTACAGACATACATTTACTCTCTTGCTCAGACCCACACGTTCCCACCGTATCCCAGACCCAAATTTGGTTCTAATACTTGTAAGACTCTACCCTATATGATTTCAAAGATTTTTTTTCAATATTTAAATAGTAAATCATTTGATTATCCCAATCTCTTAACAGTGGAGTATCGTTTGATCTCCAGTAATTTAAGTAATCGCTTGTTCAATATAAGCGACGAAAATACTGTGCGGTGCGATGTCGCACCCCCATTACGCCATGTCACACCCCCATTACGCCATGTCACACCCCCATTACGCCATGTCACACCCCCACTACGCCATGTCACACCCCCATTACGCCATGTCGCACCCCCACTACGCCATGTCACACCCCCATTACGCCATGTCACACCCCCACTACGCCATGTCACACCCCCATTACGCCATGTCACACCCCCATTACGCCATGTCGCACCCCCATTACGCCATGTCACACCCCCATTACGCCATGTCGCACCCCCACTACGCCATGTCACACCCCCATTACGCCATGTCACACCCCCATTACGCCATGTCACACCCCATTACGCCATGCCACACCCTCATTACGCCATGTCACACCCCCATTACGCCATGCCACACCCCCATTACGCTATGTCACACCCCCATTACGCCATGTCTTGAAATATTCAGATCGACCAATTAAAAGTAAACTTACATTGTAAAACTTATGACAGCCAGCGTTCTAACTCCGCCCCTAACTTCTGGACTTGATAGCCACTCCCAGAAGACATGGATTATGGAGTCATTGTTAGTTTTACACTTAAGACATGACTCTGCCATTGTGCTGTAGAATTTGTGAATTTTGTCTCTTATATAATACATTCTATACATTCGTTTATACTGGATTAAGGACACAACTGTAATTGTGTTTGTTATGTTCCAACACTCCCTCCATCTTGTGCCAATATCCGTTTTTTTTTTTTTTTTTTAAGTCTTAGTGAGGAGTCATACTGCCACACCTGGGGAGTGTCAGAGAGTTTCACACAGTGAGAGAAGGAGGGAAGGAGGCCCACTGTACCTCTCTCTACCTCTCTTTCTTTCATCTACTACAGTGAGCTTGACTGCTAGACAGATGATGTAGCTTAACATTAAACCACCGCTCTGACATTAGCCTGAGATGCCTCTGCTCTAATGCGAATGGGAGAGAATCTTTGTGTGTGTTGTGTGTTTTACCACTGTTGGAAATCAGGTCATAGTTCCAGAGCTACTGCACCTTTTCAGGGTGTTGTCTGGATCTGAGCCAATGTGTTTTGTTCTCTCTCTCTCTCTCTCTTTCTCTCTTTCTCTCTCTCTCTCTCTCTCTTCTCTCTCTCTCTCTCTTCTCTCTCTCTCTCTCTCTCTCTCTCTCTTCTCTTTCTCTCTCTCTCTCTTTCTCTCTCTCTCTCTCTCTCTCTTTCTCTCTCTCTCTCTCTCTCTTCTCTCTCTCTCTCTCTCTCTCTCTCTCTTTCTCTTTCTCTCTTTACATTGCAAAAGCAAGTGAAATTACAGTTTTTCTCAATTGCTAAAACACAATTTCTGAAACCTTGCTCCATTTCCTGAAAACATTAAACACAAAACCTCATCTTCAAGCACTATTTACATAACCTCTGACTCCTCTTGCAAAATGAAACATTCGCAAATAACGCTCTCAAATCATAAACAAAGTGATCAAAATGATATACACTCTCAAGCAGTCAGTAAACAATACACCGAAAAATAGAAAACACATTGTTCAAAACATACAATTCTCAGGAAGAAGTACATTTTTAATCCAAAAAAAATATGCACATTTTTCCCTCAGATGAACGAAAATATGTTCTATCATAGTAGCTCAAAATTGATCAGAAATTACTACTCTGCTTTGCTCTTTGCAATTTAGTTTTTTGTTCTTCCTCCTCCTTGTACCCCTATTTTTACAGTACTGTACCCTGCATCTCACAAACTTGTCCTTTGTCTCTGTGATACTGTAATTCTTGTTCTTTGTTGATATGAACCTGCAACCAGTCAAAATCTATTGAGCAGTCAATACTGTTAATAAATGGAAAGCACAATGTTCAGGGCCATACAATTCATCCATTGTGCAGTATACAGTCTACAATGCACTGTACTACAGTATCCATTCTCAGACTTTCTCCTTCCCACCTTCAACAACCTGTTTGCTCTCTGAACTGGCTTATATTGGTTGTGTCGCATCATTTGAAACAGGTTAAATCAATTTTGAGTGGTTGTGTTCAATCAATGACATATGTTCTCTATTTGTATTTGATTGTTGCCACTTGTGTTTACCAGTATGGATGACATGTGCATTAGAGTGCAGGATGTGTTTTGAGAATGAGAATGTGTTTAGAGTTTTGCTGCAAATTGTGTTTTACCATGTGAAATGGTTTAAGGTATTGACAACAGACTACATAATTAGCTAAATGAGTCCAGGCAACTGAGAACTTTGTTCAGCCAATGGGTTTTAGTGTTTTAGCAATTGAGAAAAACTGTAACATGTAACATTAGCTAGTTAGCCAGCCAGCTAACTTTAGCTAGCTAGCTAACAGTACACTTTAACTTGAAATGAAAACGACTTTCTGTCAAAATTAGAAACGTGTGATATCTGAAAATGTAGCTAGCTAGACTATCTTACCCGTATACATCATGGATGGAGGCCTCTCTCTGTCACATATGCCATGGTAGCACTTAGTTTGAAGATGTAGAGACAGGTGTTTTCTCCATCTCCTTAGCTATCATACTCTAATTCCACTGATTTCAAAACTCGGTCCTCCAGAAAGTGGAGAGCAACACTTATGCAGTTCTACTACGCGATACATAAAAAAAGCAGCGCTAGACAGGATTACCTACCCATACTGACCAACTCAAATAGACAGAAGCATGCATTATGGCAGACCAATCCGAACTCATCTCTCGGCATGTCCAGACCACTCATTATCTCAGCTAATCATGGCTAGCGGGAAGAGAGAAACAATATTTCAACCCTGCAGGCGCGATACAAAACGCAGAAATAAAAATATAATTCATGCCTTACCTTTGACGAGCTTCTTTTGTTGGCACTCCAATATGTCCCATAAACATCACAAATGGTCCCTTTGTTCGATTCATTCCATCGATATATATCCAAAATGTCCATTTATTTGGGGCGTTTGATCCAGAAAAACAACTTGCTCAACGTGACTACAAAATATCTCAAAAGTTACCTGTAAACTTTGCCAAAACATTTCAAACTACTTTTGTAATACAACTTTAGGTATTTTTTAAACGTAAATAATTGATCAAATTGAAAACGGGATGATCTGTGTTCAATACAGGAAGAAAACAAACTGAAGCATGCTTTCTGGTCACGCGCCTCTAACAAACAGTACATTTGAAGTGACCCTATCGTATCTAACAGTACACTTCAAGTGACCCTCGTTCAAGATGGCCATACTTCTTCATTACACAAAGGAATAACCTCAACCAATTTCTAAAGACTGTTGACATCCAGTGGAAGCGATAGGAACTGCAAGGATTCCCAATGAAAACCCATTGAAAAGAGTGACCTAAAAAAAAACATCTGAATGGTTTGTCCTCTGGGTTTCGCCTGCTAAATAAGTTCTGTTATACTCACAAACATGATTCAAACAGTTTTAGAAACTTCAGAGTGTTTTCTATCCAAATCTACTAATAATATGCATATCCTATCTTCTGGGGATGAGTAGCAGGCAGTTGACTTTGGGCATTTCATCCGGACGTGAAAATACTGCCCCCTGTAACCAAGAAGTTAAAAAAATTTACCAAACAGGTGCTAATTATCATCAATTCAAAATGTAGGCTGAAACACAATCATTAACTGAAACAGAAACAGCTGTGTAGGAGGAATAAAACTGGGTGAGGAACAGCCAAACACGGCTAACAAGGTGAGGTTGCTGAAGACAGTTTACTGTCAAAAGTCAAGACTGAGCACATCAACAGGACACAAGATAGTTATACTGCATCAGCAAGGTTTCTCCCAGGCAGACATTAAGGCAGACTGGGGTTTCCAGATGTGATGTCCAAGCTCTTTTGAAGAAGCACAAAGAAACGGGCAACGTTGAGGACCGTAGACGCAGTGGACGGCCAAGGAAACTTACTGCAGCAGATGAAAGACACATCATGCTTACTTCCCTTCGCAATCGGAAGATGTCCAGCAGTGCCATCAGCTCAGAATTGGCAGAAAACAGTGGGACCCTGGTACACCCATCTACTGTCCGGAGAAGTCTACTGTCCGGAGAAGTCTTCCATGAAGTGGCCTTCATGGAAGACTGGCGGGCAAAAAGCCATACCTCCAACATGGAAACGAGGCCAAGCGACTCAACTATGCATGAAAACACAGGTACTGGGGTGCAGAAAAATGGCAGCAGGTACTCTGGACTGATGAGTTAAAATGTGAAATATTTGGCTGTAGCAGAAGGCAGTTTGTTCACGGAAGGGCTGGAGAGCGGTACACAAATGAGTGTCTGCAGGCAACAGTGAAGCATGGTGGAGGTTCAACAGTGAAGCATGGTGGAGGTTCAACAGTGAAGCATGGTGGAGGTTCAACAGTGAAGCATGGTGGAGGTTCAACAGTGAAGCATGGTGGAGGTTCAACAGTGAAGCATGGTGGAGGTTCCTTGCAAGTTTGGGGCTGCATTTCTGCAAATGGAGTTGAGGATTTGGTTAATTAATGGTCTCCTTAATGTTGAGAAGTACAGGCAGATACTTATCCCTCATGCAATACCATCAGGGAGGCATCTGATTGGCCCCAAATTTATTCTGCAGTATGACAACGACCCCAAACATACTGTGAAAGTCATTAAGAACAATCTTCAGCGTAAAGAAGACCAAGGAGTCCTGGAAGTGATGGTATGGCCCCCCACAGAGCCCTGATCTCAATATCATTGAGTCTGTCTGGGATTAAATGAAGAGAGAGAAGCACCTGAGGCTGCCTAAATCCACTGAAGAACTGTGGTTAGTTCTCCAATATGTGTGGGCCAACCTACCTGCTGAGTTCCTTCAAACTTTATGCAAGTGAACCTAGAAGAATTGATGCTGTTTTGAAGCCAAAGGGTGGTCACACCAAATATGGATTTGATGTAGATTTTTTTTCTGTTCACTCACTTTGCATTTTGTTAATTGATAAATATAATGTTTTTTTTCTCGCCTGAGTAGCCTCGTTTCACTGCCAAAAATAAAATGAACCATCTAGTGTTCAGCGAAATAACAACATAATGTCAAATACAGGTAGCCTCGTCAAATAATTAACATCCAATCACATTAACCGTTACTCTCTCGCGGGAATTACACTAACGGTCCGTATGTAGGCAAACGTAGCTGCTGCTCATTCTGTTTGCTTGAAAATGGATAAATGGTTAAAAAAGGTAAGGCCCATAGAGACACAAACGAGGTTCACTTATATTGGAAGATGTGCCTTTCCTCAGCCACAGTGTGTTATATGTGCAAAAGTACTGTCTCACACCTTTTTGCACGCGCCGCCAATTGGGTACACTGCACAATCCACCGAGAGGCTCTTGGGTACACTGCAGAATCCACCGAGAGGCTCTTGGGTACACTGCAGAATCCACCGAGAGGCTCTTGGGTACACTGCAGAATCCACCGAGAGGCTCTTGGGTACACTGCAGAATCCACCGAGAGGCTCTTGCTGCCAAGGGAATGTCTGACAGCTTGGAAGACGTTTCGGACACTACAGTAAAAATGGTTCTCTTTGTTAAAGCAAGGCCTCGGAACTCTCGTGTATTTTCAATGCAATGATATGGGCAGCAACCATGTAACGCTTTTACAACATACAGAAGTGCGCTGGTTATCAAGGAGAAAAGTATTGACGCATTTTTTTAAATTGAGAGACGAGCTTAAAGTTGTCTTTACTGACCATCATTTTCACTTGTCTGACCGCTTGCATGATGAGGAGTTTCACACACGACTGGCCTATCTGGGTGATGTTTTCTCTCACCTGAATGATCTGAATCTAGGATTACAAGGACTCTCCGCAACTATATTCAATATGCGGGACAAAACAGAGGCTATGATTAAGAAGTTGAAGCTCTACTCTGTCTGCATTAACAAGGACAACACACAGGTTGGAGCTCTACTCTGTCTACATTAACAAGGACAACACACAGGTTGGAGCTCTACTCTGTCTGCATTAACAAGGACAACACACAGGTTGGAGCTCTACTCTGTCTGCATTAACAAGGACAACACACAGGTCTTCTCTGTCTGCATTAACAAGGACAACACACAGGTCTTCTCTGTCTGCATTAACAAGGACAACACACAGGTCTTCTCTGTCTGCATTAACAAGGACAACACACAGCTCTACTCTGTCTGCATTAACAAGGACAACACACAGGTCTTTCCATCATTGTATGATTTGTGTGTGTGCAAATGAACTCAAGCTTAAGGACAATGTCAAATGTGATATAGCGAAGCCCCTGAGTGAGTTGGGTGTGCAATTACTTTTCCCGAAACGGATGACACAAGCAACTGGATTCGTTATCCCTTTCATGCCCTGCCTCCAGTCCACTTACCAATATCTGAACAAGAGAACCTCATCGAAATTGCAACAAGCGGTTCTGTGAAAATGTAATTTAATCAGAAGCCACTACCAGATTTCTGGATTGGGCTGCGCTCAGAGTATCTTGCCTTGGCAAATCGCGCTGTTAAGACACCGTGCTTCTAGACCTGCATTGCTTGCTGTTTGGGGTTTTAGGCTGTGTTTCTGTACAGCACTTTGAGATATCAGCTGATGTACGAAGGGCTATATAAATATAAATTTGATTTGATTTGATTTTAATTTGATGCTCTTTGCAACCACGTACCTATGTGAGAGTGGATTCTCAGCCCTCACTAGCATGAAAACTAAATACAGGCACAGACTGTGTGTGGAAAATAATTTAAGACTGAGACTCTCTCCAATACAACCCAACATTTCAGAGTTATGTGCATCCTTTCAAGCACACCCTTCTCATTAACCTGTGGTGAGTAATTGACAATTTTCAATGAACATCTTATATGTAAGATGGCTAAATAAAGAGCAAAATGATTGATTATTATTTGTGCCCTGGTCCTATAAGAGCTCTTTGTCACTTCCCACGAGCCGGGTTGTGACAAAAACTCTCACTCATTCTTATGTTTAATAAATGTATCGTATAGTGTGTGTGTAGCAGGCTTACAATGATGGCAAAATACAACATTTGAGAGTGCACTGACCCTGGTGCTAGAGGGGGTACGCAGCTGGATGTTGAATGTTTGAAAGGGTACGGGACTATGAAAAGTTTGGGAACCACTTCTCTAGGGTGTCTAGATGGACTTTTTTATTTGTGGTCCTGGCAACAGGACCTTTTTTGGACCACCATTATTTTGGTCTAACTGAGATTTACCGCAGGGCCCAGGTCTGTGCAGAAGATCTAGGTGCTGCTGTAGGGCCTCCCTGGTTAGGGACAGAAGCACCAGATCACCAGCAAACAGTAGACAGTTGACTTCAGATTCTATGAGGGTGAGGCCAGGTGCTGCAGACACTTCTAGTGCCCTCGCCAATTCATTGATATATATGTTGAAGAGGGTGGGGCTTAAGCTGTATCCCTGTCTCACCCCATGGCCCTGTGGAAAGAAATGTGTGTTTTTGTTGTCCGTTTTCACCCCACACTTGTTGTTTGTGTACATGGATTTTACAGCGTTGTATGTTTTTCCCCCAGCACCACTGTCCTACAATTTGTCTAGCAGACCCTCATGCTAAATTGAGTCAAATGCTTTTTTGAAATCAACAAAGCATGAGAAGACATTGCCTTTGTTTTTGGTGTGTTTGTTTGTCAATTAGGGTGTGCAGGGTGAATACGTGGTCTGTCATACGGTAATTTGGTAAAAAGCCAGTTTGACATTTGCTCAGTACATTGTTTTCATTGAGGAAATGTACGAGTCTGCTGTTAATGATAATGCAGAGGATTTCCAAAGGTTGCTGTTGACGCATATCCCACGGTAGTTATAAGGGTCAAATTTGTCTCCACTCTTGTGGATTGGGGTGATCAGTCCTTGGTTCCAAAATATTGGGGAAGATGCCAGCGCTAAGGATGATGTTAAAGAGTTTTAGTATAGCCAATTAGAATTTGTTGTCTGTATATTTGATCATTTCATTTAAGATGCCATCGACACCACAGGCCTTTTTATGTTGGAGGGTTTTGTATTTTGTCTTGTAGTTCATTCAGTGTAATTGGAGAATCCAGTGGGTTCTGGTAGTCTTTAATAGTTGAGTCTAAGATTTGTATTTGATCATGTATATGTTTTGGCTGTTTGTTCTTTGGCATAGGTCCAAAAATATTAGAGAGGTGGTTTATCCATACATCTCTGTTTTTGATAGATAACTCTTTGTGTTGTTGTTTGTTTTAGTGTGTTCCAGTTTCCGCAGAAGTGGTTAGATTCTCTGTATTGTGTTAGTGATTCACCATAGTGAAGGCGTAGTAGGCTCAGGTTTTCTGGGTCTCCATGTTTTTGGTTGGATACATTTCTCAATTTCTTCCTTAGGTTGTTGCATTCTTCATTGAACCATTTGTCGTTGTTGTTGTTTTTCTTAGGTTGCCTGCTTGAATATTTTAGATTTGATAGGGAAGCTGAGAGGTCAAATATACTCTCTCTCACTTTCTCTTACCACCTCTTTACCCAGCACTATGTCAGAAAGGTAGTCATGCATACAAAGCCAGGATATTGAAAATCTATATTCCCTCAAATGCCAAGCAATGGAATAATAGTTGCAGTGGCAGAGGAAGGTTTATACAATTATTATACTGAGTAGACTACCTATCCTGACTACCTATACTGACTACCTATACTGACTACCTATACTGACTACCTATACTGACTACCTATACTGAGTAGACTACCTATCCTGACTACCTATACTGACTACCTATACTGACTACCTATACTGACTACCTATACTGACTACCTATACTGAGTAGACTACCTATACTGACTACCTATACTGAGTAGACTACCTATACTGACTACCTATACTGAGTAGACTACCTATACTGACTACATATACTGGCTACCTATACTGACTACCTATACTGACTACCTATACTGAGTAGACTACCTATATTGACTACCTATCCTGACTACCTATACTGACTACCTATACTGACTACCTATACTGAGTAGACTACCTATCCTGACTATCTATCCTGACTACCTATACTGACTACCTATACTGAGTAGACTACCTATCCTAACTACCTATACTGACTACCTATACTGAGTAGACTACCTATACTGACTACCTATACTGAGTAGACTACCTATCCTGACTACCTATACTGAGTAGACTACCTATACTGACTACCTATACTGAGTAGACTACCTATACTGACTACCTATACTGAGTAGACTACCTATCCTGACTACCTATACTGACTACCTATCCTGACTACATATACTGACTACCTATACTGACTAGACTACCTATACTGACTACCTATCCTGACTACCTATACTGACTACCTATACTGACTACCTATACTGAGTAGACTACCTAGCCTGACTACCTATACTGACTACCTATCCTGAATACCTATACTGAGTAGACTACCTATCCTGACTATCTATACAGAGTAGACTGCCTATACTGACTACCTATACAGAGTAGACTACCTATACTGACTACCTATACTGACTACATATACTGAGTAGACTACCTATACTGACTACCTATACTGAGTAGACTACCTATACTGAGTGGACTACCTATACTGAGTAGACTACCTATACTGACTACCTATACTGAGTGGACTACCCACACTGAGTAGACTACCTATACTGACTACCTATACTGACTACCTATACTGAGTAGACTACCTATATTGACTACATATACTAAGTAGACTACCCATACTGAGTAGACTACATACACTGACTACCTATACTGAGTAGACTACATATACTGACTACCTATACTGACTTTCTATACTGAGTCGACTACCTATACTGACTACCTATACTGAGTGGACTACCCACACTGAGTAGACTACCTATACTGACTACCTATACTGAGTAGACTACCTATATTGACTACATATACTGAGTAGACTACCCATACTGAGTAGACTACATATACTGACTACCTATACGCACTATCTATACTGAGTAGACTACATATACTGACTACCTATACTGAGTGACTACCTATACTGACTACCTATACTGACTATCTATACTGAGTGGACTACTTATATTGGCTCAAATGGCTCATCTGAAAGGTATACTCAGCAATATGACATCATCGTACACAGTTGGGTGACTTCCTGCTAACAATCAATAACAACCAAAACAACAACAGAATTCAAAACTTCCCAGGCTGCCAATATTGGCTCATCCCAATTTGCAAGTACGCCCACACGAAGAGCCAAATGTTGGGAGTCTTGGTAGATTTGCATTTAGATTTAGTTGTTGTTGGTGGTTTCTGCGTTGCAGGAAGTTTCCCCACTGTGTATGATGATGTGATTTGTCGTTTTGGTGAACTAGTCATGTCAGTGGAGCAGTGTGTGGGAATCCTCAGAGCCAAGCATGTAATTACCCAGTTATAGACATGAGCATCAGTCCCGTCACAGCCCGGAGGAAGTTCCAAGGCTCTCATTCGGTTACTCTGTACCAGGCTACTGCTAACAGACAAGGAGGCAATAAACCGGACACTTTGTAGATTAGTATGTTTACAGGATGAGGGGGACCGCAAATAACAGCGCACAACAGAACCCAGTTCTGTGTCGCACTTGTGAGTGAGTCTCTATCATGTCGCTATCGGGAAATGCCCAGGAAAAAGGGTGAAAACCTCAACATTCTGGGTTTTCAGGGAAGTCATTATAGACACAGGCCTTATAGCTAGAGGAATCTCCACTATATATTATAGACACAGGCCTTATAGCTAGAGGAATCTCCACTATATATTATAGACACAGGCCTTATAGCTAGAGGAATCTCCACTATATATTATAGACACAGGCCTTATAGCTAGAGGAATCTCCACTATATATTATAGACACAGGCCTTATAGCTAGAGGAATCTCCACTATATATTATAGACACAGGCCTTATAGCTAGAGGAATCTCCACTATATATTATAGACACAGGCCTTATAGCTAGAGGAATCTCCACTATATATTATAGACACAGGCCTTATAGCTAGAGGAATCTCCACTATATATTATAGACACAGGCCTTATAGCTAGAGACATCTCCACTATATATTATAGACACAGGCCTTATAGGTAGAGAAATCTCCACTATATATTATAGACACAGGCCTTATAGCTAGAGGAATCTCCACTATATATTATAGACACAGGCCTTATAGCTAGAGGAATATAGAGACTATATACAGGGGTACCGGTACAGAGTCAATGTGGAGGCTATATACAGGGGGGTACCGGTACAGAGCCAATGTGGAGGCTATATACAGGGGTTCCGGTACGGAGTCAATGTGGAGGCTATATACAGGGGGTACCGGTACAGAGTCAATGTGGAGGCTATATACAGGGGGTACCGGTACAGAGTCAATGTGGAGGCTATATACAGGGGGGTACCGGTACAGAGTCAATGTGGAGACTATATACAGGGGGTACTGGTACAGAGTCAATGTGGAGGCTATATACAGGGGGCTACCGGTACAGAGTCAATGTGGAGGCTATATACAAGGGGGGTACTGGTACAGAGTAAATGTGGAGGCTATATACAGGGGGGTACCGGTACAGAGTCAATGTGGAGACTATATACAAGGGGGGTACTGGTACAGAGTAAATGTGGAGACTATATACAGGGTGGTACCGGTACAAAGTCAATGTGGAGACTATATACAGGGGGTACTGGTACAGAGTAAATGTGGAGACTATATACAGGGGGTACTGGTACAGAGTAAATGTGGAGGCTATATACAGGGGGGTCAATGTGGAGACTATATACAGGGGTACAGAGTCAATGTGGAGGCTATATACAAGGGGGAGGCTACTGGTACAGAGTAAATGTGGAGGCTATATACAGGGGGTACCGGTACAGAGTCAATGTGGAGACTATATACAGGGGTACCGGTACAGAGTCAATGTGGAGGCTATATACAGGGGGGTACCGGTACAGAGCCAATGTGGAGGCTATATACAGGGGGTTCCGGTACGGAGTCAATGTGGAGGCTATATACAGGGGGTACCGGTACAGAGTCAATGTGGAGGCTATATACAGGGGTACCGGTACAGAGTCAATGTGGAGGCTATATACAGGGGTACCAGTACAGAGTCAATGTGGAGGCTATATACAGGGGGTACCGGTACAGAGTCAATGTGGAGACTATATACAGGGGGTACTGGTACAGAGTCAATGTGGAGGCTATATACAGGGGGCTACCGGTACAGAGTCAATGTGGAGGCTATATACAAGGGGGGTACTGGTACAGAGTAAATGTGGAGACTATATACAGGGGGTGGAGACTATATACAGGTACAGAGTCAATGTGGAGACTATATACAGGGGGTACTGGTACAGAGTAAATGTGGAGGCTATATACAGGGGGGTACCGGTACAGAGTCAATGTGGAGGCTATATACAAGGGGGGTACTGGTACAGAGTAAATGTGGAGACTATATACAGGGGGGTACCGGTACAAAGTCAATGTGGAGACTATATACAGGGGGTACTGGTACAGAGTAAATGTGGAGACTATATACAGGGGGTACTGGTACAGAGTAAATGTGGAGGCTATATACAGGGGGGTACCGGTACAGAGTCAATGTGGAGGCTATATACAAGGGGGGTACTGGTACAGAGTAAATGTGGAGGCTATATACAGGGGGTACCGGTACAGAGTCAATGTGGAGGCTATATACAGGGGGTACCGGTACAGAGTCAATGTGGAGGCTATATACATGGGGGTACCGGTACAGAGTCAATGTGGAGACTATATACAGGGGGTACTGGTACAGAGTCAATGTGGAGGCTATATACAGGGGGCTACCGGTACAGAGTCAATGTGGAGGCTATATACAAGGGGGGTACTGGTACAGAGTAAATGTGGAGACTATATACAGGGGGGTACCGGTACAGAGTCAATGTGGAGACTATATACAGGGGGTACTGGTACAGAGTAAATGTGGTCAATGTGGAGGCTATATACAGGGGGTCAATGTACTGGTACAGAGTCAATGTGGGGTAGGCTATATACAAGGGGGTACTGGTACAGAGTAAATGTGG
Source organism: Oncorhynchus nerka (assembly GCF_034236695.1). Lineage (NCBI taxonomy): Eukaryota > Metazoa > Chordata > Actinopteri > Salmoniformes > Salmonidae > Oncorhynchus > Oncorhynchus nerka. The sequence goes on along the minus strand of NC_088419.1, from coordinate 90,227,242 downwards.
AGACTATATACAGGGGGTACCGGTACAGAGTCAATGTGGAGACTATATACAGGGGGGGTACTGGTACAGAGTAAATGTGGAGGCTATATACAGGGGGTACCGGTACAGAGTCAATGTGGAGGCTATATACAAGGGGGGTACTGGTACAGAGTAAATGTGGAGACTATATACAGGGGGGTACCGGTACAGAGTCAATGTGGAGACTATATACAGGGGGTACTGGTACAGAGTAAATGTGGAGGCTATATACAGGGGGGTACCGGTACAGAGTCAATGTGGAGGCTATATACAAGGGGGGTACTGGTACAGAGTAAATGTGGAGGCTATATACAGGGGGGTACCGGTACAGAGTCAATGTGGAGGCTATATACAAGGGGGGTACTGGTACAGAGTAAATGTGGAGGCTATATACAGCGGGGTACTGGTACAGAGTCAATGTGGAGGCTATATACAGGGGTACCGGTACAGAGTCAATGTGGAGGCTATATACAGGGGTACCGGTACAGAGTCAATGTGGAGGCTATATACAGCGGGGTACCGGTACAGAGTCAATGTGGAGGCTATATACAGGGGTACCGGTACAGAGTCAATGTGGAGGTTATATACAGGGGTACCGGTACAGAGTCAATGTGGAGGCTATATACAGCGGGGTACTGGTACAGAGTCAATGTGGAGGCTATATACAGGGGTACCGGTACAGAGTCAATGTGTGGGGGCACTGGTAAGTTGATGTAATATGTACAATATTCCCATGAATGACAGAGGGGCATGTTGCTAGAGCAACAGGGGATAAATTAGATAAACAAAACAGAGCGTACACACACACACACACACACACACACACACACACACACACACACACACACACACACACACAGAGTGTTGTTTTGGTAGGATTACAGTGACATTTTGAACCAGCTGTGTATCCATTTGAGTTCATGGAGAGGAGGTCTATCATCCTGTCTCAGATGCTGTGCAAACACACAAACACAGCCTTGATGTGTTGCGAATCCTGGAAGTTGCTATAGACTACTACAGCAGCAACCCCACGGCCTCCTCTCGTTCACCAATGTCCTTCAGCAGGGTTCACGACCCTCAATGACCCTGTCAATCAAGTCTTCTATTCAGAGTGAGTTCAAGACCCACACTATGAGGTTGGAATAATACTGTGAAATTGTGAAAATTATGAAAATGCCCTTTTAGTGTAAAAACTGTTATAAGAAAGAGAGTTCCAAACCTCTCTGCCAATAACAGCTAGTTTTCAGATTGCAGTCCTACAAACATTCTAAAAACATTTGCATTGAACCTTTAAAGAGGGTCCTTCAGGCCTTAACAGCAGTCCATCAGAGGCCACAAATCATTCACTCAAGGCTACAAGTCCCACACAGAGCCTTCAGTCGACAGAGAGAGAAAACTCTGAGAGGAAGAGAGAAAATGAGGGGTGGGGAGAGAGAAAGATAGAAAGAGGGAGAGAGAGAGAGAGATTGTTTTTTCTTTGCCTCCCCCTCCCCTTCCTCCTCCCCCCATTCCTTCTCCCCCAATCCTCCTCCTCTTCCCCCTCTTACCATTCCTCCTCGACCAGCTCCTCATCCAGCTCCTCCTCCACCTCCTCCTCCTCCCCTCCTCTACCCCCCCCCTACTCTTCCTCCTCCTTTTTCCTCACCTCTCTTATAATGACATCTAAACACTGAAGTGTTGCTGCTGTGTTTTTCACCTCCCATTCCTCTTCCCTTCACTCGTTACAGCCTCTTAATTATGGGTTTGGTCTTTCTTCTTAGTTGCTTCTGTTGCTCTCATCATGTTGGGCTGCTGGGTTAAGTAGCTTATTAAATCCTGTGGGGTGGTGTGAACCTTTAGCATTCCTGCTGAGATCAGTGCCCCCTGTGCACCCCTAGATCCTGACCCCACTAACACAATGGCTATTCTTCTTTCTGTTCCTCTTTGTGGTAATTAAGACCAAGGCGGTATGTGCGTGTAAAAGACTGAGGTAAGTGAATGTTATAAGTAGTGGGAGAGGATGATCCTGCGTTCGGGGTAAAACATTGCTCACTCAGAGGGAGAGAGTGTCTTGGACTCGTTAGTAAGGCTTATCACCCGCTCAGGGCTTTCTGCTTTAATTGGTGTTTTTCATCTTTGAGGTAGAATGGGGATGGATCATCCTGTCACTAGTGGGCCCAAGGCCATCTTTACATCACCGAGCCTCCCGAGTCGACACTTTTAAGAAGGAATCTAAAGCTTGACTTTACAGCCCTGTTTATTGTGTCAGTGTTTCTCTCTCCATGATGTCTGTATCAGACCATCCCTAGAGGAGTTGCCAACAAACGTATCCAGGATATTGTTTGTTCAACTTTTCTGCTGAAAAGCGGATGTGGGAACTCCGCTGAGGAGATTTATTTTACGTTCGTATCAGACAGACAATGACACTTATTCTCCTCTCAAGTGGAAGAGTTCAACATACACTATATATACACAATTATGTGGACAACCGCTCAAATGAGTGGATTCCACTATTTCAGCCACACCCGTTACTAACAGCTGTATAAAATCGAGCACACAGCCAATCTCTTTTGACAAACAGTAGAATGGCCTTACTGAAGAGCTCCGTGACTTTCAACGTGGCACCGTCATAGGATGCCACCTTTCCAACTTGTCAGTTCGTCAAAATCATATGTCCTCAGATGCACTACTGAGCTCCTAACTGCCTCTGGAAGCAACTTCAGCACAAGAACTGTTCGTCTGGAGCTTCATGAAATGGGTTTCCATGGCCGAGCAGCCGCATACAAGCCTAAGATCACCATGCGCAACGCCAAGTATCGGCTGGAGTGGTGTAAAGGCGATCTTTGGTGTGATGAATCACACTTCACGATCTGGTAGTCCGACCGACGAATAGTTTGGTGGAGGAGGAATAATGGTCTGGGTCTGTTTTCCATGTTACAGCAGCAAAGGGGGGGGGGCAACTCCATATTAATGTCTATGATTTTGGAATGAGATGTTGCTCATGTAGTGTACATTTGTTTAATGCTGGTGTTTAGGGACAATTATGTTAACTTTTATCTCAAATGTTTATAGACTCACCAGATATGGAACCTATAGGAGTTTTTATTTGAACCTTTATTTAACTAGGCAAGTCAGTTAAGAACAAATTCTTATTTACAATGATGGCCTACCGGGGAAGAGTGGGTTAACTGCCTTGTTCAGGGGCAGA